>NW_002196580.1:0-367275 GCF_000006515.1 Cryptosporidium muris RN66 | reverse complement strand
AGAAGAAGGTGAGGGTGAAGGTAAAGATGAAGATGGAACTGACACTCCACAAAAAGTAGTATTAACTCCAGTAGTTGAGAAGTTTTTAAAGAGACGGCCGCAAATGAAACATAGCAATCCTAATGAAGAAAATAAGAAAGATGTTACATTAAATGAACAAGAAAAGACTGTAACTAATGGATCTGATGAAACAAATGAAACTAAGCAAGTGAAATCAGCTGTTAGTACTGTTCAACGTAAAATTCCTCGTGGTAAGATACCATATGAATATTTGGTGAAATATCAACAGCAGAGTTATGCCCATTGCAAATGGATTACAGAAGATGATATTGAAAGTGATCCAGATCCTAAGGTTCGTATTAAATATTTGAGATATATACAGCGATTAGAACAGCGCGGACTGGGACATTCAGATGCAACAACATATATTGAAGATGTACCTGAACTGCAATATATAGATGGTGAAATTGATCGTATTGTAGACTGTACAGATGTATTTAGAGCATTATATCCTATGAAGGCAGCAGAAATAGGTAGGAATGAATGGTATATTTATTGTTTAAAGATTATAGATGCGTTAGTTTGCTTTGATAGAAAAGGAATAAAGTATGGTATACCATTTTTACGCCCTGTAGATCCAAATATGGATGGTGCATCAGATTATTATGCGGTTATTATGAGACCTATGGACTTTACAACTGTACAAACAAAATTGTATCTACGTATATACTCTCAGCCACAAGAATTTTGGAGTGATGTACAGCAAATATTTACAAACTGCTTTCAATATAACTCAGTTGATAGTGATATACATGTACAAGGAAGGCTTATGAAAGCTTTATTTGATAAATTATATGGTGAGTGGGCACTTTTGTCTAGGCAAACTCAAGAAGATCTAGTCAAACAGAAGAGTGAAGAATCACCAAGTGAATGGATAGATGATAACACAATAACATTAGAGAGTGCTATTCAACATATTACATTCCGTGATTTATTGGCACTACCGAAACGTCCAATTATGTATTTGGCTAAATGGAAACACTTGTCATTTTCAGATACATCTTGGGAACATGAGGTTGATATAAATGATACAAGTAAAATATTGCAATTTCATCGTTTTATTAGAGTACCCGAATATATTACTACATCACATAATGGTCCTGCAGCAATTGGTTATGACTTGTACAAAAGAATGATAAGTGAAACTTATACATATATTCGTCATACTTTTTCTTGGATGAATAATCAGTTTGGCCTGCGTCTTATTCCACCTCAAGCTCCATCATATGTTGCAAATAATACTACTTCAAATAATGCTGATTCTGATGATGATGACACTCATATTCCATATTCAAATAAGAGGAGACAAAAGAATCGTTATTCTATTAGGACTTATGTTCCTACAACGTTCTCAAATTTACCACAATTAACAAGTGCAATATCGATTTATGGTCATCAATATCAACATCATCAACATCAACATCAACATCAACATCAACATCAACATCAACATCAACATCAACATCAACATCAACATCAACATCAACATTATCAACATCAACATCATCAACATCAACATCAACATCAACATCAACATCAACATCAACATCAACATCAACATCAACATCAACATCAACATCAACATCAACATCAACATCAACATCAACAACAACATCAACATCAACAACAACAACAACAACAACAACAACAACAACAACAACAACAACAACAACAACAACAACAACAACAACAACAACAACAACAACAACAACAACAACAACAACAACAACAATACCATAAACATCAAAATATTTCAGGGGTTAATATTCCTGATAGTTGTACTACCAATTCTAACGATAATTCAAATAATAGAAACGATGGATCACTAAATCCAAATACTATAATGGCTGCACAGAAGTTGTTGCAAATGATAACAGCAAATAACCCAAATGCAGCAAATGCTTTAAGTACAGCAATGAGCAATCCTGCTGTAGCTGGTCTTGTTAGCAAGTTATTACAAGGAGTTAATAATAATGGTGCTAAGGGGGAAGGAAATGTTGCTTTACAAAATTTTATTAGACAAGCACAAGTTCAATGGTTAATGCAGATGAAACAAAATAAAGCATCTGATATAAATAGTAAAGTAGAGAAGAAGGCTGATATTGAGACTACATTTAGTGAGAAGGAAGGTGGAGTAATAAATAATGAGACTAGTGGGAATAAGTTTACTGAAGGAAACCAAGTTATAAAAAGTGAGGTGACTGGAGTACATATTTTAGCTGAGAATTTGAACAAACAAGTTGAAGTTCAGAATTTCAATATACAAACTAAATCAAACGAGCTATTAATTAAAAGTGACTCTAATAATGATCCAGTAGGATATATAGCGAATAATCAGAGTAAGACAAATGGTAGAGTTGAAGTCCCCAATATTAATATAGGTAGTAAGGATAATACAGAGAGATCTTGTTCTGCACCTGTTTCAATAATTGGTGACTCTACTTATATAAAAAAGCCATTAATACAACCTAGTGCACAACCAAGTGATGTAGTTAATGAAACTGATATTTTCTTTGCAAACTCCAGCAATGGCCAAGGTAATAGGGGAAATAAAGATATATCTATGTGTGATGGTTTAGTCGAAAATAAATCCACGATAGGAAAATATAGCTCTGAAGATAAAGAAATGTATATATATTCTAGCTATGAACTGACGAGTAAATTAGATATTGATTTGTACATATTTAGTTGTGAAGATGATGATATATATTTTAAAAGTCAAACTGATATTTCAAATTATTGTGATGGTTTGGAGAAAGTTAGTGATGAATCATTGGTAAAGATAGATACTATTAATGAAGAAGTAGCCACAGAAAGTAATGATAAGATTTCTAATTCTCCTCAATTACAAGATGAAGAGAAAATGTCAGATCCTATTACAACAGATATAACGAAGAATAGAGCTTCAACACAACCTGAAGTAAAGATGGGACTGGCCAGTCTGTGTGCTAATAATGATATAGCTGAGTTGTTCAGCCGTCAGAAACGTCCACCACCTCCACCTCCGGGAGTTTCTAGGCATTACCCAGTATCTCCAATATTTAAAAGTGGTTATCAGCTTTTTGACTATCAATTAGCTGGACTAAATTGGTTATTACAATTATGGTCAGAGGGACGTAATGGAATATTAGCTGATGAAATGGGACTAGGCAAAACAATGCAAACAATGTCATTTATTTGGCATTTAGTTTATAAAGAGAAATATAGGGGTCCATTTTTGATAGTTGCTCCATTATCGACACTAGATCATTGGAAGAGAACTTTTGAGGATTGGACTGATTTGAATGTAGTTTCATATTATGATGAGGGTGGTAGAAATGGTCGTGATTTACTAAGGCATTACGAATGGTATCATCAATGTTTACAGTTTGACATGCGTGGGAGAGGACGTAACAATTATAATAGTATAAGGAGTAGTTATGGCCATAGTTATCTGAATGAACCTAGATTAGTACATACACAGCATTATAAATTCCATATATTATTAACTTCTTATGAAATATTGTTAGCTGATGCTGATATCCTATGTATAATGCCTTGGCAATTTGTAGTTATTGATGAGGCACATCGTCTGAAAAATAGGGGAGCTAAAACACTACAAGTATTTAAGAGTATTGCATGCCGTCATATATTATTACTGTCAGGTACCCCAGTACAGAATAATACTGAGGAATTGTGGCCATTATTAAATTATATAGAGCCTATAAAGTTTGCAAGTATAGAAACATTTACACAGGAATTTGGTGACCTACAAAGTAGTGCTCAAGTATCAGCACTACATGAACTACTACGACCCCATTTACTACGTCGTGTAAAAGAGGATGTAATGAAGGAAATCCCACCTTTGGAAGAAACCATCATTGATGTTGAACTAACTACGGCACAAAAGGCATACTATAGAGCAATCTTTGAAAGGAATAGGGCATTCCTATGTAAGAATGTGACTGTTGGTGGTAAGAAAGTGGGTGTTGGGAATATACCGTCATTAATGAATGTAGAAGTTGAATTAAGGAAGTGTTGCAACCATCCCTTTCAAGTTGTTGGTGTTGAAGAACGTGAAGTAGCATTATGTCGTACCTCTGAGGAACGTTATAGGAAGATGGTGGAATTGAGTGGTAAAATGGTATTAATGGAGAAATTACTACCTAAATTAAAGGCAGAAGGACATAAAGTATTAGTATTTAGCCAATTTATTCAAACACTGACACTACTAGAAGAATTAGTGGAACATCACAAATGGGGCTATGAGAGATTGGACGGAAGTATAAGAGGTTCTGATCGCTCAGCTGCTATTACAAGATTTAATGCTGATGAATCAGATAAATTCATATTTTTATTGTCAACTCGTGCTGGTGGTCTAGGTATAAACTTGACATCAGCTGATACTGTTATTATATTTGATTCTGATTGGAATCCACAAAATGATGTACAAGCGTGTGCTCGTGCACATCGTATAGGACAGACAAGAGATGTTAAAGTATATCGTTTGATAACAGCAAGAACATATGAGGCAGAGATGTTTGAGAGAGCAAGTCGTAAATTAGGCCTAAATACTGCAGTATTTCATAAGGGAGCTTTTAGAGAAGAAGGTGGTGTAGGCACTAGTGGAGAGCCAACTAAACAGGAAATTGAGGATTTGTTAAAACATGGTGCATATTACTTGTTAGAAGGTAGTGAAGCTTCTAGACAATTCCAAGAAAGTGATATTGACGAAATATTGAGCAAAAATGCTCGTTTAGTGCGCTATCAATTAAGTGGGAAAAATTCGTCATTTAGTAAGACTAGTTTTAGAAGTGATAATACACTACCTGATCTAGATGTTAATGATCCTGATTTCTGGAAGAAAGTATTAGGCGATAGTAGTGTATCATCATTCTTAGTACAGTTACAAAGTGGTAGTGCTATTAGAGATGGAGAAAGCAGGGACAAGTTTTTGCAGGATCTTGAGGATTCAGTTGATGGTGCAGCAGCACTTGATAGTTTGGATCCATTAATTGAAGCACTAGTTCAAGTAACAAATATGAGGGAGTTTAGTGAATTACAAAGGCAAAAAGCAGAAGATTTATTAGCGAAAGTACAAGATATAGTGCGTACATTACAGCCAAATACAGAGAATATTGATGATGATACTCAAGATGATACTGATTTGAGAACTAGGAAGAAATCTAGAAGAAGTACAAGAGCAAGAGATTTTGGTCTTGAACCATATATTTTGGATGATATTATAGAAAATGATGATGTACCAAGAGGTAGTGGTAGAGGTAAAAAAGGGAAGGGAAATCAGAAGAAGTCAAAACGTTTAGATGATGCAATTGATACACCCAGTGAAGATGATCCTAAGGACGAATCGTTTGATCCAAGGTCTGTTATAAAGAACACAAGAAGTACATCGAGAAGTTCTATTAGAAGTGGGAAGTTATCAGGCAATGCAAATAGATCAACAAAAACTAATAATACTACTATAAGTAGCAATATTGATGATAATACAATATATCAAGAAGAACCCTTGAAAACAGGGAGAAAGAGAAGAAATATATCTACTAGTGATAACAATAGTACTACATCGACATTATCCCCAAATTCAAATAACAACAGAAGAAGAAATAGAAGAGATGCTGCAGCTGCAATGATGGCCTTATTGGCGGCAGAAATTCCTGATGAGGATGAAAGTGAATAATTTTATAGTAATGGCTTATGCAACTTAGTATGCTATAAAGTGTCCTTGAATAACTCTAATATATTAAAAGATCTAAGGATACTGAACATTTAATTTTATAGATTGTAATTAAACTTCTACAATAGGGATCACAAATAATTTCTTTGTAGAAAATTAAATAACTAAATAAATCATTTTTCTACCACATAAATTTTTTATTTCTTGCAATAAAACTACAAGTGGGTAGTGCCTGTGTTTTGGCGGTGTGTTTGAGATTGCATGCGTGGGGTAAAAAGATATGTTCGGGTAAGCAGGTACATTTCAAATAACTGAGTTCACAAAATAAGATAAGAAATTATGGAACTAGAAAATGTGGCCGATCTGGATACTCCCAAATTAATTTCGAAGTCTGAATATGTTGAATCTTCTTCATATAACAAAAGTCCACTAAATAGAAAGAAAGCTTTGTACCAGCTTGATAACTCGGCTACAAAGAAAAGAAATAGGAACTCCACGTCATTAACACCTACAATAGGGACTCCTGGAAGTACTCCATACTCCCTAAGATCTCGGTCAAGGGCCTCAATAGATAACTCGGGTAGTAAAGGAGATAGCCAATTATCAGCTAATGATGCAGTACAAAAAAGTTTATCTTTAAAAGAGACCTCAACAGAAAGAAAACGTTTAAATTTGGGAAAGAAAAAGAGTATACTACCTCCTCTAGATCTTGGGATCATACTTGAAGAAGAGGAAACAGTTTATGATGGAAGTGGCGATAGTAGTAATAGAAAGATAAATACATCAAATACAAGCTCAAGACGTAGAAGACAAATACAAATTGGTGATAATAAGATCAAGAGTTCTAGTGAATTTATGCCAGCAGATATTAGAGATAGTGAAGATATACTAAAAAGAGAACAAAATGATCACAAGGTTAATCATTCAACTTCAGTATATGAAACAATTGAAGCTTCGTCAACCCAAGGATATGTTTATAAGACTCCAGTGAGAAGCAAAAAGGATCCCAGTCCCAAACAGGCAGAAGAATTGAATGAAACGAGTGTAGTAGTCGAGAGTGAAAGGATTTCTTCAACAAGAATCAAGGATAATAGAAAAAGCATCCTAAAGCAGTACGATCCAGATAACTCAAATACAGCAACATTAGCTATATCAAAAACTCCAAAATCTCAGAAAAAAGTTCAATTTAAAGTAAAAAATGTTATTATTGATTCAAATATACCAAATAGTACTTTGAGCAATTCTTGTGAGAGAATGAGCTTATTGAGTGACTTGGATGAAATAAATAGTGGACAATTATATAATTTCCCATCATTAGAAGAATTAATTAGAACTGATGATATTAATCATACAACATCTGGTGCAAATACAAATGCTGATAATTTGAAAAGTAACGATTCAAATAGTAGTATTTCAGAGTATGCTATAAGTGCAAATTTATCTGTGAGGGATAATGGTGGAGATTCTAGTGGTAATGACTCAGGGAAATCTATATCTGTTAAAAGTGATGTAAATAAAATTGAAACCCCTATTTTGGATAATATTAGTAACGTTAGTAGTTTTCTCAGCTCTAAAGATGGTTGTGGTAATGATCACTCTTCAGAAGATAACAAGTCAAGTCATGATACAGATCGAAGCCAATTTAATCGCGAAGGAGAAGATAATTTACAAGTTATAGGGAATTCTACGAAAAGTGAAATTTTGCATCGCGATTCTATAGCTCCAAATGTACCCGGAGCATTTTTATCTATAGTGATGAAAAATCTCTCGTATGTCAATTTTTCAGTGGAAGAGAATCAAGATGAGTCAGCAAAAGATGATTCACTAAGTTTGACAAGTAAATATAATAACCAAAATGAGATCGAAATAGAGAAAAGAGAAATAAATGTGCAAAAACAAACCCAGTCTTCATCTACTTGTTCATTTTCATTTAATAATGAAATACCAAATTTATCTAATTCTTTATCAATTTCAGCTGACAAGTCAAGTTTGAATTTAAAAGATGAAGTCATAGATGAGAATCGAATTTTGTATAATGAGCAAGATTCTAACATATATCCCAATGCTGAAATTAGAATACTTGCAGAAAATGAGGATTCCAATGAATACATATCTACTTCAGATATAAGAAGTGTAGATAATTTAGAGATTACTCTGGAAGCTAAGAATAGCAAAATTGCGGATAATAGCTTGATAGAGGGAGATTTGGTATTAGAAAACAATTCCAACAATTTAGTTTTAAATAATGATGAAAAGATAGAAATAGAACTAGAAGTATCACAACAAGATCCGAATATAGGTGGAGATTTTGAAACCAAATATGAAGATGCAAGCGAGAGGATTAGCTACAAAACAACCGAAAATAGAAATGATTTAAATACTTCAGCTTATTTTTCAACTCCCTCACCATTCTATTCAGATATCCCAGCAAAGACACAGTATTTTTCAACACCTAATACAGATACACTAGTAACTATAAATGATACAATACCTCAAGGTTATACATGGGATGAATTTCAGTCTCTGTTAAATTTAAACTATTCGGAAAATTTTAATATATTAGATTTTGAATATGAAAATAATAAAGATACTAATGACAGAATTGAAAAGTGCAAATTATTAATTAAAAGTATTGAAGATATATCAAGTGGTAAGAACGAACAAACATTTGATATAGGAATAACTGCGAGATCTTTAACTGAATATGAACTTCATTCTATAAATTCCCAGATATGGGATAAAATTGAAAAAAATACACTTTTGGATTTTTATACAAATGAAATCTACCAAAAATATTTAAAACTTACTGAAGAGTTTTGTAATAGCAAATTGGCAAAAGAATTGGCTACGATAGTTAATAAAAGTAGATATGGAACAAAAGATGATGAGAAAGTTAAAGATGAGTTAGTAAAAAATATTGGAAGATATTTTGCAAGTAATATGTTTGCAAACAAAGCCTGGTTAGAATGGAAGGAAAGAGTTATTATGCCACTCAAGCAAAAGGTTATTTTGAAATTAGCAGGAAAAATTAGGCAATACAATGATATATACCAAATGTATAGAAATGATAAAAACAAAATTAAAAATGCCTTTGTATTGTTATCAACACTTGAATCATGTCATATATCAGAAATGAATGTTTATGAGAGTTATTGTAATGCAATTAAGATAGTTAGAAATAATATAAACAATTATAGAGAAGAGATTAATAGAAGCAAAAACTACATAGATTCTATGAATAATAAAAAAAAAAACTTACGAACTCTTTTGATGAAAGAAGAGGAATTGACAAATAGTTTAAATCTAGAATTATTTAACTGGAAAAATAAAAAAAGTAAACTTGAAAAAAAGTTAATCTCACTAAAACAAAAAGAGGAGTTTGGAGGATTTACATGGAATCAATTTACAATAAATAGATTTCAAGCAAATATTTTACCTTTGATTAATAACTCTAAATATTCAGTAAAACCGAAAATTTCAATCGAATGGAATATTAATGAGTTAAATAAACATACAAGATCTCCAATTCAAGATGAGAATGTTAATATGAATAATGGGATTCAGAATAATAATAATCAGTCGAAATTAATGTGTAATTATTCATCTGATAAAACTATCTATTCAGTTAATATTCCAACAAGAGAATCAATGGGAATAACTACTGAATCTAATGACATCAAATATACATGTCCTGTAAAGTTAGAAATACAGCTGGAGGCAGATGAAGAATCAAGTATAGAATATAGAATGTATTGTGGATATATAGAAATAATAAAATTAGTACTCAACTATAGATTGGGTTTATTATATAGCAAAGAAAGAGATCAAAATAAAGATAATTGTAATCATATGCTAATAGTTTTTATTCGCAGTATATTTCAAGCTTGTTTAATATTACTATGGAAAGTAGAGTGTATGATATATGAAGTTATGAATATAAATAAAGTATTCAACCTACTAACTGTTGAGATTGATAGTGATAATAATAACAGCTTTAAAGGAGGTAGTGTACTAAGGATGAATATACCAATATTAACAGGAGCTATAAATATAAGTAGTAATTCACCAAATACTTTAGTGAACAATTCCCCTTTAGTAATATCTCCAGCATCTTCAGGTTTGTCATCTCCTCATGTTCCTTTACGTCCAATAATCCGTTTAAGTTTCAATATGGTAGATTCTTTATTTAAATCTAATGGTACACTTATTGGATCCATACAAGATATGGACATTTTAAATGTTTTAGAGGATACTCGTCTAAATATGAAGAGCTTATTTGAAAAACAAATTTTAGAGGTTACAAATCCCTCATGGGGAGATAATGCCAAATCAAATAAAGAATGTCCAATATCTGCAGTTAAAATTGGTAAGAATTGTCTATTATCTATAATACAAAGTACAATACAAGGTGGGGGTGGAAATCAATTCTTGTGGCAAAGGCCATTAGAGCGATTTGCTCCAAGGTTACTAAATGCAGTGCAAATAAGCAAATTACATAGTGAATACTAAATATATTACAAATTCATTAATATTTATTTCTAAATATATATATATGCTCTACTTTTACAGTAAATTAGAATTTTTGGTTCTCACTTTGAGGGGGAATATTTTAGATGCATCCTTCAGATAAAAATATAACTATAATAGCAATTTTGAATTTTGTAGAACTGAGGAAATTTGTATGTTGGTCCATTAAAATCTATTTAAAATCTCTTTTTCTTGATTTACTCACTATTTATATCTTTATAATTTTCCAAATCACTTATATCTGATAATTCAAATTTTAACTCTTCATTATTATAAATAAAACTATTAGGAAGATCATCAATAGTCTCAATATTGGAATCCACCGTAAATTTCTGTGTAGTTTGATCTAAATAAGTTGATGATTCATTATCTAATTCATATTTATAACTAACACCACTGTTAGATTTATCACTCGAATTATTCTTTTCTAATGTTAAGTTTACAGATTTGCTTCTATTCAAATTATATCTATAAAGCTCCTTTTCAATTATTTGAAAATTCTTGTATATATTTTGGTATTTCTTTTTATTTACAATAAATGGATGTTTTAATAATTCATCACAGCTCCAGCGTTTCTTCTTATCAATGCATATTGTACAATTAAGGAAATCAATAAATGAATCTGAAAATTTGTAGCTATTATTATGTATTGTTTCAAATTCCTTAAAATAGCTTCTAATAAAAGAAAAATCATTATTAATATATTCATTATTATATTTTAAACAGAGATGTATATCATTGACATTATTTAAATGAGCCTCAAGGTTGTCATTCAAATTATCTGAATGTTCAATATAATTTAATGACCCCTTTGTCAAATGACATCTTTCACTATGATTTCTTGTCAAATTTTCTTCTAAATTATTATTACATAAATTTGCGATAAATTTGTAAATATTAGGTGGAAATCCTATAGCTAGCTCAAGAGCAGTTACACCCAAAGACCAAATATCAATAGATGGATCATATTCTAAACTCTCAAATCCAGAAATTCCATTTAAACATTTACAGCTACTAATCATTTCAGGAGCCATCCACTGAAGGGTACCAGCACGGATATTTGGATGTGTACCAAGAACTGTATCTAGTATTTGACAAACCCCAAAATCAATCAATTTCAAATTTCCCGTATGGCAGTCAATCATTATATTTGCTGCCTTTATATCCTTATGAACTTTTTTATATCTAAAATTAAAACTAGTCATATAAGATAGTACATTCAATATTTTATAACATACATAACTAATTATACTTTCTGGAAAAGCACCATATGATTTATATATATCTCTTAGTGTATAACCTGGTATATATTCAGTAACTACCCCAATATAATTAGGATTGATATGAAATGATTCAATATATCGAACTACACTTTGATTATTTTCACAAGAAATCAAAACTCTTATCTCTTCATGTAGTTGTTCTAATATATCCATTCCAATTAAACTAGTATGAATATTTCTATTATCTTGTAATATTAAAGGTTCTAAATTTATTATTTTTATAGCTACAAGATTCTTCTCATTACTTGAAGTATTCTCATTATTATTCTCTATAGATAGTGTCGATTTATTATATTGTATTAATGGTAATATCCAATTGTAACCTCTAATCCATATAGACTTTTGTTTGTTACAACTTTTTACAAATGAATCTGCTTCGTTATTCATTTTATATTCATCGTCACTTTTGACTGAATTAGATATAAAATAATCTTTATCAATGGAATTAAAAGTATTATAGTCATTTTGTACATCATTATTATGTTCAAATAAATTATTATTATATATTGGCTTTTGTTGAGCAAGAAATACTACTCCATGGTAACCATATCCAAGTAATTTATGTATCCTATAAATAAAGCTTGTAGAACTTATTTCTTTACATCTTTTAAATTTTGAGATAATTTTGTATGTAGATGGATTCTCCTTAAATATACTTATAAAATATGATAAGTTACTAAGAGATGAATATGTCATTAATCTAGGAGTTTCATAACGTGAAGAAGTTATAGAAGAAGATGTTGTCTGAATTTCTAATGGAGTTATCTGAATTGATGAAGTTATTTGAGAATTTGAATTTGATAGTTGTACAGAAATATTGCAATCACTACCACTTGAACTACTATCTTGAATACTCAAATTAATATCATTTCTACTTAATAATCTATTATTCCTATCTGTATTGTTTAAAATTGTTGATTTCTTTTTGTCAAATATTGATCTTACATATCTTGAGTATGCTTTTGATGAATTATTTGCAATTTTAACATGATCTAATCCCTTTCTATAAGTAATTGGTATAGATTTCCCACATATTATTTTAGTTGGTAAACAATTACTTTTAAAAGACTGAATATTTGCAGATATAATATCCCGTGAAGTAGATGGTATACTTGGTATTTCAATATCTCTTATTAACAAATTTGATGATGCTATATATTTCTGTTCTTGTTTGTCGTATAACCAAGATATATCTTCTATACTTTCATTATCTATATTCATATTATTATTCCAAGCATTTTTTTTCAAATATTAAATATATCTCCTTTAAAAATTATAATTTATAAATTTTCTTACTTCTATTATATTGTAATTCTTCCCCTCTTCAACTATTAGAAACTTAGAATACTTGGGCGGAATAAAAAAGCAGAATTATTTCTTATATAAGTTATCAAAAAGAAATAAGCTATCTAAAATTTAAGTTTATCAAAATTACGTAATATATATTATCAAATTATATATCTGTAATTCTCTAATTATTCTCTATCCTCTATACTTAAAATATCAACTATTTCCAAATAGGTATCTGATTTCTAATAAGAAAACTTAATAATTCCATCTTATTCTTATAAAGTAATCTCTTATCTCAAAAATTTATTCTATATAATAATCCATCCTTAAAATTAATTCTTGGTATATATTATTTACAATTTCTAATATTGCATCTATTATTTACATTTCTTCTATTAATTTTATATTATAATCTATTATCAGTATCCTGTACAGTGAATTATTTCATATATTGTTATTTAAAACAGGATATCATAATTAAATTATAGGTCTAATCTAGTAAGATCTAAATCACAATATTTAAAAATGGAATAATATTAGAGCTTCTTAAATCTTTAACTTATATAATTTCATCCTACATTCATCAATGTATTCACTTCTTGCAATATCTTACTAAGATGCATATATGCAGCTTACATTAGTTCCTGTCTCTTATTCTGTAATCTTAAAAAAATCTATCTAGTGATGTAACTATTAATGACTTATGGATAAATACTATACTACATGTTGTTACTAAATACTTATATGGAAAAATATGCTGACTTTTAAGTCTAGGCGAATAAAATAACTAAATTTTGATTATTTATTTTGTTGCTGATATCTTATTTAAGCATTTTCATAATAAACTGGTAATCCTACTTGGGCAGCAACTCTTCTAATTTTCATTCTAACTTCCCAATCACGCTCATATGAAAAACCTTTCTTTAAAGTACTTCCATATTTAGAATCCCAAATTTCTAACTCAAGAATTTTATTATTAATAGTTTGAAATGTCTCTTCCTGAGGTAAAAAATCCTCAAATGGTAATGTTCTTAATTCTTTATTATTATTTAAATTATCAATTATTTGTGATATTTCTGATTTCTTGTATAATAATCCTATACAAGAAGTCAAAAAATAACATACCCAATCAACAGTATGACCAACTAAAATATGATCAGCCAAATATTTAGATATTCTTTCTTTATCTCTATTATCAGATATTATCTTATTTTCATTATTTTTATCTATATATGTATTTTCATTATTAATTTCATGATCACCACTTAAGTCACTTCCTAATTGCTTATATGAAAAATCAGATATTGCAATAGTTGTAATACAATCCTCTTTAGCTTTATAAAATATTGAATCAATATCCGCACAATAATGATTCATTCTTAATCCTCTTGTATTCCGATAAATACCAGTAGATAAATCTTTTTTAATCCTACCAAGAGTAATTATTAACTGAAATTTCTTGTATAATTTATCTAAAAATTTTTGCCATTCATCAGTTATACCTGGTAATGGAACAACTCCTACAATATATATTTTACCTTGTTCTAGTTCAAATACATCTGGTGGGTATCCAATTTCCTGATGAATATCTTTGTAATTACAATCATAAACTTCAAACATTTGCTTCATTATAGGCTGATTAATAGAATCAGTCATAATTACAACACTTATTCCAATGTTTGAGAGTGCATTTGTTAAAATCATCAAACCTGTTACCCCATCTAATTCTGTAGGTGGTAAATGGCTTACATTTGATGGGGATAAAGCTAGTATCCCAACTACCTTAGTCATTGAGGTTATATCTTGAGATCTAGTAATATCAGTAATTATTTCCTCAGAAACTTCCTTTATTATTTGATTGTTTGCAAAGCTTATCAACAGCTCACTTACTACTCTAAGCGATGATGTATTTATTAACTTATCTTTAATACATTTTTTTGGACTAATAGTATCTTTAATCATAAGATTTTCAAGTCTAAATATAGCCTCTTCTATACTTAATTTAGTATCTGTATCATTATAATGTTTAGGTAATGTAATCTTCTCCATAGTTTCATTGCTATTATATTCACTTATAGTTTCATACATTGTTGAATCTTGCACTTAGTTACAGAAAAAAATTTTGTTATCTGCTTAACTTTACAGTAAAGTAAATAAATATATTTACTTTATGAGGTTCACACATAATATAAGTAATCACTCGATCAGTTTTGAAATAGAGCTAATCAATGTCAAAATTAGACCTACGACTGAGACGTTATATTGATATATATCAAGAAATTCCACTAATTTTCTTTTCTTCTATATAGAGGTAAAATATAATCTATATCTAAACTAATATAGTAAATATTAAATTATAATATACATAAAGATTATATATATTCTTATTTAATGTTATTAATTCAAAGTCCTAAAATTCTAAATAAATTATATATATACAGCTATTCAGTGTTCTACTCTTTCTCCATATAAATACCAACAATTATTTATTGCTAGTTTATAGGTCAGTAGACCGTCGTGAATAAGTAGAACATAATTCATCATTATAGCTGTACTTATTAATAATTTAGAACATATGTATCTTAACTTGTTACCCTAAATCACAAATAATAAAAAGAGGTAAAATTGATATTAAGATAATCATCTACTAAATATATCAAATTTATTATCCCACTAATTGAGTAATTATATTAATATTCCTTTTTATATAAAATATTTTAGTTAACTTCCTAATATATTTATTTAGGAGGCTAAATTTATCTTCTATAAAGGCGCTATGTCTTTTGAGCGGTAAAATATTTATGCTATTTTTTTTTTTATATCTCAGAAAAATTGAGAGTTTAAATTATATTGCTAGGAAATATACAAGGCGTATTAAGTTATTACTAAATATTTCTTATAAAGTATTATTATTAAAATTTCTAATTTATCTAATTTTCTTTTTTTTTCTCTAAATATTAGTTGATTTATATAATATATAATGAGACGAGCATAATTATAATAATTTATTATTATATACAACACTATTACTATAAAATTATACTATTTACTAAATTGCACTTAACCAAACTAAACTAGAAATATATCTAATAAATATAAAATGCCTAAAGGAAGTTTAATAAATACTTTGAAAGATATCCTTAGATGGGTTGAAAGACGAAGTAAGGAGTCAAATACTCAAGATATATATATGAATCAATATGTTGAACAAGGAACACAGAAATATCTTAATAAATGTAAATATAATGGAATATCAGTTGAAGTAATAGGGGAATCTATTGTTTCTAATGATATAGGGGAAATATCAAGATCTACACCAATTAAATTAGATATTGACTTAATAAATCCTAAAAACATATTATCTACTATCCAGGATAAAATTATTACTGTTGAATGGAATGGTTTTATAGAAGAAGAAAATATATTAGTAGAAAAAGAAGATAATAATGAAATACAAGAACAAGAACTTGTTTATAATGAGATTGAAAAAAAAATAGTTATAGAACTTGCTAAATTAGATGATTCTATTTATTCAACAAATTTAAGTAAAAGTAATGGAGAATATATAAACATTTTAAATATAAAGAGGAAAAAGGATCAAAGAATTTATGTAGATAATAATACTAATAGTATGTATGAATTAACAGAAGAACAAGAAATTATTAATGAGAATAATCCAAAGAAAAGTAAAATAAGTAATTATAAAAATAAAACAACTCAATCATTATATACAGATGAATGGTTATTTGAATAAATTTAATATTATTACTAATAATTTTACTTATTATAATATTATTAATTAAATAGATATTATATATTTGTACAAATATATACCAATACCAATAAATAAATTTGTTAAATATAAAAAAAAAGATTTAATTTATTTACTGTAAATACCACACATAAATGCAAATTTGATGCATTGACTAGAGATAACTAGAAATTTAAGTCAAATTAAATATATATCTTCAAAAATTGAAGATCTAAGCAATATATTACTAATTATTACATAAGTAACAAAATAATAAAGAATAAATAAATAAGAAGTATACTACAAATTAAATCTTAATATTAATTTGGAATTTTTTTTCAATATAATAATACAAATATTATGTTATTGGAAATGGATTGTAATAAATTAGATGAAAATTATATAAGAGAGGATTCTTCTTTAAAAGTAGCAGATGAATTAATTAATATCCCTAAAAATTATCAAGATATGAATAAGAATATCATTGAATCATATATACAATATAGAAAATCTAATAATAATGGGAATTTTAATATTGAATATCAAAATGATATAAATACTAAGAAAAGGAGAACAGCATTTGAAAGAGAAGCTATATTTAATAAATTAATGGAAATAAATCCAACATTAGTTAAAATTGATTCGAAATCAATTCCTGGTACTTGTGTTTTTTGTCAAATATGTCAAGTACGTATTATATTAAATCCAGCATATTATCTCAATAATTGGAGAACTCATATGAGTGGTAAACTTCATAGAGCTTTATCTAAAGCTGTAGGAAGTCCACATTTTATAGATGAACTTAATGATTTTAGTATAAATGAATTTCATAATTATATTTATAATAATAAATCAAATATAAATAATAATGGTGAATTAATATTATCTGAATCACCTAGTTATATATCAACTGCTTTGCAAAGTATTAATAATTCACCTTTGGCTATTCAAGATAAAGAATATTTAAAATCTCAATGGGATAATTCAAATCAAAATAAAATATTACAATCTTCTAATTCACAAAATAATTCACAAAATATTAAAATTTTTGAAGAAATAGAAAATAATGAAATTACTGATATTTTTAATCATAATGAAAATATTAATATAGATGTAACAGATGTAACGGATGTAACAGATGTAACAGATGTAACAGATGCAACGGAAAATCATAAAGATGGAAATAATGATAATATTAATACTTTAAATAATTTAGTTATTCATCCTCTTATAACAACTTTAACAGAATCATATCAAGTATCTAAAGATAATAATAATTTAGATAATCAACATGATTATTATAAATCTTTTCAAATTCACCAAAAAGATAAAGGAGATAATATTATTTTATCTTCATCTACAAATATGAATTCACCAATATTTACCTCTTTATCACCAATAACAGAATATAGAGATTCTCATTTTCAAAATAATTCAAGAAATATTTTTAAACCTGATAGTCCTAATATAAATAAAATTACTGATAAATCTTCAGAATATGATTATTTTGATATATATACTAATAATACTATTAATAATCATCATCATGGTATAAATATAGAATCTAATAATTATGATTTACCTGTAATACCACCTTATAAAAAAATAGAAGATGAGAATTTCAGCTTAAATCCATGTCCAGGAATTAGTAAAGTTAGATATTGGGCAATGTGTTTTATTGGATCTGAGAGATCAGTTGAACCTTGTGAAGAAAAACAAATAATAGATACAAGGAGAGTATTTTATAAACAATCTATAATTACAAGAGTTATACCAAATAGAGATCCAGAACATCTTGGTGTTGTACATCACCCTCAATGTATAGGATTTACAAATAATAATGATCAACCTTGTAATCGTTGTGTACAATATATTAATAATAGACAATTAGCTCGTGTTATTAGTAAGAGAGCTACTAGATTACAAGAAATGTGGGATCGTGTCATAGCCGGTGAATATATTTTAAGTGGAAGAAAGATACCACAATCTATTATTATGGCTTATAATCATAGAATAGATCATTGGACTAGATGTAATGATCCATTAGAAGCTATAACTAGAGCTTTAGCTGGTTGCAGACAAAGAGATTATACACCTTTTTTTTGGAAAATTAGGGAAAATATTTTACATAATGCTAGACAGGTAAAACTTAGGAGATAATTGATCTATAAACTTGAAAATTAAACTAATATGTAAAAGTTAACAAATTTTATAATACAGTAAAGAACTAAAATTATAGCGCTATATTGTTTAAAGATAAATTCGAAGAATATTATTAATTTAAACAATCCATCTCCCGCCTTTATTCTAATATAAATTTCCCACAAATTGGCGCCATGTAAGAAATAGTTTAATAATTTTTCTTTTTTTCCTTTTTTCTCTAAAAAAATAAATTCCTTTTAAGTTACTATAATTACCTAAGTTTAACTCTTTTACTATATGTAGTATATATCTTTCAATAGCTTTGATTCTAATAGTAATATATAATAATTTTTAAATTTGTAATAATATCATGCGAATCTGGCGCCCTTATAACAAATACTCAGTAGCTTACTATAATACTTGCTGTCTCATTAAATTATTGTGATTAGGGTGAGTGATTAGTTTAAACACTCTTGGGTTTTTTTTTTAGTAATAAATTTTCCTCTGTTAAATAGTATTACAAATTATGACAGTACAGAAAGTAAATTCTATTGATGGTAAGTACAAATTAATATGAAATAGGGAACTTAGTAGAATAAGTTAGGGATTTATAGAAGTGAATTACTACAACAAGATACATGAAGTCTTTAGGTTTTTGAAATATAATTTGTAAATTAAGTATAGATAATAATTTTGTTCTATTATTATAGAATACAAGCAACTTATTGGTCGTTCTGGACTTACTGTAGTTGATTATTATGCTACATGGTGTGGACCTTGTAATATGATTGGACCAAAAATAGATGATTTAAGTGAAAAGATGAAGGATGTATCCTTTATTAAAGTCGATGTTGATGCTAATCCGGACATTGCAGATTTGGAATCAGTAAGAGCAATGCCAACACTTAAATTATTTTTAAATGGAAGAGAAACTAAGTGTATTGTTGGTGCTAATTTTGATGTTTTACATCAGGCCATATTGAGTCATAAGTAGATGAACTTTTTACTCTATCTTAGCGTTTATTGTTCTTAGTAGAGATTCTCTCTAGTAAGAGAGTCAATTAATACCAAGTAAATTATTCAATTTTAAGTTTGAGACTTCTTGTGTGTTTTTTTTCCTTAAATTCCATTATATGTATTTGAGAGTTTATCTTATTATATTGATGTCATTTCCATTTATATTATTATAGTTGGGTAAATACTATTTATATATGAATATTTGAGCTAATAAGATTTTGTTCCAAGTTCCCTTTTTTCTTTTTTCTATATTTCATTTAATATTTTTGTTTATCTTTGTTATATAAGATATAAATTTACAAATATTAAGAAAAGTTGATTAATTCTATTTTCTCTCTAAAGAAAAATATATTGGTAAATAAGAATAAAATTAGTATTTATAATATAATACTATGGGTAGTTTCTAATAATATTATATAAATAATTATGATTATTCCTAAAGATATAATATATTTAAAGGATATAAAATTAATATATTATAACCAAATATATTTATATAAGATTTTCTTTTTTTTTATAATCTAAGAAAAAAATAAACCAAGTTAACATTTTGCATCTGAGATTAGACTTATGTTTTCTCCACGTAACATTAATCTACCAATATCACGTCTTGATACTTCATCTTTCTTTGTATATACTTCAGTCACATCATCTAGAACTATATTCATATATTCATCAAAGCCCTAAAGTAATAATTAATTAATAAGATGAATAAGGATATTGGGACAAGGAGATATATTACAAATAATATAAAATATATTATAAAAATTGCCATATATAGCCCAAAATAAAGAGATTATATTACTAATATATAGATACTTTAACTTACCTGAATTTTACCCTCTAGAGATAATTCCGGATGATCATATAACCAAATCTGAACTCTTTGTTTTGATGTAAACAGCCTAAATATTTGATTAATTGGCTGTGTCATAATTTTTTGAGTTCTTCTTTGTTGATTCATTTTCTCAAGAAATTCTCTGGTCTAGTAATAATATAAAAAGTCTTTAATAGAAAAGTTGGTCTGTAAGACTTCCTTCAATAATATCAGCTGCCTAATTATATAATTTGGCGGCTAATTACAGAATATTTTAATAGGTCTACTGCATGTAGTTTTTTTTTATTTCACAAAATATTCAATAGCTCATTATTATTTATTTTAGGATTTTTATTGAGTCTTAATGCTTATACTAACTAATATAACTTCAATATTTAGCCCTATAATATCGATATTTGCTTATATATTAATTTTTTTTTTTTTAATTTAGGTCATTTTATAATTAAAAAGTTAATCTTAATCATCATCTTTGGTACAACGCCTGCATATGAGCATAATCATACATATTAACATAAAGACAATAATTAAAAATCCAATAACCGAAAATGAAGAATATCCTATAGTGAAGGATCTACCAATATTAGCATTATATTCGGTTATATCATTAGTCATTCCATATTTCATCATATTAGTTTCTGTTCCCATTCCAAGTCTCATTTGTCTTGACACTTCGTTATTTAAATTAGTATTCATTCCAACAATACCAGGTTGTGCCCCAGTATTTGTTAAAGGATTTATTACTGGTGTTGAAGGAAGTAAGAAAGAATTAATCATTGATGGATTACCAATAACAGGTGATCCCGTTAAATCTTGAGCACCTTGAGCTATTGCACTAGTTGCAACATTAGTAAGTAATTTACTCAAATTTCCATCTCTATATCTAATAGTATAAACAGAATTAAAGTAAGTTACAATTATTATTATTAACATATAAAGATGTATATTTACTCCCAAGCAACAGTTATCCTTAAATTTCATGACTTATTACTAGGATAAATTAAATAATTATACATGACAACTTAGGTTTTTCTTCTTAAATATAACCAGAAGAAAAAAGAATTATAAAGAACTTAAAATTTTATGAATCTACAACTCTATTCTTAATATTTTATGTGTGCATTTAATTATATAAGCTGATATTACACCCAAAAGTTTAAGATTTGATATTAATAATAAAATCAGTATAGAAATATTTATATTTAATCTATTCTAATTTCTTTTTTTTTTTTACTATAGAATGTATTACTACCAATTGAGAAAGCTAAATTAAATCCTATAAATAAAGAGATTAACCCTCCAAATATGAGTATAGCTGATTTCCATGATAATTGATCTAAAAATGTATTCAATATCTCACCAATTGTCTGTGCAGTAAAACTCGATCTTCTAGCAATTATAGCTGGATCTTGGTTCATACACTTTTCCCATTCGATACATTTAGTTTCTAAAGCTGGTACCCGTTCATTTGGATTGCATTTATTATCTGTATATTGTCTAGAACATATAGCCATTTCTTCCATTAAATTCCTTACAGATATTTGAATTTTTGATTCTATATCATTTCTAATTGCATACATTAAACCACACAATCCATATAATATAATTATTACTAATGATATATTAAATATCAATTGAATATATCCATTAATATATATAGGTAATCTCTCATTATTATATGTAGATGAAGATGAACAAGTATTTACAATAGGTAATATATTTATATGATCACAATCATATTGCTTATAGTTATTTAAGTTATTCATATTAGTATTAATTTTTTGATAAGGGGTCTTTTTAATAATATTTGGATCAAATATACTTTTTTCAATATCCTTGAATTGGTTTATTATTGACGATTTTCTATTTACTGGTAGTGATAATGAACGATATAGTGACTTAGGTTCAATATGTTTATTTATATTATTTAAATGATGATGGTCTTCTAGATTTGACTGTACCAAGTTATTATATGGAACCGAATAGGAAATTTCAGATTGTGTACTAGTGGTAGATGAAATCTCATCATTATGGATTTCAGTAGTATTTTGATCTATTATCATATCCGTAATTTTATCTTGTTTTTGTTGTCTATCATTTGTATTTAAACCTTTACATAGCTGATCTGCTAAACTTAAAATATCATAATCATCACTTTCCATTATTTTAAGTAGATTTTAAAAATATAATTGAACAAAAAAGTTTATTTAGTTAATATTTAATTATATTTAAGTAATAGAATATTATAATAGTTTTACCTTTGATCAAAAATCAGTATACTTAGAACTGGAGCGGTATTTGATAACTTTTTTTAGTAATGCAATATAAATGATTCTTTATATTGGATTAAATAAATAAAAGTTATATTTGGAATTAAACTTAAATATATTTTGCATTCAGTTTAATACTATTATAAAAAAAAAAAAAGATTTTATATAAATATATAGGATTTTTATTTTTTTATTTTCTTTTTAAATATCCATTAATGTAGATTGATTGTCAATATAATTTTCTTTATTTTGATCTTCATTATTTCTAAACTTTATATTTGATACATTATTACGAAATATTTTTTGTAAATCTATAAGGCTCTTTATTTCATGATCACTTCTTATTGCTTTTATAGATAAATCATCCTCTATAAGTGACGTACCTTTGCATGGAACTAATTTATTTTCACCTCTTATTGGCACAAATATTGTCGGTCTTCTTAGAGATGTCTTCCATTTACTATTTTCAGTATCATTATTATTATTATTATTATTATTATTATTATTATTATTATTATTATTATTATTATTATTATTATTATTATTATTATTATTATTATTATTATTAATTACCTGTAATTCTTTTGATAATACATCATCAATGAACTCAGCTTCAACTAATTCATCTTGTAATGAACGATAATCTATTTCTAGATTATCTTGATTTACTGAAGAATTACCTGTTACAAAATATGAAGAATATTTGTTATGTACTCTCATTGCTGATGTACAAAGTAGTGGAGAATCATTAGTTATATTTGATTCATCTTTTAGTATTGGAGAGTCAAATTCTTTGTCATAGTTATTCTCATATATTTGTATATTTTCTGAATCAATTTGAGTTTGTTTATCCTCATCTTCAGATCTAAACTGTATATTCATCGATTTGTCATTGAAGTTGATATCTTTCTTATTTGAGAGGTTAGATATATTATATTTTATTTTTTTTGCCTTATATATTTCAAATTCAAAATCGAGACTATCATCAATAAATTCTGTTCTTATGCGTTTACTTCTATTGAAAACCTCATTTGGTTTATTATTAATAATTAAATTTTGGTTATTTTTTTTTAATACGCTTGTATTAATTCCTACATGTATGGATATTAAACAAGATTTTTGTTCACTATCTTCTAATTTCCTAATTCTTAATTTATTCTTAATTTCATTATGTTCCATAAGATTAACTTGAGTACCAGTAAATTTACCCTGTAAATCATTAACTTTGCAATATATATTATCTTGATTTTCTTTTTGTTTTATTTGATTTGATTCATTATTCTGTAATAGTAAATCTTTTTCTCGTTCATATTTATTAGTTATTTCTTGTTCTTGAAGTTTAATCTTTTCTATTTCCATTTCTTGTTTCTTTTTCTCCTCTTCTAATAATTTTAACCTCAATTGTTCCTCTTGTTTTCTTTTCTTTTCTTTCTTTTGTTTAATATATCTATATATTGAATTACATATGATCATCATAGCCTTTCTCTCCTTCTGCTTTTTTTTCTTATAGAGAATTTCCTTGTATTTACAAAGTATATTTACACAGGACTTAACTAATATCCAATAATTATGAGAACGTCTCCTTATCCAGTAGTTATATATTTCAAGAACACAATTTATCTTCCATTCTGAAGATTCACTCTTACATTTACTAATAAATTCTTCTATTTTATCAAGAACATTATATTTAAAAAATATTCTTGTTAAACCTAATTTATAGTCTTTACCATCTTTATATCCCATATAATCTAGTAATAATGAGACAAATAACCTTTGATCTGATAATATTATTGCAACTTTTTTATTAATATCCTTACTACTATTATTTAATGAGCTTTTAATATTAATATTCGGTTTCAATTCATTTATCTCACTTAATTTATTATCATTTTCAACCAACTTATTATCTATTATTTGTTTAAAATAATTATAAATATTGAGATAAGGTATCCTACAAGGATATCCATATATCATTATATTTAGTACCTGCAAGATACCACCAATTTGTAATTGTTGATAAACTTTAATATCATCAAATTTTAAAGGTTCTTGTTCATCATTAGGTTTAATACAACGTATAAAATGACTTTGTGTTGGATATAATTCTTCAGTTAACATATTTTGCATTTGTTTGATAAAGGTTGTACCTACACTTTTATTTTTATTAGTATTTAGTGAAGGTTGTATAAAACTTGTATCACTTAAGTTTGATATATTTGCATTTGATATCATTAATTTTGATTTAAATTGTCCTTTTTCTTCTTTATTATCCACTATTAATTCAGTACTTTTTAGTACATCAAGAGTTGACTTTGTATTATCAGTAGAAATATCAGATCTTTCATTCACTTTTAAATTATCAATTATATTATTTTTATTATATAATTTTTTTCTAATTACTTGTAAATTTATGATACTCTTCATATTTGTTAAAAGATATTTTTCAATATCATTAGATAAAAAATCAGTATTTTTACTAGTAAAACCATCACATTGATATTGTACAGGCCCTGCAAAATGACAAATAGTAAATGTTTTATTCAAATTTAATTTTTGTGGTATAATTACATTATTAACTGCCGAAGTGAATGATAATACTTGACTAGTTTCATTAATTTGAGATGAAGATGTTATAACAGATTTTCTTCTATTAATTCCATTATTACAGCTACTAATATAAGATTGTCCATTCATATTCTTCAATTGATGGATTTTCTGACAAAATATTTCATCTCTATTGCCTTTAATTGGTACTTTGCATGTTTCATCCAAAATAGATATTATATTAACTGATGAAAAATTTACACTTAAACCCTTACTATCTTTATAATCATCACTTGTATATTTAGGAACAGTACCACTTATTACTGTACATACAAGAGATTGATGAAATAGTAATTCTGATACATCAAATGAGGTATCAGTTGATTTAAATTCACCTAAACCTTCTGTTTTATATAATAAATGATCCCTATATAATAATTGCTCTAAAAAGAAACTATGTAATCTTTCATTACAGTAATTAATGCATAATTGTTCAAAACTATTTGGATAATTTGGAGATAAATCTTCAAATCCAAAGATATCTAATATACCAATTGATAATACTTTAGAAATTAATTTAGTTTCTGTTGAATCATTGATATCATTAATATTATTAGTTACTGTATTATTTCTATGTTTATTGGCAATCTCCTGATTTAATGCAATATTTATTAAATCAACCACTAAATCAAATATCCATTGATATAAATATCTAGCAATACTATCTCTTGTATATATAGCTTCTGAATATGATAATTTTCTTTCTATATTGATTATATTTCTTCTAGTCAGTATTTTAATGAATCCTTTCGAGTCAAGTATACCAAATAAATTTGATACTTTAGAACACATTTCAAAAGTCTCA
This sequence comes from Cryptosporidium muris RN66, assembly GCF_000006515.1. NCBI lineage: Eukaryota > Apicomplexa > Conoidasida > Eucoccidiorida > Cryptosporidiidae > Cryptosporidium > Cryptosporidium muris. The sequence goes on along the minus strand of NW_002196580.1, from coordinate 341,017 downwards.
TCAGTAATATCACAATAATCATCTTCCTCATTCTTTTTAAATTCCACATTCCCTAATAAAAGAATACCCATAACCAAGTCATATATTATATTTACAATATTATTTGATATTCCAATCGATTCAAAACACTTATTTATAGTATCTATATTATATTTTATATGTTTATCTACATTATTATTGTTCAAAATCCCATTTTCACTTTTCAAATAATTGAAACTATTAATAATTCTATCATATTCCATATTATCTGGTATTGATAACCATTTTATTCTTTGTTCTTGGTTCATGTTTCTCAATAACAAATAAAAGATATGATAGTTTCTTTCTCCTTGAGGTATATGTACTACTCTAGATTTAGCAAGAAGATATGTATTAATACTAGAATTTAATATATATCCATCATCACTGAATTCCAATTTCATATACTTTCCAAATCTTGATGAGTTATCATTCCTAATAGTCTTTGCATTTCCAAATATTTCTAACAATGGATTAGATGATAATAAACAGTCTTCAATAGACGAAACTCTTAAATCATTCAAATTTAAGATTGTACATTCACTAACTAAGGGATTATCATTTTTTATAATACCATTCTTTTTGTAATTGTACATTCTCCTTTTATTACTTAAATAGCTTAAATACTTTAAAACATGTTTTGAAGTTTCTGTTTTTCCTGCTCCACTTTCTCCGGAAATAACAATAGATTGAGATTTCTTATCTTTAAGCATTCTACGATATGACCATTCTGTTACTGCAAATGGATGAGGTTCCATATTCACTATATTTTTCCCAACAAATGCATCAGCAATCTCATTATTATATATATCATAAAATTTATATGGATTAACAGCTAAAAGAATCCCACCTGCAAAAGTATACATTGGATACTTCAGACAATCAATTTCATCTTTAAAATCAGATACTCCATCTTCACAAGAATTACCTTGCAATAATTCATAGCAATACTTCATATTTGCCAACACATTACCAATATTCAGGTTCCTTAATTGTGAATTATCCTTCAAACCAAATTTAGAATCTGCTTTCATTATGTTTACCAGTTTTATTTCAAATTTATTGTCTCTACTTTCTGTTATATCACTTGATAAATCCAAGCCTTCAGTATTTCTGCAGGTGGCAATTTTTGTAACTTCATTATATGATATTAATTCAATAAGTGTAAACACAGTTCTTTTTTTATTCCTTATAAATTCATCTGATAACTTTTCATTGTCTTCTTCAACTTTTCTTACTCTCTTTGCAGATTCCACATCACTTGTAGGTACCCATATATAATGATTTCCTAATTTCGATGAATTTGATAAATACATCACAAGTAAACTAGATATTAAAATCTACTTATGATTATTCAAAGCAGTAGAGGTTTCTTACTGCCTAGAAAACGATATTACTAATTTCCTGTTTCTTGTTAATACTTTACAAATCTTGATATTATACAAACTCTAACAAATTTACTCTCTGAAGAGTGACCACACAGACAGATACGTTCCTAACCTTATTTTGAATTGTAACAAACTAAAGTATCTTCCACAAGCCTTTAGTATTGAGTATATAATTCTATATATTTGTATTATCGACTTTCTCACAAGTATTCGACGAAAAGTATTATAGGCGGGCCTGGCGTGGGGAGACTGCATGCATAATGTGGATTTTGACCATAGCTATTGTCAATATTAAATTAATTCACAATTTATAACTGAAAATTCATAAATATTTAATTAATGAGAATTAATATGTTTACTTAGTTATAATTTATTTTATATATTTGAAAGAAATTAATAAAATTCTCAACTTATTTTAAAGAACTAGTGTCTATTACAATAGATTCGGAAATATTTAAGTTTTTATGATCCTGAATAATTGAATGTATTAAAATTATATATTTAAGTTATATTGAGATATCTTGCTAGTATTTAGAATTCTTTATCTATTCAATGTGAGAGTAGAATCATCATATTGAGAAGATACCTTTTACTTATATAATTTAAGACTACTCCCTTTAAACTTGAAAATCTTATTATATAAATAATATTTATCAGAAATTTTAATATATTTTGTTATTTTGTAAGCATTTTTATTAAGATGAGAACAATTAAGTATTACTGAGGAAAAACTCATGCAAAAAAATTAATGGGAGTTGATCTACAAATAAATCAATTCAGTAATTATATTGAACCATCTATACTAAGCAAAACTTCAAAATAAATAAGTGGTCTATTTTCTTATAAATATCTTAAATAATTTACTAATATACCAGATTTAAAATAAACAGATAATATTAGAATATTAAAGATATATTTTGCTATATTCTTCTTTATCCCCCAACCGAAATGTGTTGATAAAGTATATTAAATATAATGGCTTTATTATTTTACAAATCTTTTCTGATTTAATACATATTCTTACTTTTTAAACAGTAAATACATTATTTTTAGGATCTAAATAAAAGGTTATAATTATCTATCTTCATATCAATAAATTACAAGTTTATTCACATTCAGAATCTCTGAATATTTAAGACATTTATATTTATATTTTATTCATACTTTACATTAATTAACTGTTTTAAGTATTAGTAGCTATATACTCAAAGTAATCTATGCTCGTATTTATAATATTCCTATCTAATTATTATTATGGAGTTGTATTTTAAATTTTATTTATAGATATTTCTTATTGAACATATAAGTGTTTTTGGGCTTGAAAATAGTGAACTTGTCTGCTAACAATGGATTGGTTAAATAAAATAATAAAATCTTAGAGAGCCAAATTATGAGAATACAAAATGCTAATTAAGACAAGTTTATATACACTTTCTAGTGTAGACAGGATTTAATAAACTTTTTTAGCTGAATATTATGATTTCAATTAATCACCCTACATAACATTCTAAAAAAAATGGAATCTAAATACAACTTTAAAAATATCAATACCTTAATTATGAAAATATATCTTTATTAGACTATTGTAAATTTCTAAATTTAAACACTAAAAGAAATTGTTTAGCTAAATTTTCTCAATTATTAGTTAAATAATATATATATAAATCTAAGCTCAACAATTAAAAATATATGTTTTACTAATTATGAATTACTATTCAATTTTATTTTAAAGTATAAATATCCATATTTAGTTTTATATACCACATTTGTGTGCTAAATTTAGATGAAGATACCAAAATACAATAGTAAATAAGTTAAAAATTTCTAGAATATACAATCTTTCATTATTTACAAATAAATCATTTATATCTCTTTGATTAAGTATTAAATGTTTGTTATAAAGGTTTTGTTTTTAACAATGATATAATTCACTAAAGAAATAATGAAAGTAAATAAATAGGAACTTATTAAAATAGTTTTAAAGGAATATTAAAATGTTGAAGTTGTAGTTACGAACTCATTAAACTAACAAATTGTAAGTTATTTGTAATATATTTAGTACCATTCAATTTAATAATTGTATTTTCAAATATATAGATATGATTTCTTATCATTAAATTATTTCAAACAAGTATATAAAGAAACTGTAGTTTATCATATTCATAATTAAATTATTTTTACTTAAATAAGCTTTGATAATTCGGTAATAACGGATAAAGTACCAAAACTACGTAAATAATGTAACTGGAAAGTTACACAAATTTTCTTTACATTATTACAAACTTCATTAATATGCAGAGTAAACAAAATCCCAAAGTAGTAAATTTAAATATTGAGCATATCGATCCTTAGTATTTGCTAAAATTGGATAAAGATCAAATTCAAAAGTAGTAACAGAAGTAATGTTATAAAAGAGTTGTGGGACAAAAATAGTCAATGAGGTACTATAAATTAGTGTACTATATATATTGTATATATATATCAAACCTGTAACACATAAAGTAGAAACCTCATTTCCTTTATTTCCTATTTATATAAAAGGTAGATTAAAACCTTTTGTATATTATGTATCCTTAAATTTTATACCTATACTTTGAAAGTAACTTCCACTTTCTAACAAAAAAAAAAGTAGAATCCAATATCATTTCCAATAGTATAAACATTAAGGTATAAAGAAGAATATAAATACTAAATTTTAAGCATTAGACTTGACTGTATTGTTAAAAAGAAAAGAGAAAGTTGGTTTCCAGTATTTTAACATATCTATTCAAAATATATCTTAAATAGAGAATCCATTAAGAAGTAATAATTTAATTATTCTCTATAATTTAATTAACTGAAGTATTATAATCTAAATATTCCACATTAAGTCGGGGTCATCGTGCTTGTTAATATCAGTATATATATTTGAAGTAGGCAAAGTATTATTTCCAGCCTTCTTTGGTTTCTTTCCTTTATCACAATTTTTTGCTAAGTGTTTTACTGATCCACAGATATTACAAGAGCCACCCTTAGGATATACTGAGCCAATATCATTTTGTGAACAATATGCCACTATATGTCCATATTCTCCACATTTGAAACAGCTAGCAAATGGTAATACTGAATCATCAATACGTGACTTCTTGCAATCTCTAAGTGTGTGACCTTCTTCACCACAATTGAAGCATTTATGTAATTGTTTGTTATTTGGTAATGTTTTAGATTCAGATTCTCTATCTAAGTTATTGTCTTTATATTTTCTACAGTCAGCCATCATATGACCCTTCTTTCTACAACACAAACAAACTAAATTTCTATTACAGTTTCTATCTTGTTTTGCCAGTACTCCATGTTTATTTTTATTTTTGTTTAATCTTCTAATTGTTTTATTACTTCTTGATATTTGACCTCCTACTTTAACTTGACCATTTAAACCTTTCTTTAGTACTATTAATCGTGCGAGAATTCTCTTTCTCTTTGACCTAGATACAGAACTACCTGAATCTCCTAATTTCTTCGACAGTTCATCTATACTTTTTTGTATCTGTTCTTTGTCCCAACATCCTTCTCTATTTAGCTTTTTCTTTGAAGCCTTTAATCTCCCTGCAGATTCTGTCCCCATCATGAACTTTGACAAGAATACCTCAGGATTACGAATTTTCCAGAATATTCTAGTTAATATACCTGTCAATCTATAATCTATACATTTAATATTGAATCTTCTAATAATCTAGAGCTATGCCTATCAAAGCTAGAAAGTGGTATCATTTAGCGGTAAGTGATGCATTATGTCTCTTTCGTCTTATTTTTAGGTAGCATGGCTGCATTAGGGAGAGTTAGATACTACCTAAGTCTATTATTGACACTTCGTTCTCATTTTTCTTGCAATAGGAGTTACGAGGCAAAAGATAAACTAAAACCTGAAGCCCCAATAATTAGAAAAGTTATAAATATGTCGGTAAGTTACTTGCTTTTTCTACTCTATGAATATAAAATTTTGAACTATTTTTGTATAGAAAATAAAGTCAGCTAATCTTCAAGGTAGTAGGAAACCTATTGAACCAGTTGCCATACCTGATAGCTCTACTGATACATCAAGTGATGAATCCGATACTACCAGTTTTGTGATAGTTAAAAAAGCATCTAAACAACGTGAATATGGGAAAGATAATAAAACTGTTAAAAATAAGAGAACAGCACCAACTTTGTCTCTTTTATCTGAAAGTAATTCTAAATTGAGCTCCGGTTCAAGATCAAGAAAGAGACGACAACTTGATACTTCAGATAAATCTATTTTGACCTCAGTATCTGTGTCTTACAGCGATAGTTCTGAGTCTGAAACTAACTCTAAAAAGAAAGTAGTACCTTCCAGACAGAATGCTCCAGTTTTCTCAAAAGATCACTCTTCTGACAATAATGACAACTCAAATTTGAAAAGTGGGTCTAAAAAAAAGTTACTTATATCTTCTAAGAAAACTAAGAAACCTGCAAGTTTTTCTAAGAGTGAATTATCTTCTAGTAGAAGTGGTGATTCTAGCTCTGAAATAGAGATAAAGAAGAAGTCAACCGTAAATAATAAATCAAAGTCAAAGAAGGCTATGAGCTCTTTTGATAGTGAATCTTCATCTAGTACTAGTAGTGATTCTGATTCTGATTCTAATTCTAAAGTTAAAAAACCAACAACTATTAAATCAAATTCAAAGAAGTCTATGAGTTCTTCTGATAGTGAATCTTCATCTAGTACTAGTAGTGATTCAGATTCTGATTCAGATTCTGATTCTAGAATTAAGAAGCCAACTACAACTATTAAATCAAATTTAAAGAAGTCTATGAGTTCTTCTGATAGTGAATCTTCATCTAGTACTAGTAGTGATTCAGATTCAGATCCTGATTCTGATTCTGATTCTAAAATTAAGAAGCCAACAACTATTAAATCAAATTCAAAGAAGTCTATGAGTTCTTCTGATAGTGAATCTTCATCTAATACTAGTAGTGATTCAGATTCTGATTCTAAAATTAAGAAGCCAACAACTATTAAATCAAATTTAAAGAAGTCTATGAGTTCTTCTGATAGTGAATCTTCATCTAATACTAATAGTGATTCAGATTCTGATTCTAATTCTAGAATTAAGAAGCCAACAACTGTTAAATTAAATTCAAAGAAGCCAACTACAACTATTAAGTCAAATTTAAAGAAGTATATGAGTTCTTCTGATAGTGAATCTTCATCTAATACTAGTAGTGATTCAGATTCAGATCCTGATTCTGATTCTAAAATTAAGAAGCCAACAACTATTAAATCAAGTTCAAAGAAGTCTATGAGTTCTTCTGATAGTGAATCTTCATCTAATACTAGTAGTGATTCTGATTCTAATTCTAGAATTAAGAAGCCAACTACAACTATTAAATCAAATTCAAAGAAGTCTATGAGTTCTTCTGATAGTGAATCTTCATCTAATACTAGTAGTGATTCAGATTCTGATTCTAGAATTAAGAAGCCAACAACTATTAAATCAAATTCAAAGAAGTCTATGAGTTCTTCTGATAGTGAATCTTCATCTAATACTAGTAGTGATTCAGATTCTGATTCTAAAATTAAGAAGCCAACAACTATTAAATCAAATTTAAAGAAGTCTATGAGTTCTTCTGATAGTGAATCTTCATCTAATACTAGTAGTGATTCAGATTCTGATTCTAGAATTAAGAAGCCAACAACTATTAAATCAAATTCAAAGAAGTCTATGAGTTCTTCTGATAGTGAATCTTCATCTAATACTAGTAGTGATTCAGATTCTGATTCTAAAATTAAGAAGCCAACAACTATTAAATCAAATTTAAAGAAGTCTATGAGTTCTTCTGATAGTGAATCTTCATCTAATACTAGTAGTGATTCAGATTCTGATTCTAGAATTAAGAAGCCAACAACTATTAAATCAAATTTAAAGAAGTCTATGAGTTCTTCTGATAGTGAATCTTCATCTAATACTAGTAGTGATTCTGATTCCTATTCTAATTCTAGAATTAAGAAGCCAATTACAACTGTTAAATCAAATTTAAAGAAGTCTATGAGTTCTTCTGATAGTGAATCTTCATCTAGTACTAATAGTGATTCAGATTCTGATTCTAATTCTAGAATTAAGAAACCAACTACAACTGTTAAGTTAAATTCAAAGAAGTCTATGAGTTCTTCTGATAGTGAATCTTTATCTAGTACTAGTAGTGATTCTGATTCTGATTCTGATTCTAAAATTAAGAAATCAACAACTATTAAATCAAGTTCAAAGAAGTCTATGAGTTCTTCTGATAGTGAATCTTCATCTAGTGATAGTAGCAATGGCTCCGATTCTAATTCAGATACACAAACCCCACCTTCAAAGCGTCAAGCTTCAGAGGATATTTCTAGGCAACCAAAACATTTGAAATTGGAAGATACAACTTCCTTTAATCGTAAACGTTTATCGAACAATGAAGATTCCCAACAGAGAAAGAAATCCAACATAAGCAAGGATAACCGTGAAGTATACTGTGGAAATTTACCTTACTCTTGTACTGAAGAAGAAGTTAGAGAATTATTTGCTGAATGCGGCTCTATGGAGAGAGTTTCAGTATTGGAAAATAAAGGTTGTGCATTTATTACATTTAAAACAGAAGAAGGTGCAAAGTCAGCAATGGAGTGGAACAGAACAGAGTATAAAGGTAGAATGCTGAGGATCAATATGTCAGTTGATAAGCCCCAACCTGGCAGTATATCTAGTACTGGATTTGGGCCTTCTGTCATTGTTAGAAATATTCCATTTTCATCAGATGAGTCAAGTATCAAGTCATTCTTTTCAAATTGTGGTAATGTGCGGCGTGTATCAATCCCTAGATATTCTGATACTGGCAAAATGAGAGGCTTCGCAATGGTTGAAATGGAGAATGATGAGCAAATACAAAATGTATTAAAGTTATCGGGAACTTCAATGAATGGACGTGAAGTAACTATTGAAATTGCTCATGGGAAAGGTGGTGGATCAGGTGGAAAGAAACCAGTATTCGGAGGTGGAGGTAGGCAAAGTAATATTAATACCTCATTCCAAGGCAAGAGTACAACTTTTAATGATAGTGACTAGATAACTTAGGTATTTAATAGGTAGACTTTGCGCCTTTACTACATTATCTAATTAATTCTTTGTAGGTGTTTCTTTGTACTTTTAAAATAATCTATGTTATTGCTGCGGGAATATATATTGGCGGTAGGGTATTTTTTTAAAATACTTGTCTCACTACCTTTAATTGAAATATAAGTATTTCATCTAATCCATTGCAAGGTGTAGATAAAGTTCAGTAATATAAGGGCCTGGAAATTAGAATTGTATTTGAAAGTCTATAAGACAATATTTGAGACGGTAGATATAGTGGTGATTCCAGATCTTAACTTGACTTGAAACTCCAAGTTTACTTAAATTTGTCTTGTATGTGGGCATATAAGTTCTATGATCCAGCTAATCCCATAGTTACTCAGAATTTTGTGGGATGTCTTTTGCTGTACTATGGAACTATATTGGTTTTAATGTATGTTTGGGATATTTATAGGAATTATGGATTACCGAAGCGGAAGCATAGAGTATCAGGCGATCAACAAGGATACAAAGTATCAAGAATTGGTTTTCTTTTAAAAATTATAGTTATTTTATCTAGTTTACCATCCTTTATATTATTAATTATCCACACCTTTGATACAGCAGGTTGTAGCCGTCAAAATTTAACACTTTACTGGGATATAAGGGCTCCCATATTTATTATACTATGGGTTCTTTCATTTACTACATGTATTATTTACCGTATTTTAGAATCCTTGATTGAATCCTTTTTCTTAATACCCTGCGATCTAGAAGAGGCTGAATTTGTAAATATTTGGAGTTCAGCTACATTTAACTCAGGTATTTCATTTAATAATAAGAAGAAATCAGCTTTATTTGAAAAAGCCATATCTTTAATTTTAACTCCATTTTCAAAACTTCGATCTCTGCTTAATAATGAATTTGACGGCTTGTATGTATATACAGTTAAAGTTTATAGGAGTAGTTCAGATGGGATTAATAATAGAAATATAAAGGCCCACTTTGAATTATTTTGTACAAGATACTGGTACTCCAAAGAATTGGGCATGTATACAAATCTGGGAGCAAATGATTGTAGTGAGACAAATGAGAAACAATATGATACAATTGGATCTTTGGGTAATGAGATATATTCTGTGAAAAAAGTTTTGAATCTTGACCAATTTAAAGTGAAAGTTAGATCTGGTGAAATATCTTTGAACGGGTTATCAAGTGAGTGTGTAGATGAATTGAGGCAGATTCATGGGTTTAACAATATTCCTGTACAATTACCATCACTTCTTTATAGTTTAGTAAAGGAAATTACAAATCCTCTGACTGTATTTCAACTTTTAATAGTTGCATCATTTGCTTTTCAAGGGTTTGTTTTGTATCCAGTAAAGTGGGTACCTATGATGATTTTAAGTATAATAGCTAGTATCAGAACTCATCTGAAGAGTACAATAAATATTCAAAAACTTGCAGATATGAATGGATCCGAGGAGGTGACTTTAATTAGAGATGGACAATTACAGAAAGTTAATAGCGTGGATTTGGTTCCAGGTGATGTTGTAAATATATATGAAGGTATGGATATCCCTTGTGATATGATGCTGATATGTGGATCGGCAGTTGTCAATGAGTCCATGCTAACTGGGGAATCTGCAGAAATTGTAAAGTTCCCTGTGACAGAATATGAAAACGATGATATATCTCCTGATGATGGAATTTTTTCGGGAAAGAAATTTTTCTTATATGCTGGAACAAATGTTACAGGTATATGTAGTAATACTGGTTTAAATAATACACTATACTACTTAAATAAATCAACATCCCAAACTTCTACAACAAGATCTACAGATTCATCCTTATATTCTCATAGTTTGGATTTTTCGGATGCTTTTATTTCTAATCCAGAACTTCCTACAGGATCATTGGCTATTACAGTTAGTACAGCAGATACCTTAAACCCTGATCCTATATGCTGTGTAGCGCTAGTGGTTAGAACAGGTGTTAGTACATTAAGAGGACGTATTATACGCTCTATTCTACATCCCAGTAAATTTATGTTTGCATTTTATGATCAAATTCCAATTATCTGGTTAGTGGCAACTACAATAGTTACTATAATAATATTTAATCAAGGTCAATTATACAACTGGCACTGGTTAACTTTCTTCTTTTCTCTAGGATGTATCAACGTAGTATATCCTTTGTATCTAACTGTACTCTGTACTTTGAGCCAAAATATCTCAGCCTGGAGACTTAAGAAAAACAATATTAATGTCTTAGTCCCCACAAGATTAATGATAGCTGGGAAACTTCGTATAGTATGTTTTGATAAAACTGGTACCTTAACGAGTGAACATTTGGAGTTTGTTGGAATTCATCCTTTTGAATTAGTAGAAAATAGCAGAGATAGCAAAGAGAAGTGTACATATTGGTGTAATTTAGAGTCATATCCACTAAGATCAAATTGTTACAATTTCAGCTTTAGAATATCTTCTAAAGTGTTGGATATTTCTGAAATTAAAGAAAATTACTTAGGCTTTTTAATAGCAATGAGTAGTTGTACATCTTTAAGTCATGGAAGATCCAATTTTGGAATTGCAAAAGATATAGTAAATAATCCAGAGGAATACTACAAACATCTTAATGGAAACGATACAGACAAAGCTCTCTTCTCTGTGACTTCTAGCTACTTTGAAAGGAATTCAGTGAGCCAACAAGTATATGTAAATCTTTACCAAAGCATGGAAAAGATAAGTGAAATTATAGATTATAAAGATCAATTTATGTTCAATTTGAGCAGTAATGGTGATGAAGATAGCAATAATTCGGTAAGCTTGTGTACGATGTCAATGTCGTTGGAGATCCTCAGAGTATTTCCATTTGATTATAATAGACGGCTTATGAGTGTGATAGTACACTGTAAAAGTACAAATAATTTTTACTTGTTTAGTAAGGGAGCACCAGAAGCTATGCAAAAGCTTTACGATTGTGAATTTGAAGAGTCATACAAAGAAGATCTAGAGTCGCTATCCTTGAAAGGTTATTACTTAATTTCAATGGGATTTAAGAAGATTGAGTATCAATATGTCTCTTCTTACTTGACATATCATAGGAATGAAGTAGAAAATAAATTAATACCAATGGGAATATTGTTATTTGATAATAAAATAAGACCTGAAGCTCATCAAATTTTAAACTCCCTAGTTAACTCTGACATATTACCAATAATGATTACTGGAGATTCTGCATATACAAGTATAAATGTAGCAAGAAAATTAGATATATTAAGAGCTAAGGATACAGAAATTGCAATATCTGAATTGGATGAAAATAACCTTGTTTCATGGAGATGTATTGGAACAGGAGATTTAATTCAAAATAACTATATTTATAGTGCAGAATCTATGGAAACTTTTAAAGACTTAGTACTAACTGGGGAATGCTTTGAAAGGCTTCTAGAAGAACATAAGTACAAGCAAATACAAGAAATTTCAACTTGCATTAGGTTGGATAAGTGTGAAAATTCTGATACAGAATTTGAAGAAGTCCAAACATTCTTATACGGTAAAAAGAGCCCACTAGAATCTATTTTAAATAGAGTCTCAATTTATGCTAGAATGTGCCCCACTGACAAAGTTAATATTGTCAATTTCTTTATGAATAAAGGTATAGTAACAGGAATGGTTGGTGATGGTGGAAATGACTGTGGAGCTTTAAGAATAGCTCACATTGGACTTTCTTTTTCTCGAGGAGATGCTTCCCTTGTTGCACCATTTAACTCCTCTAATTGTGACTTAAATTCAGTATTAAGTATAACTCGAGAAGGTCGTAATAATTTAGCAATTGCTATGTCTGCATTACAATTTCCTTTAGTTTATGGTATATTAGTATCTTTAGTGGATGTTTTGCTTGTTCACTTTGCATTTGCTTCTAATTCAGATCTTTGCAGCTCTTATACATCATTTTTTATTCATACATCCTTGCTAATTGGTATCTTATTCTCTTCTCCTGCTGAGAAGTTGGTTGCTGCACGACCTTCAGGAAGTATTGCAAATATTCGGATTCTCTTGTCTTTCTTATTGCCAATGGTATCATACTTGCTTGGATACTTATTCATGATGTATAGATTGAGTATACAACCCTGGTTTAAATCATCGAAATCATTTAATTTAAGGCAACCTACTCAGAACTGGTTCTTTAGAGTTGATAATATAGAGGCCAGCTCTTCTTGGATATTTAAATCTTTTCAGATTGCTGGTATTGCTATTGGTTATACAATTGGAGGACAGTTTAGGAAACCATTCTATAAGAATATAGTTTTTATGATACCCTTGATCTTTAATGTCATCTTATTTGCAATTTTAGTACTAACTGGTCCAAATACTTTAACATGTTGTTTTAGAATTAATTGCAATGTTGAATATGCTAAAAAAGCTTCTTTAGAGATATTTGGTTACAAGATTATTGGTCCCTCTTCTATTCCATTTACAGGACCAAATGGATCTAATATTATGCCATTCTCCTGGAGAATAGAATTACTTACTATCTGTCTTGTAACTATAATCATTACAAATATTACCTTCTTACTTGTAACAAGACACAATGAAAAGTTCTCTACCTCCAAATTAAGAAACTTTTAGATTTTAGATTATCTAATTTTTTTAATTCATGCTAGGAATTACCTATTTCTCTAATACTGAAAAGTACTTTCCAAAACTTTTAACTTAGCAAATATTACTTCCTCTCACTCTTTTCCTCTTGTTAGCAATTCTTGGTAATAACTTATCTACATAAAGGTGAATAACAAGGTTCAATTATAGAGGCCAGTCTTTGAAGGAGCTGTCGCATAGTTGGCTAGTGCGCGAGATTCATACCCTCGAGGTCACGGGTTCGAGTCCCGTCAGCTCCTTTAGAAGTTTTCTTCATTTTTAGGCAGATTAAATGGGAAATGGCACAATGTAGTAAGGTGACATCTCAATATATTTCATGGAATAAAGAACGAGAATTTCTGGGATTTAACAAATTGATTCTTTTTTTCTGTATAATATAGTGCTTTTTTTTTTAAATGATATCTCTACTCATTCTAGAATAAGTCTAGCTAAATTCACTTATAGAAAGATTGACACTTGTCTTGTACTTAAGGATCAAGACAGAAATTTTACTTGATTTTCAACCAAATTGTCTAAATATGGAATAAAATAGTGATATAAAACTTCAGTTAAAGTATTTGGAATATTCCAACACCAATGCGTCCAGTACTAGGATCTGAAACAATATAGAACCTCTATTTAAAAGTTAGTACATTGTCAACATATAATTACAAGGTAATTAACAAGTTCATATTTAAAAAAATAAAATTTCCCTTTTAACCATTTATCTTCATAAGTTAGATAAATATTTCATATTTAGAAAACTTACCTCCTTTTCAAGGGCATGATAATTTAGAATAGTAGATTTATTCCCCCTTAAATTAGTTTGAGGGGGAAAAACTAGTTTATGCTTCTGGTATCTAGTAATTCTTCCTACATCTTGTAATATGAAAGATAAAGACTCCAGATTATCTCCATTCGTTATACCAGTTAATTTATATTGATAGTTTATCAAATTATTATTAACAGATAGACCTTTACAGTATTCAACTATAGATTGGTTTATGTTATGTAGTAAATTATATTTAAAATTTTTTATATTGATATGCAGGATCTTTGTTGATAAATCATGAGAATTAGCAAAGTTTGAAATATTCTGATTATTATTAAGCTTTGAACTAGATAATAGTATAAGGATATCATTATTACCATACCACTTAATAGAATGAATTTTATTGGTTGTACTATTTACCATTTCAGCTATAGAGCATTGTGAATAATAAATTTTAGGTTCCCAAGGATAGGATTTATAGTTATTATTTATAGTAAATTGAATTGATAGGTCAAATTCCATATTAGGTGATATGTTTTTTAAATAATCCTGATTAACTGAAGATTGATCTTGATAATAGATAGAACTTTGCAATATACAATGCATAATAAATATATTGTTTGTTTTTTCAGAAAATAAAAAAAAGGAAAATACCAAATCTCCATTTGCATCTAAGCTAACATCTATGAAATCTTTGCTATAAAAGTTACAGAATAATAATGGATTAATAGAAAGTTTGATCATTGCCATATTCTTAATATAATCTAATGAAATAGTATCAAAAATTGACTTATAGAGTTTATCTATAAGTGAAGATAGTTTTGTCCTGCATCCAACAATTGAGTTATCATTCTCTGTAAAATAATTCTCGATATTCTTAAAATTCATTATATCCAAAGTTTTAGTAAATAGATCCTTAATATTCCCATCAAGGTATGATTTATAGTCTGTTACTTGTTTTGCAAAGTAATCTAAAAGTGCATCTAATCCATTTGTAGAAATTCCAAATGTATCTTTAAGAGTTTTTGCATCTTCTGATGATATTATTGATATAACTTTATTATCACTGCCATCATTATCATTATCATTCGTAATATCCACATTCTCATCATAATATGATCTTATACAACTAATTAAATGTAAAAATATATGAGTTATTGGAACTACTATACGAATATTATCCTCAAAATTTGCTGTTATATTATTAAATCTTTCAATTTCACTTTCTACAAGTTTAGTGTCTAATTTTTGAATAATATTTTCACTTTGAAGTAATCCCCATAAAACTTTAATATAATCTAATGTTGGGTAAATCGTAAATGCTATCATATTTTTAATATACTCTAGCCCATCTTGGATATTCTGTCCAATCATCACAAGCTGATCTATACTCATATTTAAATTGAGTTCACCTCTTGTAGTTTCATTAGTACTTAGTGGGATACCAGTCCAAAGTGATCTAAGTATCTTAGATATTTCATCTATTGGTATCTTCTCATCATATAAATTTTGTAATAATTGTTTAAGGGGTTTTACAGATGTTTTCCATACGGAGTTTAATTGTTGAAAAACTAATTTAAGAAAGGTTAATAACTGTCTTATATATTGGTTATAGGCAAATATTATTGTTATATTCAAATAATTAGACTTAAAATGCTTCAGACTCACTAAATTTATAGTATAATATGATATAATCTTATTCTTATCTTCATCAAAGTTTGGTGATTCATTCAATGATGGTTTATCTAAAGAATTAGAGTATTTCTTAAAATCTCTATTCTTTTTATCTTCACTTTCTGAATACCCAATAATAACATATTCATAATTTGTTGGTATATATATAGATGCAATTTCCTTGATACATTTCCCAAGTGTTAAGTTCCAAAGTGGAGTGTGACCTCCAATACTACACCAAATAACTCCATATTCATCGAGTGAAAATAGTAGTGATAAATATTCATAAAATGATTCAGAAGAAAATTCAGAAAGTAAAGTTGGAGGATCTATATATCCACTCTTACTTCTAATTGAAGTCCATTCTCCTCTAGTACCCAGTGGATATGATTCAATACATGGTAAGTCTTCTAGAAATTTTGGATAAATCCCAAACTTCGAGATATCTTCTCTTATTTTCTTCTCAATTTTGCAAAACTTCCAGTTTAAACTAATAACTTTGCTTTTTAACTTGTGTATTTGGCTAGAACTTCTTACAGATCCACTTAATTCCAGTATTATTAGAGTACCATTTAAATCTCCAGTACATAAATATTTACCACAAGGACTCCAACACAAACAAAAAGAAGGATAATTCATTCTATATGACCAAATTAGTGAAATTGGATCATTATTCAAAGGTATACGATAGACTTCAATTGTACTTATAGATGGAGGTGCAACTAGTAATGCTAATATTCGTTGAGTTGGATGAAAAGTAGCAGCAGCTACATTTTCCTTCCTGTATGGAATACAAGTCATAAATTAAAGAACTCTAAGATTTAGGCATACTTTACTTTTAAGATTACTAAAAATTCTTTAATAATTCAATATATATCCTTGTTAATAATTTTAAGTATTTTTAAGCCCACTTTAGCGCCGATATTTACTGTGGTTTGAGTATATATTTTTAAAATTTAGTTAGCTGATCTTTATAGACCTGCTTCTGATTCTCCTTAATAAATATTGAAATGAAAGGAAAACCATCATTATTGGCTGATTCTCGAGGATTATTAAATGCTTTAAGTTATATTAAGGAAGAATATCCAGCCTTCAATACAGAAGCAATTGAATATCTATTTAATAAACAAGGTTGTATATCATCAGACCCAAATGTCTTCTCTATTGCAGCTCTGGCAGCCCAATTATTCTTTGAGAGTATACTGCAGAGATCAAAAAAAATACAGATGAGTACTGATGGAGATGACAGTAAGTTTGAGAAATAAAGAAAATTACATAACAATTTTTAAATATATCATTTAGACATTGCAGATAGTGATATTTTAATAAGTGAAGAAAGTTTCATTAGTGCCGTCAAGATTGAAGATGTACCAAATATCTCTGTTTCAACCTACTCAACTATACTAGCTACCAGTAAAGAAAATTTACACAACTATGAAGTATCTAAGAAGCGCCATTCTTCTGATTAAATACCATAATATCCCTTTATATGAGAGAATTGATACACCTAATATGCAATTATTTGGCGGTATAGTGCTTAGTTAATTTTATTAATAATTCACTTTTTTTTGACTCTTGTGATTAATAAATATACTTAAACTAGGCAATTAGGTGTTATAATATTACATATTGTATAGGATATTTACTTGTATTTCTCTCCAAAGGCTAGTATATTCCTATATATCTTCAATTCATCATTACTGGCTAGCCATGTAACATTGTTCTCAGTAGAATTACACATCCCTACTTGCCAATTACTATTAAAGTTTAAATCTAAATTATCTAGATACTCTGGGTGATCTCTATGATTGATATTCTCATTAATTACTAGCTGTGTTGCCAAATCCATTCCAACAAGAGTTCTTGGATATTTCTTTAAAAGAAACCACTTATCTCTCATAACTGGTAATGGCATTGGTAATTGGACTTTTTCTCCATTAATAAATATTTCGAAAGTATGTTCATTTAAAGATTTCAGTAACACTTGCCACTTTGTTTGAGCTTTAGCTAGTTCAATCTCATCTTTTTCCTTTGTATTGTCAAATTCTTGTTCTGGCTCAATATATTCCTTATTTTTATCCATAACAGTAAATCCAGGCATAAATCTTGACCATAAGAAATACTTTTCATTTATATATGATGGTTCAATAAAGATTATATTTCCATATTTATTATTTAAGAAGATACTTGTATCTTTTTGTCTGGATATTGAAGTAATAGAATATTGTTCAATCAAATCATCATAAAGTACTCTACCAGACTTTAATTTATCAAATAATTGCAGTGCTATACAAATTGGATGACCAGGTTGCCAAATAAGCTTTCTAAACCCATGTAATCTAGAAATTTCAAGTTTCCAAATTATAGCATTAGTACCTGAATGATCTGTATGAGTATGATTACAGGAATATGGTGAATTATCTAATTTGATATTACGCATTTTAGATTTACTACATACTTCCATAATATAATAAAATGATTGTCCATTATAACTATTAGTTGAGACAACTATTAATCCACATGGATATGACTCCTCAATTGAATTATATAACTTCTTAAATTCAGTCCAATTATAATTTTTTACAATTTGATCTCTGCTATTATAAAAAGCAATAGAAACTATCCACTCTTTCTGCACTACTTGATGAAATGTATATATTAAATTTAATTTGTAGCTTATATTAGAACAATTATTATGTATAGTTTTATTATTTGAATCTATACATTTATCTAAATTTTGAATTTGATCATTATTAAATTTTCTATTTAATGCAAAAAGAGTAAAACTATCAGCTATTTGTATTATTAGTAGATCCCCAATTTTATTAAATATAAGTTGATAATAAAATGAATATTTGATATTTCTTCTTGAGAATTTCATAGTATGAGATGTTAACACTTCACTATATTCATTGAGTATTATTAGAGAACTTTGTTTAGTTAAGTATACTGCAATAATAACAGAATTTGCATCTAATATGTGATTTACATTTTTATTTCTCCATATAGCAAATGGAAATGTATCTATTTCTTCAGAGGTACTTTTTACTAAGATATTTTCTTGTAATATATAATTGGGAATAATTTCCTTGATTAATTGAATTATGCTTGAGTATTTATGGGAATTCCCAGTTAAGATTGTCTCAAATTTGCACATTAAATAAATAGGTGGAATCCCAATAATTCCAATATAAAGCTCAAGTATAATATTTTGTCCAATTTCATCTACTTTAATGCCATCTACTATGTTTATATTAAGCAGATCTGTTTTAGAATTAGAATCTAAATCTCTTACGTTAATATCCTTTGCTCGCAAATTTGAAAGTAAAAGGTCTACAAAGAAACTTGATAATTCAAATGATTGTTTAGTTTCATGCCTTTTTACTAAACAAGTTAAAAATTCAGATATCTGATTTATAGTTAAGCTACCTATGAAACAAGGGATACCAGGATGGTTATACATTTCATCTGCAAGAGTAATATCCCAAATACTTATCTTGTTTGTAAAAACAGCTATTAGGTATTTATCATTATAACAAAATTGTAGATTTATACAAGGAGTCACTGTTTTTATTGCCGAATATTTACATATCTCTTTTTGATACATTTCGAATTCAATTGATAAGGGAATAACTGCAAAACAGGATCTCGACACTGATCCAATAAGGTATATTGCAGATAAAGTTGCAACTGCAAATATATCTCCATCCTCACTAAAGTTTGCACACAAAAATGGACCAACAGGGCAAAAGTGCTCTGAAGAAGTTGTATTCGTTACTAGTGATCTTCTAAACGATGAGTTATTTGGGAATGTTGATGTATCCAACCAATACTTTGGTATTTCTGGTAGTAAAGATGAGAATAAAGAAGGTTTAACAAGACATTCCAAGTTCGGTATCATGACAAGATACTACCTAATACAAAACATCTTGATGAACCTCTTGCAAGTACAAAAAGTAGGGAGCGCGATATTTCCATTTGGTTAGCATTTCAATAGAAAAAATACAATCAAAAACTAAAAACTTTAGTCCAATATTTCCTTTTGTGTAAACTATAAAAATGCCTCAATCCTATCTAAAATCCCTATGAATAATATATTTATTTTTGCCTCTCAATATATTTAAAATCTAAAACCCCTTTTCCTTTATATATATTCATTATACAAGTAAAACGGCATTTATGCATCCATCTATTTCTGGGTTATTAGTTACTTGGGCATATTTAGCCCATACTACCTTACCTGTTTGGGTTACAAGACCTAGTTCACTCACATTAACTTCCAATACAGTGCCTTTTGTTATGACACCCAGAGTTGTGTAAAGTTGACTTTGTGGATTCTTCTTAACAGATACAATATCTAAATAAAATGTAGTTTTTAATTCTGGATGTGTAACATGAGCCTTCTTAAACCTTAGACCAGTAGGACGAATATAACGTTCAAATTTTGGTGGCTTTCTGGTGAAGTCACTACCTACGAAGCAAACTTTATTAACAATTCTCTTCCATGACTTCTTCTTTCTTTTACCAGAGCGTAAAATTTTAAACATTTCATCCTCATTTAAGGCTTTGATTTTTGGAATAGGAACCTTCCATTTAGCTGCTTTTTCCTTCCTTTTTTGTTTAATCATATTACTCAAAACCTTAGTACGATTTACAATTTCACGATCCAATAAGTAAGCAGGAATAGCACCTTTAGCAATGGTATCAGATTGTGTTTCCTTACCATCCTTTTCTTCATTGACCTTCAAAGCCTTCTTAAGAGTTACCTTTTCTGCATAACGTTTCTTATTGTATAACTTCGCCTTAATTCCACGCAATTTCTGTGCCTTTGCAGAGTTCTTATGAACCTTCCTAGATTCTAGCTTCCGTTTTTTTTCAAAATGATCAAACCTATATCCATAACGCTTTCTATGTAGTTCTATATACTCATTCTGAGGCATACTTATTAAATACCTTCACTATTGCTAATATTATAACAAGGTTTTGAGATGTAAAGTTTCAGATATTATTTACTTATAAGCCTTTTTAAGAGTATAAGACGGCCCGCTTGAGTAATAGATCCTCAAATAAAAGGGTACCGAGCAAAAACTTTTAGCGCTGACAGTATTATTGGCGCCTATTATTAACGTATATGCAGTTTTCATTATAACTGTAAACTGATACAATAAGATCTTCTGCCCTTTTGTGCAGCAATATAATATAATGCCAATAAGAGAAATAGAAGGCAATACTGATAGAATAGATTCTGAAGATGCCTTTTATAGTGTTATAGCTTCTAACTCCCAACAATATGACTTAGCAATAAGTATTCCCAAGATAAGGGTTCGTGAAGATATAATGAATGAGTGGTTTAACATAAATAAAGGCTGTAATTTGTCTCTATTAGCTCTAAGATTTAGATTACTTTGTTTAAAGATATATATGGTACGCAATGGTCCAATTGTCCCCAAGATTTTTTATCATGGGTCTACCTTCTCATTTGATTTAACATATCAAGAATATGAGAAACTATTTTTAGATGATCTTGTAATAGACTGTGATGCAGATTTAGTTGGCCAATTATTATATTTAGTGTGTGTGTTATCTGATCACCCCAATATAACAAGTGAGTGGATATCATTTCTAACTATCCAGTTATTCTCAACCACATATTCACTAGAGGATGAAAAATCCATTTGGTACATGACTATATGTAATAAGAGTAATAGTGAATTGTATCCATTACCATTAGAAGAGAGAAAATGGACTAAACATGTTGAAGCACTGAGAAGAGATGATATATATTTAACTCATTCTATAATTAACACATCTACAATATTAAATCCAACTAATGGAACTTTGGATTTCTTTATAATATCTTGTTTACAACTATTAATGGATCCTTTATATAATAATATAGAGAATATATTTTGTATATACCCTAAAGATACAGAGGTATTTTCAATATGGCGTCTACCAAGTAACACTCCACTAATAAGTAGATGCTCACAAGTTTGGAGTGGACAACATATTGCCTACCGTTGCTTAACATGTGGTACGAGTAGTTCATCATGTATATGTGTAGAGTGTTTTCAGAGTGGGAATCATGAAGGACATGACTATTATATATATAAGTCAGATTATGGTGGTTGTTGCGATTGTGGTGATGAACAAGCATGGAACTCTGGTGGATTTTGTACTCATCACAAAGGATCTGCTGACATAAACAAACATAAGGAATTAGATGACTTTAATGAATTGAAAATATCTAAAAATAAACTCAGAGAAATACTGAAGGGGCTCCTTCATGGAATTTTATGTCATGTAGTATGCCTTTCAAGACTATATTGTACAACACCTCCAACAAAGGAATTACTTTTGCCTTTTAATGCAAAGTTATATTCACGTGCTTTATCACATAATATAGATGAAAATGAGAATCACTTTTTGTTTGAAGATCAAGAATACAACCTGTTTGCAGAAAATATAGAATCTGATACTGCTCTTGATAGTGAATCTCTCAACAGAACTGATACTACTAATAATAACCCATCTCATACTAGTGGAAGTTTGTTACAAACAGAAAATATATTCCCAGCATTCCTTTCTATCGAATTTCGTATAGGCAATACTTTTGTTATATTGCATCGTGATAAATATATTCATATGGATGCATACTTCTTTGAATGGTTTATCTATTTATGTGAAACATACCCAACCATATTCCTTGAGCTCTTAGGAGAGTTATTAGGTTCTCCTATTCATGAACTTTTGCTAAATTATGGAGATGGAAGTGAGCCTAGAACATCTAAACTGTTACAGCCATTAATAGAGCAACAGAGAGTTCACAGTCTTATAAAAGAATGGAAAGATATTCCAAAATTACTTGCTTTAATTCATCCATGTTGGAGACGTAACAAAGTAGAAAATATAACCGAGAAAATATTAGGATGTAAAGAAGAGGGAAAAATAAATAATAATACAGATAATTGTGATAGAATAGAAGATCAAGATTATTCTTTTGACACAGATCACAAACTGGATATTATTATGGAAGAAGAAAGTCTTAAGACAAATCCTTTGTCTTGTTCTGGTAATAGTAATTCTGAAAACATTTCTATTAAAAGATTTGTATCTTACTTCCCACTATATAATAGAAATAACTTGTCGTATGATACAAATGCATCAATATCAGATAGCAAAGAAATTTGCTCAAATATTGACGAAAGCAAATTAAATAAAAAATTCAGCATACCATATAAAGATATAGTTGATCCAATTAATAATAAAGCACATGAAAAATATTCTAACTTAAATGACAATATTAAAGATAACAAAGATGGAGAGGGACTAGAAAGGTTATATATTAGAAATAAGGATCTTTTGAATGATAAGCTAACATATTTAGATGCTTTCTGGGTAAAGTGGTCTCAAAAACTCCTTAATACAGGTCAATTAAGCTCTCTGATAACTTATAAGCAAGGAGACTTAACAGATTTATTATTAATGCTGATGTTTGATTTTAATTTCAAAAGTTTTATATTTCCTAAAATTTTTCTAAGGAATTATTGTGAGTTAGTTAAAAGACAAGATAAAGCTCTAACAAGAATAGCAGTTCAATTATTTACAATAGAGAAGATCTTGTGTAATATGGTTTTACATGGAGATTTGATCAAGATCCTTTTTGGGACAACTTTCCAAGTATTACAAAGTTCAATCATATCATCTAATGAAGTACCAATTAACTTAAACAATTTGAGTAATAGAAATACTCACAATACATATTGTAGTCTGGAATCTACCCGAGATAGTGAATCAATTACTAGAGAAAGCCAGTTTCTTCTTATGTTGAATCCCATAGATCCTTCACTGACGAGGCGTAGATACTCATATCCACTGCATGACTCAAGATATATATTACACTCTACAGACCTACTTCTATTCATCATATTTAATATAGTAACTCCAGTAGTTCAGGAAGAGCTACTTATAAAAGGAATAAAAGGCGAGGAGATATTCCTTAAAAGTGAGCAACTTTACTTGGACTTCTGGCATAGGGGATGGTTGGCTTTATTAAGATTGTCCCAGTGTATTAATCCTCACAAAAGCCACTGCCAGAGTGCACTAGATGATTCTGTATGGCATTCTAGTATCTTGTTTTGTTGTGATATTGTTTCAAGTGTCAATGGAATTATACAAATAATTAAGTTTTTAATTGATATACTATGCAACAATACATCCCTGAATATTGAAAGTTTAAGAAGTAGTTTGAATAAGTACAAGGAGCAAACAAAAGAAATATCTTTAGGAATTTATCGTATAACAGTAAACTCAATTCAGGCACTTTTGCAATGGATATATTTGGTATCTGTTAATGAAAAGTGGAATGTTCACTACGAATTTTACGATAATTTTTGCACTACTACTTTTCTCTCCAATTTCTATGAATCTTCCAAATTTGATAATGTTAATTGTTTCGGGAAGTTTTCATGGAATTATAAATTTGGATATGAGAGTAATCGAGAAAATAAGATAATAGCAGTTAGTAATCACTCAATTATTAAAGATAAGGTATCTATACATTTACCTTTGCATCGAACTACACTTCAACTACTTTATATTTATATAGAATATAATTACAAAATAAGGCAAAATAATGAAGGTAAATCCGACGAATTAAATGATGAAGAGCATCAAGAAGATTTTGAAAGTACACAAAAAGATTATTTTAAGAAGTCATGTAATTCCGTAACTCCATCTTCCTCTTCTTTATTGAGTATTGAAGATTTTTTGAAATCTATTGGTATATTTAATGAAATAACTCTTTTATGCATATTAGAACATCCAATACGTTCGTATTGCTTTGCATACCAAGCATTCTGTATGAGTAATGTCTGGGTTAGAAATGGACTAGCTCCAGTCAATGAAGCTCAATTTTATAAAAAGACTTATTGGGCCACTATGTATCTTATTAGTGACTTATTTATTATAAGATTTATACTATGCTTTTTAACCTCTCAAGTATCAAAAGAGATATTGCTAAAATCCCTATTACAACACTTTGATATCCATGAAGAAGTAACTCCTAATAACAAAGTAGCATATGAAGAGAAACTTGGGGACAGAACAGAAATTCTAAAAAATATGAATGATAGTATATCAAATTTTGAATTACCTAACAATACAAACAGGAGATTTTGGCAAATTTTTTGTGATGAGATATCTCCAAATCTCTTATCTTGTGCAAATTGTATGTTGGATATAATAGTGAAATGCTGTACAATAGACTTACCACTTTGCCTACCATATGATATGATATTTCTTAAATATGTACTTTTACAATCATTGATGAAAGGTCCGAAATCTCGCTCTGAAATACAGGAAAGTTTATCTTCTTACTCGAGTAACCTTATTCACTCACTAGCAACAAGTCATATGGAGTATATAGATGCTACTTTAAATAAATTTTGTGTAAGCATATCAGCTACGGAAACAAAGCCATTACTCTATCAATTGCAACAGCCACTAGGCTGGATGATTTATGATCCAACATTCCCATTAGCCTCTTTCAATGATTTACTCAGTACAGATGAATTACTACTTGAGAATATCAGGAACTGGAATTTGAATGACACTAAACGGCGTAGAGTTGGCGATTATTCACTTGATAGTCAATCTAAAAGTATTTGTTATAACAATAAGTCTGAACTATCTACTTGTACAAGCTCTAACTCTAATTATCCTTCATTTATAAAATTCCCATTAAAAGTAGCATACCTTCCTAAAAAGAATTTTTTTTTAATAAACAGATACTTTGAGTTTTCATCTTCAAGAATAGTAAGGTCAACATTGATAAGTATGATATTACAGTTACAGTGTGAAATTTTTAATTACTCTTATAAGAATACTATAGTTGCAGATGTTAGAAATATACAGTTAACAGCCCATTTATTATTTAGACTGATCATTCTGGAGATTGTACAAAAGTGCATATTAACAGATTTTCATATAGAAAACTTTATTGGTGAAGATTTTCTTGAAAAATTGTATTCATCCTTTTTTACACTTGGAAGAGTAGAATATGGTGAAGCTCATTGCGACACTTTAAATACAGAAAGAACACATAAAAACTGTGAAGATACACAAAATAAATACAAAAAGGTAGATATAAATACAGATACTCAAAGATGTTCCAATGAAGATGAATCTTTTATATTAGCAGGTATAACAAATGAAATGTGCTATCACATCTATAAAATATTTGCAAGTAAAAAACAAGAATTACTTAATTCATGTTACACTATAAAAAGTTTAAATATTTTTGAATTATCAAGGGATATAGATAGCCTCGAAGATATTAATATATTTGAACTTTTATTATACCAATTTAAGTTAGAAGGAATTTTTTTGGACTCAAAAAACCATCCCATCTCAACATCCTCATTTTGCATGCTAGATATTTTGCTAGAAACTATTTATTCAACAAGATTAGTCAGCTTCAGAAATAATTCAGTTTTAATAAAAGCTCCTAAGTTTATTACAGAGGAAATGAGGAACCATATTCCATTGGAAGCTTCATTTTTCTTTGAATGGAGTCTGACGATAGCTAAAAGTTGCCATCCCCGCATAAATCAGTATATTGATAACTATATCAGATCCACATTTACTTTTGATTATAATATTGATAAAAGCTCCGAATTTAGTTCTAAATCAAAGTCCAAAGTATTTATGAGGCAAGTGGCAATTATGAATAAGTATGCGCAAAAGCGACAGGAATTCATAAATCTACAACCATCTACCATATTAGATGGAGACTTAAAAGACCAGAATCTACATATTCAGGATATTGAACCTAGCATTCATATTGAAGTTGATCAATCTAACATTGCAGATTCACCATCTTGCGTGTTTTGCCACGAAAAAATAACTTGTGAAAATAATAGTCAAATCTTTACATTTGCTTATCTAGATTTTCAGGGTCTTTCTGAAAGTCCAAGAATACGTTTACATCCAAAAACTGATATAAATGATTCCTTATCATCAAATATCAAAACAAAATTAATAAAACGTGAAAGGTCTTATTCAAACCAGGGACACCCTATATCCTTAAACCTCTCTCCATATAGTGAAAAACCTTCCAGTTGCTCAGCCTTCAGTCCAATTTCTTCTTATATATCACTTTATTTAACAACATGTGGACATCTTATACACTGGAATTGCATAAGACAATATCAAAAACTTCAAATACAACAAGAGAAGACTTTGGCTAATTCGTCACATAATCAACCAGTTATTAACCCTCCTGAAAATGATGTAAATTTCTCAAATTTTCCACTTTTACCTGAAACTCGAACTATAAAACTATCAGTCTTAAGGCAAAATCAAATATCCTGTAATGAGGCCACAAATCAAGATAATGAAGAAACTCAAACAACACCCAATGTAGAAATATGTGAAGGATTAAAGGATTCAACAAGTGCATACCCGGATTGCATAATCCATACACTATCTAGTGGTAAAGATACTGAAAATTGTACTATCCAATATCAAGGGACATACCACTACACCTATTTACTATGTCCATATTGTACAGTTCCATCTAATATTGTATTACCTGTTTTTTTACAAAATGATAGAAGAGAAGTCAATCAAAGTATTTTATATCATACTCCTGGAAATTTTGAAGTACTTGAAAGGTTACTAAATTTGTTAAACGTAAACAAGGATCTGATCAATAATGAAAATAAGACTTTTCCAAATGTGTATTGTACTATATCATCTTCTACAGTCATTCAGCAATTACTACCACTATTACATTCAACTAGCTTAATTCTGCCTTGTTATATAGTTTCTGATAAAATCAAAGTAGGTAATTATATGTTAAATAATCCCTTAAGCTTAATTTCTAAGCTTATTAGTGATAATATACTGATTGAATCGCAAAATTTGTTTGTAAATGGATCTTCTAAAACAAAAATGTACAGAATATTGATAGATATGTTTCAATACATATGCTTAACTAATGGAAATCTTAAGATATCTCTTCAAAATTCCTTAAGAAATACTTTGTTTAGTAATAAAAGCAAAATAGACGTATGGGAATTTGCTGCATTACAATCTCCATCATCACGATTTCAATTTGCTATTGCCTCTATTCTATCTTTCGAAAATGATATAGTTCCAATTTTAACTTATTTCCTAGTTATAGAAATATTTTGTATAATTTGGACATTCTGGAATAATGATTGGTTTGAACTTGATATAAATGATACAAATGAGGAACAATTTGACGACCATCTAAACATCAAGAGTTTAAATCCAATTATTGGAATTATAAAGAAACTTAAAAAACATACTAACAAAAAAAAAATTAATCCAACTGAAGCTAAAGCCTTAAATTTCTTTATTAATTTGATATATGGAACATCTTATAATCTTAAATATAAACATTTGGATTTAAGAAAAAATGAAAATTCAGAGGAAAAGTACATATATTGCATTGCAAAAGAGTGGAAAACTGTTAACATAGCAACAACCCTATATGGTGCTTTGCCAATACAACTTGAAATGAAACCAATAGATGAACAGAATCTAGAGAAAAGTGGAGAATATCAAAATAACCTATTTATCTTGAAAAGTAAAACTACTGACTTTAATTCATCTGAATATCCAACAATAGACTTAGAGTCACTTTTAGATTCAGATATTGATAAAATAAATTTAAATAAAATGGAATTTGAAGGAATATCTAGTGATTTAATTAATAATATTAATTACTCAAGTAGTTTAAGTGATAGTACATCTTTTAACCAAAAAAAAGATCTAATAAGTGATTTTGTTGAACATATCTCTAAAAGCATTGGAACTGGTTTAATTAAAAATATTAAGAGTCTTAATGAAGTTGTTAAATGTGGAATTTTAAAATGGATGAGTTGTATTACAACCTTTTTAAGTATACTCAAAAACAGAGAAAACGTTTCAGATAAGTGTTCAAATATATTACAAAATTTAATATGGAGAATTTCAGAAATTTTGGGAAATAATGATATTAGAGAACTTTGGAATGAATTAATTAATCTTGAGAGCGTTCATAACTCTAAAATATATGCTGAGATTTTACAAAAAATACCATTTTTTAAACTGATTACTACTTACAATAACTTTATACCAATGACATATCTAGATATCACGACAGATAATTCAATTCCTAAAGACTCATGCTTATACAAACATCCACTTGTGAGTCATATGAATTCATCTTCATTCGAGACACTACTAGAGTTTATTAAAAAGATTAATAAAGAATACTATCAATATACTATGTTATATTGGAAAATACAGGATTATTCAATAATAATATCTCAATATTATCAATTTACACTATTACCTCCGAGAGTATACCATTCCTTATATAATAAACTAATATCAAATCCTACTTTACACTGGAAAAGTTTAGATTTAACTAACACACACCAGCTTATTATATGCCTTACTTGTGGAGCTACTTTATGTACAGAAAATCGTTGTTGCAATGAATCTGAAGTAACAACTTTAATAACTTCATCAATATTCAAGTGTCATTACTATTACCCAGCAAGTAACTCTGATAATAATGATCCTGACTACATTCTTCCATACTCAATTCCCTCTGGATCAAGCCTAATCATGTCTAATACACCTATACCAATTAGAGATCATATAGCACATTGTGGAAGAGGTCTATCATTTTTTTTGCATATTCCTTCATCTCTAGTATTAGCTCTAAGGCTTGATATAGCAAGTACTAAATGTCTATTTACTAGCTTTCTTGGCTGGGATAGTGAGAAACTAATATCTGGTGGGAGAGTTTCTTATATGTCTACTTTATATGTTGATGAATATGGCGAAGAAGATAAGAATCTTGCTAGAGGAAAGCCCTTATACTTATGCCCCCATAGATGGACGAAACTACAGAATATTCAGTATAGACATTCAGTTAGAAGAAATACAAAACTTACTTGGAATATATTACAATCATTTGATATTATTTCAAGTGAACACTAACTATTTTAATAAATCATAATACTTTATTAGCTTGTATAAGATTATGTAAAATTACACTTTACTTTGTTATTGCTAAGTATAATTCCCAAATTTCCTTATAATAGACCTAACACGTAATTAACCTAAAATAACATGTATTATTAAATAAAAGTCTCGGTAATATTAGGTATATTTTTACAGGTAATAAATTTATATTTAGGAATATTGTAATAATGAATATTTTAGTATAAAGGTTTTCTATAAGGTTGAAGAAAAAAAGTTATCTCTTATTTGACCACATATCACATAGTTAAAATAAATAGTACTTTTATCTAATATTAATATTTTTAAAGTTCTTTGCATTAAACTTATATGTAATAAGTCCAGATTAAAAAAAAAAGGCATCTTATTATTTTTAAATATCAACTTTTTTATTGAAATTCTTTATTACGTAATATTTTCTATTAATCTTTGATCATTGATAAAAATTCGATAATTTATTTGCATCCAAATTTATTATTCCACCATACATTTATATTGGTATAAACCCTAAAAAGTCAATTCTCATCTAAAAAAAGTTAAACATTGAATAGTACCCATTTATCACATAATACAATAACAGTATTAAACAGAATATATAATTATATAAATATATCACTTGTTACTCTAGTCAACTTATGTATATATTTATAATGCATACACTTCTTTTATTTAGCCATTATTCAAAATATAGATCTTATCAAAATTACTTGCTATATTTAATTAGTCCTTAATATATTTATAAGTTGTATGATAGTAGATGTGTAACATATTTTTACAAGTTATTAGTAGAATAGTATAAATTCAATGTCATCAAATCCTAGAACTACCAATTATTCAAAAATTTTTCCGAGATTCCAAGTTTGCAACCTGGTACTTTTACTTCTTATAAAATTCTATAGAGAATTCACATTACTAAATATAAGTTATATATATTACTGAAGTACCCTTATTAGTTATATTTGTTCTAAATTTAGAGTATTTCAAAGTTAAACTTGTAATTCCATTATCTAATATCCAATAAGATATTCCTAAGAGAGAAGAATATATCGTTATTTGTTTATGAAGCTCCACTTTAACTACTATTTAATTAAATACTTTATAATTTAATAGTTTAATTATGTAGTGTATTATATATAAGTTACTAGTGATTTTAATATGAAGTAAATTTAAATAAACTAATATGTAGATAATTATATTTCTAATATTTGATAGTTAGTCCCAATATATCTTCCATTAAATATAATTAGTACTAGTTATTATTGATAAAATTTATAAATATTAAATTACTAATTAAATTAGTGTTAGATTTTTTGTATTAATTTCTTAAACAGTAGCCCCAACCTTACTGTAAACAGGATATATTCTTGTAAGCTTTGCGGTAAATATTTATAAGGAAGAATACAAACTGGAAAATCACCATATAATAATAATGTACTCATCTGATGAAGTTGAGCAATTTCTATCTGTAACTGGTTGTAAAGATAGACTAATAGCTCAGCAATATCTGGATTTGTATCCAAATAATATAAATGATGCAGTAAATGAATACTTTTCTTGTGCTGCTACTGAACAAGAAAATCCAAATGATACAAATTATCCAGTATCTAGTACACTTCAAGAAGAATGTGAAGATATTAGGACTCCTATTCCTTCATTTAATGATCAGCTTATACCAGATTATATGAATCAAGCTCAAAGTAATTCTCACAGCTATTATATGGACCAAATAGCACTTTCAGAAGTCATTTCTCCAAGAGATGACTTTTCAACTCAAATATTTAGCCCTCCTGAATCAATCATTTCAAATGAACCTTTTAATACAGTAAAAGAAATCGCAAAACTAGAGGGTAAACTTATTTTAGTAAATATACAAAGCCCAAGAGAATTTTTGTCAATGATATTAAATCGAGATATCTGGAATGACTCATTAGTTCAAGAAGTTATCACTTATAACTTCATTTTTTGGCAAAGAAGTTCAAATACTCCTGAGGGGAGTGAATGGTGTAGTTTATATAGTGTAACGCACTTACCACATGTAGCTGTAGTTGAACCTAGAACAGGTAGACAGCTCAAAGTATGGGATGTTGCAAAAAAATTTTCTGACTCACTATCTGCTTCATCAGAGATTATTGAATTTTTAGAATGTGAATCAACTAGAAAAATATTGAATAGACTTCCTTCTACTAATTCCTCAAATAACAGTAATAAGGATCTGGAAAGCAACAATTTGGTGGATAATGGCCTACAAAGTAAGGAAGCTAGCATATATAAAGAAAAGACTAAACATGATACAAATGAAGTCAAATCAGAAGTTCCTATATCCCGAATAAATTCAGAACTAGCTATGCTACATATGGAGCGGATGAGACGAAAGAATATGGTTAAGAAGGACTAGTTACATATAGATTTAGTTAATACATAGACATTAAGATGCTACTTTTTAACATACACTTTCATATATTTCACTTTCTTCATAAGGTGATTTAGTACACCCTTTTGTTTCCTTCATAAATAGATATGATAAAAGTACAATAAGTAAACACGCGCAAGCTGATAGTAAATAGATAGATAAATCGGAAATGATACAAGACAAAGATACATAAATTAATGTTGTTACCCAACTTAACATTGTACAGAAACTCATACCAATTGCTCTTATTTCTGATGGAAATGCTTCTGGTAAATAAACCCACTGTACTGGACCAATAGATATAGCAAATGAAATCAAGAATATGTACATAGCTATTAGTGAAATAATTGAAGTTGCCAATGGGGGTAATATTTCTGGGTATATATTGAAAATTGCAAGGATAACCAGTGAAGCAAAAATTGACATTGTACCTACAATAGTTAGATTTCTCCTACCATATTTTTCTGTAAATTGACCACCAATATATGTCGATGTGGTAGATACTACGCCCATCAAAATAACTAAATACTTTACATATTCTGCAGAAATATTTGTAGCTGACTGCATTAAAGAAGTTGCTTTTTGTGCAAAAACTCCAATACCACTAGCACTAACACCTATAGATAAAGTCATACAAACAACCAGTACTATAAAGTATCTACGTGAAAATAAATCTAAAAATGTTAATTTTGAATTACAAGTTTCCTTATCACTTGCTGTAGACGTTAAGTTAATCAGTTCACGTATTGCATCATCCTTGCCACTATATATCTTATTAAGAACTTCTTTTGCTTCATCTATCCTATTATTTAATATTAAGAAGCTTGGTGTCTCATATAAACAGAAATGTTTCACAGATAAAAACAATATAACTCCAAATATTGATAATAGTAGATATAGAAACTTATAATAGTTAATAAAATAATCTTTGTTATGTAGCTGCAAATTTTCCATTGATAATAAGTGACTACCTAAAATAAAGGATATAGTTTGTCCAAAAGGGATACATAAAGCAAAAAGTGATGTATATGATCCTCTCTTATCACTAGGTGAAATTTCCGATATATAAGTTGCACTTGCTGAAGCTAAACCTAGACCTGCTCCACATATAAATCTACCAAAGCAGAATATACTGAAAGTCTTAGAAAAGTAGCAAATAACTCCTCCTATTATATAGGGAATTGTAGCCACACTCAAACTATTTACACGACTTTTACTTACTGTATATTTTGCAACATAACAAAATATCAATGCTGAAGCGAAATACAATACAGACATCCAGAGAATTGCATATTGACCAGCTTCACAATTACTTTGAGATAAGAAGGAACCTTTTTCATCACATAATCCGAAATATAAGATTATATATGGAATTGTAGAATTCACAATGGAAATATTGTACCCAAACACGACTGCAATACAAGCAGCAACTAGACTGCACTTTAAGCTATAATTTATCATGAAAAATCTTAATATTAAATGAGATGTGTTCACAATATTATCGATGTCTTTTCAATATTAGTAGTCTAATCTTTAAGTCTAGAAGGGCGCTATAATCCAGTAACAAATAATCTAGAATATAGCTAGTATTACAGTCAAATGTCTCAACTGCCCGGGTTACATTAGATATCTTTATTTGCCATGTTCTTAGAAGAAATGTTTAAATTCCTATTAACAGTATACTATAGAATATTATCATAAGAATCACTTCTTCTTCTTCAGCTGCTATTATATTTGTGATTAGTTTAACACTAAATACCTATACCACATTATTTAAAGGCAAATCAATTACGTCTAACAAATAGTTTATAAAAATAGAATAGGTTTCATTGAAATAATAATAGATAATGTTTAAACTACATATAATTGATATTTAATAAAATATATGTCTCTCATCAAAATATAGAACGAAGTATTTCTAATGTGGGATAATCTTTAGAAATAGAATCTTGAGGTTTTGGAATGGAATCTTCACTCTCCAAATTAAAATTATTAATCTTTGACCTAATAGTATTAACTTCAGAAAATACTTTGTCCTTAATATTACTTATTATATCAATAAATTTCAATAATTCATTTTGATACTTTGAAGATTGAATTTTACTTGCATAAGAGCTAAAGTTATCAAGAGATGGTAATATTTCCTGAAATAACAAATCAATTGGATCAATATTTATTGCTATTAATATATTATAATATCTCCAAAATGATGAAATATAATCTTTTTGAGTATTATCAGAAGATATAGATACAATTTGTTTAATTACTGATAGACATGAATTAATTACACTCTCTAGCATTGCTGAGCTTAAACTATCGACTATATATTTAATATATAATTTAAACCAATAAAGAAATTCACCTCTCGAAAATAACATTAAACAACAGAATAATTGATGTTCAATATGTGTTTTTGTTGATTCCCAGATATTTTGAGGAGTTTTTGATATAAAACTAAAAATTTGATTAATAAAAGTACCTTTTTGATTTTGGTATGTATTATTTTCATAACGGAGTTTCAATAACCTTGAACATCTTTGCAAGGATCTTAGAGGGCGATATTTATCAGTATGTATATCATTACAAGATAGATCAAAATTTGTCTTTCCATCTTCATCAATAAATGTACATTTATATTCATTTGAATTACTGTTTGATAAAAAATATGGCTTAGGAGTCAGAAATGACCAAAAAGCTGAATCATACATTTCTAAATCATCAACTCTAATAAAATTAGCCATTATTGAAGAATATAAAAATACTTTTCCATCACTAAAAAAAAATAGGATAATTGGAATATCAATCGTAATCTTTTTAGATATTTTGGTATTAGTATCAGATTTCACATTATTTATTAAATTGAAATCTTCTGGGACAAAACATTCAATTTTAACAAGTGGTGATTCATTTAAATGACCCCAATATCCTTCAAATTTCCAATCTATACCTAAACCTAAACTTTCATTTATATTTATTGGAATTCTGAATATCTTCATTTGACCATTAGACATTATTAATATAATAATATCCATAACTGAGCATACACCTATATTAATAACATATGGTAATATTACATCACATAATAAGATCGATCCTGAATATATGTTAATAATTTCCATATATGAATTATTTACTTTATTTAGATATTCCATGGAAGGATGTGAATAAATTAAAATGACAAAATGTCTCATTTTTATCATATTAGTAATAACCATACCATATGGTAATGATCTGTACCATAATATATCATTTTGATCATCTTTAACTTCTTCTATTTTATACTTTTCTAAACTTTTTCTAATACATAAGATCTCAATTCTTGTAGAATCTCTATTTACATTGTTTAATATTTGGTTATTATCAACAAAGATTGCATACATATATGATACACTATCAATCTCATCTTTAAATTCAATTGCCAATCTTTGTGGAATATTTATATTCTTAATCCAATGTAAATTATTATTATATGTACAAGATTTTGAAATATTAATATCTACATCCTCTTTAGATTTATTAATTGGAGATAGTTCATTTTGATTATATTTAACTTCTAAATATTTTTCACCTTTCTTCATATTTAATTCAGAATTTGTTTGTTCTAAAGACATATCTTCATCTAAATTAATTATTTTCTGGTCATTTTGCAATTCGGTTAAATTTACTGGTTTAATTTTTCTTATTTTATTCCCCTTGTTATTAATTATAATATGCTGATTTTTCTCTTGAAATTCTATTATTTCATTCGTGGTAATATTTGGTAATGATATTACTTTTGAATTAGTTGACTGCTTCATTGTTGATATATCTGATATTATTTGGGGAATCTTTGGTTGTTGAGCAATGTAATCAAAAAACCACATATTCCATTGATTATCCAAACAATTATCCTGTAAAAATTTATTATCTACCAAAGCAAATTCATGAAACTCAAATGATATATAGGTAACTTTATTATCATCAGAGCCAATTAATAAAACTGAAGCTGTGAAATCAAATGCAATTTCTGTTATACTTGCTTGTTCATCTATAAAGTTAGTTAATACTAAAAAACATTCTGCTCCTTTTATAAATGGTGAAGGATTACAGTCATATTTCACCTTCCATAAGCTTAAACTACCGTCTTGACATCCCTGAGCAAATATAGTGAATAATTCACCATTTCTAGCAAATACAACAGGTGCAAATTGACATATTCTAACACGTCTATAATGACCTCTTAATCTATATGGTTGACATAATTGCGAAATATTTGAATTATTTATTTTCCCTTTAGAATTCAGAGACCAAAAATCAAAAGAATCTTTAGCTCCCTCTATTTCATCAATTAATACAATGTCAGATTTCTCCTTTCTCATTTTTTGTAACCCAGACCATCCAAGAGTTTGATTTCTTGAATTCCCTGTAAAAGGAAATAAACAAGAGAAATATGATGTACCTACTTCACCATATGGACATCCTAGTATACTAGTTAAAGAATCAAACACTGGTCTTCTATTATATGTTAATATACAAGGTGAGTTACGTAATAATCTATCTTCTTCAATTAATAAAGATAAATCAAAAATTCTATATTTTGCATTCCTTTTGGAATTTGTATGATCTGTATTATATATAACCTCAAATACTAAAAGTTTTCGATTAGTCATTTGACATGATACAAATAAACCCATACAATCTGCATTGAGCCCACAAACATGACCTATCTCTTCTACCTCATCTTCAGTTTTAATAATATTTGACTTCCTTCTTCCATCTTCTAAAATATCTTTAACAAACAAATTAGCAATAACAGACTTTTCATCTATATTATATGCAATTATATAACCAGATACAGTGCCATTTAGCAATATTTTTGAACCACTTAACCAACAAATATCAAAACACTCATCAACACCATTACAAGCAAATGTAGTATAAACTGACCAATTTTCAATATAATTATCAGAAGTTATCATATTATTGCTATCATTATTACTATTATTAAAATCTTGTTCAATATCTTTATTTAATTCATATATTGTTATTTGCTCCATATCTACTACTGCTAAAAATCTACCATCTGAACTCCATCTACTGCACTTCACATTAGAATTTGTAGAACTTTCTAGAATTGATAGTATCCTTTGATTACCACTAGATTCAAATCCCCAAATAGCAACTTTATTTTCACCACAAACTGCTACTCGCTCTAAATCCCACTTTTCATTTACAGGATGTGGTTGAAAACTTATTGATAAAAGGACATTACCTGGAGCTCTTAAATCGCCCAGTTTCTCTATTCTCATTAATCAAAACCATGCAATATTCATAATCCTTAACTTAATTATGAAAACAAAAGGAAAAAAAAAGGGAAAACCCGGTCTTAATCATTACTTCTTAATATAAACCGCCATATATTTTTCTTGACCAAATTCATCCAATATAATAATATTTAATTACTTATTCTCTATACAGTTTATGTAAATCACATTATATTATATTAAATTTATAAATATTCACTTAATTCACTTTTTTATAGTAGAGATACGGTGAAATAAAGTTCTGTATGTATTTTTCCATTTACTTGTCAAATCTTTAAGAAATATAAATGGCAAGTCCTTTTGACATTGATAAGAAATTTCTGAAGAATCAGATATTTTTACTTTTTTTTCTAAAAAAAATTGCTCCTTTATAATTCCAGTTATAATATGTATACATGGTTTAATATCTTTCACCAAATTATTTTGTTTTGCATATGCTAACACTTTATTTTTTATCTGCTTGAAAGTATTATTTACTAATTCATCTTTACACCCATTACTATATACTATACATAAAAATATAATTATTGAAATTGATATAAGACTTACAGGAAAAAAAATCAATGTTGGATGTAATAAGGCTAATTCTGTTATATAAGTAGCACAAGAATAATAACTTGTTGATAGCAAGTTAACTGTCTTATCATTATAAAGTGGTTTAAGAAAATAATCAATATAATCTAAAACTGATAGTCCATCTATTATTTTAAACTGTAAAGAATTTAATAGATTTGCTTCCATTTCTATCATATCTTTAGGTTGAAATTCCGAATTACTCATTATACAGTAATCCATTAATACTGCAGGATTCATATCTTCATATTTTGAAGCTACATGTAAACATGTAGCACCAACTAATTGTAAATTATCACAATTTATTAACCCCTTTGCGCTATTTATGATAAATCTATCAAATAGATTTATACTAATATATAATGTTGCAGGTCTAAATTGAAACTTTCTATGGACACCAATTAACCAATCCAATACTATAGCTCTACAAATACTATTTAAACCACTATCAGCCAACTTCAACCTGTACTTCTTTGCATCTAATAAATAATCACTTTCTGGATATTCTATTATATCTTCATTATTTACTTTTTGTTTCTTACTCTTTATGGTTGCACACTCTAGATCCACTTTCGAACTAGGTATATAGTTTTTTTTCATTTTTTTCTGTAAGTAATACCTTCTTATTTTTTATCATTAAGTGAGAATAAAAAATATATCCTGAGTAATATAATATTTTATTTACTTTTTTAAATTATTGTATTTTTCCTCCCAAAACTATCTATATATTGTAAATAAAATAACCTTCCAAAGGTTTATTTGATAAAGATATTTTTTTTTCATAAATTTTTATTAATCTTAATTACATGTAATATACATGTATATCTTACAGATTTTAGTAGTTAAAAAAGTCTTATACCGGTATCCACATAAACGAAAAATATACCGGTATTTATTAGAGTGTATCATCAATCACATGTACTAACTTTTAAAATAAAATTGGATAATGAAAAGAAATTGATTTCGAATTATTTAAAAGTATCCTAGAAATATCTTAATTACTGTTCTTCTGTAATAATCACTTAATATAGTCGCTTCTTATTATATTTAATAATTTTAAACTGAAAGACTTTATATTATACTAGTGAAGATATAATGAAAGTTAGGAATATCTCTTTAATATAATTATTTATAATCAAAAATAACTTCTTTAAATATCAATTAATGAAATATTTGAAATATTGCTATATCAATAAGAACTTAATAAAAGGAGTTAAAAAAAAAAGAAAAAAGAAACCCTAGCTTATAAAAATATCAAAAATTCTTATTAGTTAAAATTTATCAATGAATTTTTTTTTTATCTTGGTCTACCTGTAACTGTATCTTTTAATATTACTGGGACAGTAACAAATCCTGGGGGTGGTATTGGTGGTGGACCTTCTGGAATTAGATCTGGACTTGGGATATGAACAGTCATTGTACCATGAGTATTTACTAGAGGATTTAAGGGTAAATGAGATCTTTGAACTCCTTGTATACCAAAAGATTGTGGAGGAGGTACTCCCATACCAAATACAATTGGAGCATCATTAGTTTGTGGTTGTTTACCTTGTCTATGATGCCTATTATCAAATTTAGACATAGAATGAGAATTTAAAGGAGCATTAGAAGAGATAGGTGTAACTGGTAATTCATTGGAGCGCATTGACATTGGAATAGGAGTATGAGGTGGTGGAGGTGAAGGTGGGGTAGGATGAGGAGGAGGAGAAGGAGGAAGTCCAACAGGATATCCATGTGGTATATGTGGATGAGAATGCATATGATGACAATTTTGTCTCATTGCCATCCTTTCTCTAAGTTGTTGAAGATATCTTGCAAGTTTCCTAGTTTCAACCGCTCTAAATTGTCTTTCAATTCTCTCCCGAGTTTTTGCTTTATCCTTTTCTCTACAAAATAATATAAAAAACCCAGCAAGTGTACATACTAAGAGAATACTTAGTATTGAAGTTACAACAATAGCCCATGTTGGAACATCACTAAGTCCTCCATTTATCTGAAATATTATTCAAAACCATTCAAAATTTATTAAAATTTAATAGTAAGTTTTACATCAAAATCTACTAAATTATAGTTTGAAGTAACATACCTTTATTAAATCTTGAGATGTAGTTGTCCCCATTATTATCTATACATTTTTAAAATGATAATCACCAATTATTAACAAATTTAAGGTTAGAATTGAGTCCTACAAACGACGTCACACAACGTCAACTAAAAATATATTATTGGCGGAGACACTAAGTAGTGATTTCTTTAAAAAATTATAGTGTGAAAGAGTGAAGAGAAAAAAAAAAAGATTATAAGTAACTACCTAATGTACTAATAATATTATTTCTCCTTAAAAGTGGACATATCCTTGACTTTTCTTAATAGTAATGATAAACTCTAAAGATAAATACAAAGCATTTCCGAGTAATTACAATGTAAATACTTAAGTACTTTACTATCTCCATTTCAACCACCCTATCTCTACATATTGAACCCTATCTTATCATCCTTATATCTTTATTTCTTCCTTTTCTAATATTTCGACTCCCAATTATCCTCGATTCTTATCTTTGTATATCTATTATATTAACGATCATTTACACTTACTGCATTCACTATTCTCAAAATATATATGAAC
Source organism: Cryptosporidium muris RN66 (assembly GCF_000006515.1). Classification (NCBI taxonomy): domain Eukaryota; phylum Apicomplexa; class Conoidasida; order Eucoccidiorida; family Cryptosporidiidae; genus Cryptosporidium; species Cryptosporidium muris. Next base: position 300,485 of record NW_002196580.1, on the reverse strand, counting down.
ATATCTAAAATAGCTAAGTGCAACATTAGAGCTGCACCCACATAATCATCTTCATATATCATATTCCCATGTTCTCCAATAATTGATTGCGTTACCATTAATAGTACAAATGCATAGAACATAGCACCAAATGAACCTATTAAGATTTCAAATAGTCTTGAATAAGGGATAAACAAACCTATTATTGATGCAACAACTAATCCAATAGAACCATAAAGTAACAATGAGGTGTAAGATGTAAAGTCATATTTTGTTTGTAAGGCATATATTGTCATTCCAATAACTGCAACTGTCGTTGCTATCAATGCAATTAGAATATTTTTACCAGGTAGAACTACACATAAACAACCAATGGGTAGAGACTCAAGAAAAGTTATTGTAAATAAAATGACTAAGTTAATTGGATATTGCCTCATGTAGTCTGTATTGGTAAATCTGCATATTAATATAATAGCCAAAGATAATAAAGAAGATATACAAACAATCCAAACAGTAGTAGTGTAGTTATATATTATATATTCTTTAATCGTCTTAGTAAACATAATTGTGGTTACTAAGCATGTTAATATAAATTGTACAGATAATAAACCATAAACACGTCGGATAAATCCCATACGCATCTGTTTAGTAAAAGCTTCATCATATTGATCTTCTAGATCATATGTACCATCATTGACCTTATTATGTAAAGTTAACATTTTCATTTAATGTCCTTATTATTTTTAAATAAATTATTAATGCTAAAAAAGGAAAGTAATTTAACTCTATAATAATTTATCACTTAGAATAGAAACTTATTCTAAAATACCGCCTATACGTAATTTACTGCATTCACTAATATACATTTTGAATTAAGAAGTTAAATAATGGTGATTTATTTTGAACTTTTTTTTCCGTAATTATACCCTTAGTTAATTATAAAAAAGTAGTAATAATTTCAAATATAGGATATTAATAGTAGATAATAACTTTGAAATTATTCCCTAATATAAATACATATAGTGAGGAGTTATTAGTATTATTTGAGCGGTATCAATTTATTATTTTTAATACCGGAGTGTCAAATATATTAGAGGATAAAAATTACTTTTTGAAGTGTTAAATTGAAAAAAGAGAGGAATTATATATATATATAATAAAATTTCTTATAGTTATTACCATATAATATAGTATATATATGTATACATAACTGATTCCTATTAAATTAAGTATATGGGAAGTATTTATATTATTGGAAATTAATTATCTCATAAAAATAATTTACTTAGAAATTAAAATAGACTTTATTAAGTACTTTAGTAATGTCAATAAGTAATAAAGTGCAAGTACTATTAAATAGTGCTTCAAGATATGATGTATGTAATCTGGAAGTATTCGAACAATGTGTAAGGGATCAAATTAAATTTGAACAATACAGTATTATAAATAATTTGGCAATTCTAAGATTATATATGATATATCCTAATAAAATGAAATTAGATATAATACAAGATATTTTATTAAAAGCATTAATACAAGGCCCATTAAATTCAGACTTTTTATCTTGTACATATCAGATTCCATTATCTATACAAGATAATCCAGAGATCAAACCTATTTTATCCTTACATGAAATGTTAATTGATTGTAAATTCACCTATATGTGGAAGTTTTTAAAGTCAAATCAATTACTATCTACAAAGATGTCTCGTATTTTGGGTTTTGAGAATTTCTTACGTAATATAGTAGTTTATACGGTTAATAATTCACACAGTTGTATAAGTTTATTAGTACTCTCAGAACTATTAGACCTTCCAACATCATCTAATGAGATCATGGGGATTATTGAAAAGAATGGATGGAGAATGGATATACAAAGTGGTTTAATACGTATTCCTGCAATAGAAAATAATGAGAATTTAGGAGACACCATAATAAATAAAACAAAGTGTACAGATGATGATATAATTGTGAAGAATTACTTGTCAATTTTAAATAGTAATTAGGAGTCTAGATAAAAAGAGTTTTATTTATAACAATTAAATTTATTTATTTCTATTTTTCCTCTTTATTATTAATTTGATTTTAATTTGATCCCTAATATTAAATCTTTTATTAATAAATTTGGCTATAATAAGACACCGCTTAAATACCTATTTGTTTTGTCTCACGTCAAATTAAAATTTATTGAAAAGAAGTTTTATTATTAAATATACAGAGATGAGTAGTGTAATTGAAATAGAAGCAGATATTAAGGAATTAAAGGATCTAATAGAAAAGAGTAAAAGATCCAATGTAAAGAGTGTTTTACAGGTACAATTACAAGCTATGGAAATTCAATTATCTGAGACAAAAAAGAGGACAGCTAATATAGTAAATAATAAATCAACTATAAACGAAATTAATAATATATCTTCTAATATTCCATTAGATGCATATATACCAATTTCTCAATATAGTTGGGATCAAAGTGATAAGAAAGTAAAGGTATATATTACGATGAATAATATACATAATAATGTAGATTGTTTAAAAGTTAAATTTAATAATGATAGTTTTGATTTACAAATTGCTAATTTAAACAACAAATATTATAAACTTTCAATAAAATTAAGTGGTTCTATTATAGAATCTGAAAGTAATTTTAAAGTTAAAACTGATATGATTGTGTTGACTATGACAAAACAAGATATTTCTAAATGGCTACAATTGTCATTTAAAGAAAATCACTTAAAAAAAGCTACCTCACCAGATACATTTAATACAAATGATTCATCAGATCCAATGGCTGGCATTCAAAATTTAATGAAGAAGATGTATGAAGAAGGTGATGATGAAATGAAGAGGACTATTGCTAAAGCTTGGACAGAGGCTCAGGATAAAAATATAAGTAATAAATTTTAAATATTTAAAATAAACTTATTATTTAGATAACTTTCAATCTGAATATTTAGAAATATCAATAATTTAATAATTAGAATTATTCAAGTAGATTTTTATTTTTTTTACAATTCACTAGAGAACTTTTTAGATATTGATGAAGATCAGCCCAATCTTTAAATTTAAGACGATGTCCATTTGAGTCAACTTCATTAGAAATGGAATTTATTTGTACATTTTTACTAATACAATTATTTTCATTAATGTATTGACTATTTGATGATATATCTATTTCTTTTTTAATACACTTCTTTATAAATTTATTATGATTAGATATTTTTGGAATAGAATAACCATTCCACATAGCGATTTGTTTATCCAACCATTCTTGAATATCTGATTTATTATGAGACATTTAGAGAATAATAATTAAATAGAATATATATGTAAATTAGTAGATTTCAATATGTGTTGATTATATATATTGTGTGTATCTATCCAGGTGGGAGAATATAAAATTAATGACTTCATACACACAATAATGAATAATATTTAATATTAATTTAAATGCATATATTTTATTAATATGATGTGATAAGATAATTAAAGAAGAAAAAGGAAATAGTCAATATATTTCTTAAATTGAGGTTATATTAAATCTTCATCAAATATTGATAGATCAATTATTGAAATCATTTCACCTATTTCCTTTTCTTTTAAATACTTCTTTAATTCTATGAATTCTTTTTCACTAAATGTCACTATATTATACTTCTTACATACCTCTTTAATATTAAATATATTTATAGATCTATATATGTCAGATATTTTTAGATTTAAATGATCAATAGATAGATTATCATTAGGATAATCCATTATATTTTTAAATATATGATTATTTATATCTTCTATTTTAGAAAATTGAACTTTTAGAGCTTTATGTATATTAAAATATTCTTTATTATTATTTAATGAAATATTATCAATAAATAATGGAAAATCTATCAATAATATATCTCTTTGAAATATTTTAAGTGAATATATTTCATTTATTTCTTGTTTATCACTTTTATTTATAATATAAACTTGGGAAGTACCATTTTCTCTACATTCTTGTTCTAAATAAAAGGCTAATAAAGAATTTAATGTGTGATTTTTAAATATATTTATAATTTCTTTTACTATAGAATTTTCAATATTTCTATATACTTTATCAAATTTAATTGCATATTTCCAAATATAAATAGTATTTAAATCAAACCATCCAATATTACTTTGACATGATGGACAAGATAAAATATTTAGTTTACACTTTATAGTGTTATAACCATAAAGATTATGGATTTTATTTGCAATGTGAATTTGTAGAGATAATTCAGAATGTGGATTTGATTTCTCACTTTCTAATATTGACTTAAATATTTCATTACAATTGATCTTATGAATTGATATATGTTGAGGTCCTATACAAATCCAATTTGGACGTGGTCTAAAATCATACTTATTATTTCGTTCTTTAATAGATATTAAAGGATAACAAGTATCACATGTTAATGCTTCTGAATAATTTAGAACTATTTCCGTTGGTAATGGAGCTATAAAGAATAATTTATTATTATAAGATGCAATTTCATGAGTACATTCTCTACATAATATTCTGACTTGAAATTCCTTTTCATTATTAGTAATATGTTTTAATTTATTAATTTCAAAATTAGGGCTAACAGTAATTACATTATCCAATTCAAAATATTCAAAATTATCACTAATTATATTATCAACTAAGCTCATATTTGTCGTAGAATTTTGAGCAAGACTTAATACAATCCTTATACATGGAGTAAGATTATTATTTCTATTTAATATATTTTGATTTATTCCTGTTAATTTTGTCTCTCTATAATATTGAACAGAAATTAAATCTTTTACTTTGATATATCCTGGTAATTTAAAGTAAAAGGATAAATCACTTTCAAATTTACTATACTGTGGGTTTATATTCAAACAGTATTGTGAATTATAGAATTTTAATGTAGCAGAGAACTTATAATCACTGCATCCATATAAACACCTCTTATCAATCTCATTTAGTTTTTCTTCACTTAAATATAATAACAAGCTAGCCCTACACACAATTTTATATATTTCCAAAGTACCATAATCTTGACTGTATATAAGGTCCATAAATTTATACTAAATTTACTTTCTTTTTTTTTCCCTAATATAGATCCTTATATCCTTGCGCCTAGTCAGAGACAAGTTGAACGTCAAAGAGCCTATAAGACTGCTTTTTATATTGTTGTTGTAATGTCTTAACCTGTCCTCTAGTATGCCGTATAGCTGCTAATAATCTTAAAGTAGTAACAGTCTTAGTAGGACAAGAATAATGCTGTAAGTTGAAATTTCTGGGATTATGAGATGAAGGGTGATCAGTTAGAAACTGTGCTGTTGACAAATTTATCGATGTAGATGACCGCTGAAATTTCAAGACATCATTAGCAGTAAAATTCATTTGTGGTGATGCCGTTTTGTAAAACTGATCAAATGTAATTGGCTGTATATTTGTTTGAGTTGTTTCTATGGTATTACCTTTATCCTCATTACTTGATAAGTGTTGTGAGTCTTTGAGGATTTCAATACGTGAATCTTCCATTATCTTTTCAGTATCAATATTTAACATTGAAAGTGATAATGACAAGTCGTCATCAATAGTTATATGGTCATTAGGTAAAATATTGAGGGAAATTCTGCAGTTATTAACAGCATCATGAAGTTTCTGCATTTCTTCCTCTTTAGATACACTGAATTTAATTGGTTCATTAATTTGGGAATTGCTCAGTATTAGACTGTTTACCATCCCAATATCGAGTATTCCCATGGTCTCATACAGTCTTTGCTTCCACTTGAGAATCATGTCATCCTGTTTATTAGCTTGATCAGAATACGAAGTACTCGCAAAATTATCTTTTTCAATCTTACTTAGTCCTAAAAAACTAATATTCAGATTGTCAGTTTTGTTAGTTGTAGCATTATCAAATATTTCATTAGCATCTATTATGCAGTTTTCAACATGTAATTTATCAGGACTATTTACAGAAATCTCTACTTCATCCAATGCAGTTATCTTGTCAGTATTATTGATTCCTGTCTCTTTTCCTAATATTAAATTTCGTACTTTATTATTAAAGTCACTTGGGGAACCTCCCAAATTTAATACACCCTTAACACTCAACATTGGAGGACCAGATGCGTTATAAGATAGCAACCTAGTTAATTTGTCACCATAATTATTGTCATACTGGATAATATCTGACAAGTTTACAGAGTATGGTGATTCCAGAGACATTCTAAATCTTTATATTGAAGTACAAAATAGCCATAAATATGTGTCCCTGTATATAAACCTAACTCCCCAAATGTCTATTTCAAAAGGAAAAAAGGGAAACTAACTCAAAGAGGGGAAATCAAGAGGAAGTCACTACAGTAATTAGATTTTCCAGCAATAACTCTTACCTGAAACTGTAGTAAAGATAATTAAATAAATAATGCCGGGAACTTCTTTGTAGTAAAAACAAAGAAAAGGAAAATATATCGGAAAATCTTAATATAAATTAGTCCCTTATACCGCACGCGCGGGATAAGGATCGATTAATCCAGAGAGTGAAAACGTGATGCAGGACACCTAAGTAATTAAGGCTCTTATGTCTATCTTTTTAAACTTTTAGAGAAAAAACTAAGCAGGGACGAGGAAATAAAACTTTCTAAGAGACAATATAAATGTTTCATCATATCAATATCGTATCGTTGATTTAATATAACGATGGGATTTTAAGCTGTTATTAAGAGAACTTGGGACTTGTCCAGAGACCATCATTCAGATAATGAACATTTTCAATACATACACCTTTATTAATAGACTGAATTTCATCAGTACTCATCAATGTATAACCAATAGCACAGGCAGAGGAGGTTCCTTCTCCAACGATTTTGACCACTTGTTTTGGTTTTACTAAATCCATTTTACCACCTAGAGAAGTTAGACCAGGACACATGATGTTTGAACCTCTGAAATAAAGGAGAGATAGTAATACAGTAAGGTGAAATAAAAAAGAGAAATTCAAAAGTGTACAATTGAGTATCTTTTTTTTTTTTTTTTTCTCCCTTTCTCTCTTGGATACAACCTTTGAGGAATTACCAAGACAATTATACTATTCAGTCACTTACTTCAGAACATATTTAATAGCACCCTTGTCTACTTGCATCGTAGGCATCATATCTGGGTATAAATGAAGTAGTCTTAATGTTGGGTACCATGGACTACCACGTTGTTGGAAAAAAAGAGGGACGGAATCCACTACAATAAATTGTATGTGATTTGAACACTTTGCAAGTACAATGGCACCTTTTTTTGGCAATATGTAATCTATGACATCTGACAGTAATGGATATTGAGTTATAATTGCAGTTTTGATTGATCTTTGAATTGATGATTTGAGCTGGTTTTGTGATGAAATGTTGTCTAGGGAGAACTTTTTCATAGAAGTGGCAGACATTTCTACTTTCTTAATATAGAATTCCCCGGAGTAATCACTTTTAGAGCTAGATACTTTTGGGTTTCTTTAGAGGAATCCAAGAATGACCAAAATAAAAAAAAAAACACGAACTGATTTTCAAAAACTTATTAGGCAAATTTTGCACCACCATCATCACTACCACCATGAAGTTTTTGTTTTATCCTGTTTCCCGCCCAAGATTTAGATGGCAGATTCGAGTTCAATATTCCACTTTCTATTTTACTATAATATATACCATTATTATCAATGAAAATAAGAGAGGATAGAACCAAAGTATTTATTGGACAGTTAGATCCATGGATAACTCCTGGTGAACTTGAAAGAGAGTTTCGGAGATTTGGAGTTGTCGATGCTGTATGGGTTGCTAGAAATCCACCTGGGTTTGGATTTGTAACATATGCTAATCCTCGAGACGCCGAACTTTCAGTTCAAGAAATGGATGGTTCAACAATTTTTGGAAGAAGACCGATTAGAGTTGAGATGGCAAAGAGCATATACTCTAGACGTGACTCGTCTTCTGGTAGACACAATGGTATGAATGGTCCATACTCTAGAAATAAAAGTCCTCCACCACTACCTCCTTATAGAATTAGAGGTAGATATCCATCTAATGTACGCTATGATGATAAAAATACGCGACGAAGTCCAAGTACCTCACGCACCAGATCTCGTCATTATGATGACCATGATAGAAGATATGTATCTAACGATATGAGATATCGCTCACCATACTCTGACTATTATCACGACAACCATAAAGTAAAATCTAGGTCGAGGTCACGATCTAGGTCACTTCCAGTGGAACATAGAAGAAGAAATTATTCACCAAATCTAACACATAGAGAAGATACAGCAAACCGCAATATCTCAATGTTATCACCACGTCAATTAAATGAATCTAATAATCAAGATGGAGAAGTAAAATATTCGCCACCTTCAAGATCAAATTCTACATCAAGGATTCAATCATAATTAAAATGAGATATCTTTAAGTAAACATTAATTGCCAGTTTAACAAGCTATGATTGTTAATCTGCTTTGCTTGTTTCCGATAATAGTATCAAATTAAAAGCCAAGTCAAATAGATTCATTATAAATGAGTCTCCACTGATCCAAACTGTGATACAAAGACCTTCCTGTTACATGGATTGGTTGTTGATTCATCAAGAATTTGAAAGCAGTAATTATTTTCATTACAAAGATGAAGCATGCTAATAAAACATATAGCTACTGATAAATTACTAGAATCTTCAATAGACAATGATGACTTGTCCTGAAAACAGAAGGATATTTTGAAATATTTATAAATAATTTAATTTAGATGGGATTTGATATCATTAAATATTTAAAGTAAAAGTAGAATACTTGAATATACAGATCATTTTACATTCTTTTGTTACTTCTTTAGAAGCTTTATACATATTTCTTTGGTTCCTTATTAAGTTATATTCACTCATCTAAATTTGCTCATTAAAACTTACCATAGTATTCAGAATATCCTGGAAATCTATTAAATCTTCTCCTTTTTCTTGTATTGAATTATTCAAAGCAGATTTAACTTTGACAATATTAACATAATTAGAAGATTTTATACCTGTTATTACTTGATTAATAATTTTATTATGTGTATTTTTGTTAAATGTAGAAGGTTCCACTAAAGTTATAGCCTGGGATAAATTATTATTTGTGTTATAGTTCAAAGTTTTTATGAGTGCTGGATATGATAATATTACTTTTCTCGACGAAATACTTGAATTATTTATTGTTTCATCTATGGAAATTATATCTTCTCCATTATCTTGTTTTATATTAATAAAGTCATCATGTATATCGATAAAGTCTACATTATCTATATGATGTTGAATAGGAAAGTCTGTGTAACTTTTCTGTTCACTTATCATGATACTTGGGCGAATTATATTACTTGTTGAATTGTCATTTGTTAAGTAATTTTGCACTTGCAATGTAAGTGGTGGTATTGGTTGGATATATCTACCAACTAAGTTTGATAGACAAGTCAGATGTTGAACGTTGTATATAAAAGTTGAAGTTGTGTGATTTCTGTCAATGAATATTTTACTAAACTTTTCATTTGCTGCTGTATTGTTCATTTTTATGCTATTTGAGGGTTTTATTAATGACTTGATCCATGATATACCATCAAAGTCAATTATATTCATATACTTGAATATTTTCTGTCTTGGACGATGAAATGGTGATTTTTTAGTTCCCTTTTTCAACATTATATCTATCGCCTTAATATTATTATCATTATTCAAGTATAATGGAGCTGTGAGGTGATTCATTTTAATTTGCATCAAATTTTGTGTAAAGTAATTCAGTACATCTTCACTCTTCAAATTTAATAAAATAATATTGTTCTCCTGATGGCTACAGGGAACCTCACATATATTTGGAACTTGCTCTGCATAATTATCATCAGAGTTATAGTCTGTTTGAAGAATCTCATATATTGAACTATGGGATGAGTCATCTCTTGTTATAATCTTTGAGATCTTTTCTATATTATCTGAAATGGCAGTACTATTGCCATTAGATATTGGAAAATTTGAATAAGAACTATTATTTAAGTTATTGTCAGAGTGCTCTATTTCAGATAAATCAGATAGTATATCAGCTGTATCATTATTTTGGATTAATGCATTGTGTGCAGGAAATGGATCATTGCATATATCATTTAATCCTGCCTTTATTTGCTGAATTAAATGGACTAAACTTTTTACCTCTGAACAGATTGAAAATCTATAGCAATTTGAACTTGATGATTGAACAAAATTAAAACAATCACCAACAGATAATAAACCTGTTAAAGTTACCATATCAACAGCAATAATTTCCTGTTTTTGTATGTTATCTCGTTTGTCACTTGTAGTACTGTCCAAACCACTTATATTGTATGATAGAGAAATAGAATCATCAATGTAGTTATGATTGTTTTCCAATTCAATATTTGACATAAGCAAAGATGAAATTACACCCAAGTCGCTTGAACCACCTAAAGGAGCGAGGGATGAACATGGTGCACCTAATTCCATCTTCTTGACAAAGTATCCCTTTTCAATAACTACTTTGTTCCTTTCATAACCATTCAAAGTAATTAAATCTTTGTTATTGACAATAGTCTTATGGTCTGACAGTTTGTTTGCCCTTCCTAAATATTTATTTTTGCTGTTATAATCTTTGAGTGTATCATATTTCTCACATGTCTTATCTATATCTAGATCTTGTTCATCTTTCTTATCTTGTTCACTTTCATATGAGATATTGCCTTTTTTTATTTCTGATAATATTCTACATGCATTGTCATATGTAGAGTCAACCCTATATCCATAAATTCTTGCTGATGCTTCCAATGTAACAGCAGCTCTTTGAAATGCATCAAACTCTATATTATTAGTATCTTCTAAATATGTATTATTCAAATTCTCTAGATAAAGATGATCTTTATCTGATTCTGAATCTTTACAATCTTTATCAATTAGAAAATCTCTATGTTCTAAATCTCCAGATATCTCTGAGCTAACAATATCTCCTAAATGTTCAATAAGCCTTATATCAAAAGCATTCTTAGTATTTATCTTATTTTGTCTTAAAAGAGCAATACATTGGGTGTAAAGTTGGTTTAAAGCTGATCCTGATAATCTATGAGGTGATCTAGAACTTGAGTATCTATCTATTGCTTTCTTTAAGTTTATTGACTATTTTTAATAATCATATATTTAACCAAAAATTAATAATTATTCTTATTTTTAAAATAAAGTATTTCACTTACTTTCCGTGCTAGTATTGATAGAGAATTATTACTTAGATGATCTTGGTTATTTATAGAGGATTGTTTAAGTGAATTACGCCTGAAATCCGATTGATTTTCTTCAGTACTAATACAAATAGGTAATCTATTCCCTACTTTTATCTAAAATATTAATAATATTTCTCCATTGAATCTCATTCTTTTATAAAAATACCATTTCAATGATGTATAACTAATAAACATACCTTTTTAGGATCAATTTCAGATTGTTTAAAGCTTACAAAGGAGTTTGACATGTTAATTTGGTTGAAAATATGACTATTTATACAAATTATTATCCTATAATAAGCCAAAAAATAATCTGATCTTCTTTAAATCATCAGAAATACTTGGTGGGGCTCTACATGCAAATACCGGTTTTGGTATTCAGGCGCTATAAGTTCTCTGCTTCCTCCTTATCCCCTTAAGATCTAACTCAAGTACTCTTAAATTTTATCTTTAACATATATATATAGAAAATATCACGAAATTGCTATACTGAATAAAATGAATGAGGATAAAAGTGAAGATGTAAATTTGGGAAAGCTCAAGAATGAAACTGATAAAGCTGAAATAGATAATAAAGATGTAGTTGGAATAGACACTAAAAGTGTAGCTGAAATAAATACTAAAGAGTCTGATAATACATTAGTTGAGAATTGTATTGAAATAAAAGAGTATGTAAGAAGTGACATCTGCAATGCTCTTATAGAGATGGGATTTGGGATCATTGAAGCTGAGAAAGCAATATTTTTTACGAGAAATGCAGGACTAGAAGAAGCACTATCATGGATTGAAGAGAATAAAGATAGTGAATACTTGAAAGATCCAATAGTACAAACTTCAACTAGTGAAGATAACAAAAATGAAACAAAATTATCTGATGAAGAGGTTTTAATAAAGGTGCAGGAGCTACAGAGAAAGGTAAGGGAAAGAAGACGATTGAAGGAAAGAGAGGATGAGATTGAGAAGGAGAAAAGGCGAATTTTATCGGCAAAACAATTGATAGAAGCCCAAAGAAAGCTTGAAGAAGCAGAAAGAGCTAGACATATACAACAAGTTTTGAAAGAGAAGGTAGAACATGAGAAGGAGAGAAATCGACAATTAGATCTCTTAAGACAGGAATGGGAAGAAAGGTTTGGCTGTCCATATCCTGAAGATGAGAAAAAAGTATTACCGAAGACAGGTAAAGAGAAAGTTGCGTTTTACTGTAGTAAGTTACAAAAAGAATACAAAGATACAGATAGAGCCGGACTAATTGAGTGTCTTGCTTTATTGAAGACTTACATATCAAATGTGCTAAACAATCCTCAAGAAGATAAGTATAAGAAAATTCGTCTTAATAATTCTACTTTCCACTCAAAAGTGGCAAGATATAATGGATCAATAGATATATTGAAAGCATGTGGATTTGAAATAGACGCAAATAATGAATTCCTTATTATAACACCAAATAAAATTCCAGATACCTTTACTTGTGGACAGGCAATACGCTTTATAGATCTTATTTTAAGGACACTTCCTTGAAATATTGATATTATGAGTAATATATATAATAAATTGTAAGTATATATGGATATAAATATATTCTATATATAATGTATTTAATTATTATATTATAATGTCCATATTATAATGGCAGTTTAACATTAAATACTATAACTTCAATTACATTAATATATATTACTAAGTTAAATCAAGAAACAAATAATTTGCAATTAGAATTAAACAAGTTATGCTTAACTCACCAATTATTTTTATACATTCCAGGAAATTAATACAAAGATAGTAGTTATTTGATATATATAAAAAAAAAATCCAACTAAAAGCTTAAAAATATTCAATTTAATACTAAGTAGGATAATCAATGATCTGTATTATTTACTTTAAAAAGAGCAAAGATCATAACTTCTTTAAGTTTTATTATTCAAATGATATAGGTTATACGTACAACTTATTCTTAATAAATTGTAAACGTAAAATGACTTTCATAAATATTAAAAATCCATATCTAATTTAGTATTAAGTCTTAATAATCAAACTTCCCTTAGAATAGGAATATCTTTAATTTTGCATTAATTATACATAGTTTCTTTTATATGGATCTATTGGAATAGATTCTCCATAAACATGTGGTTTTCTTTCATATAAATTATCAATATGTACCTGGTTCTTGTGGAGTTTCAAACCGATTATTTCCTCACTATTTGTATTGCTTCCATTGCTAAATCTACTACTTATCCCAGGTATGGAATCTAATAAAATTCCATTGTCAGTTACTAGAACAGATCTATCCATAATGAGTTTATATGACCCATCTTCTTGTTTCTGTCTAAAGTACCAATAATGTTGGGGTTTACAACCATGCCTACCTACACCCTTTACAGGCATTACACCATGATCTGGTAAAAATGCTATTGGATCTGGATTAAGTAAATCAAATTTATTTGTTAATACCCAATTATGTAAAGTCTTTTCATAAAATATATAATAATTTTCATTTATACTTTTACCCTTTTTTGACCATATAAGTCTTCCACCATGTACCCAAGGACTATCTTCATGATATGGATGCATCATTACCGTATATTTACCATTTATATTATATTGGTCTCCAACACGCCCTATTACATGAATAATTTTAGGAAAATATACTATCTCAGTATCACCAAACTCTATAGGAGCTACTGATGGTAAAGGAGGAATACTTCCTTCTACTTCCTTAGGCATTCTATTAATTGGAGAAACTACTTTATTTAGTTGTGTAGTCTCATTATTATTTCCATTCTCTTCTAATTTGATATTTTCATCTGTACTATGAATTTCATTATTAGCCTTATTTATGGTAATTTCAAGATTATTATCATCTATATGCATGACATTTGCATAATGAGTATCCCCATGTTCATGATCTTCTAAATCATCAACTTCTTCTTCAATAAAGTCATGTTCATCAAGCCAATCATCTTCAAATTCAGACCAATCTCCAATATGGTCTTCATCAAATATATGAATATCAGACTTGTCAGATTTTCCATTTAATTTCATAGGTTCAGTTTTATTAGTTTTAAATGAAGTTAATGAATTAGAACGAGAAAATAGTACAAATATACCAATAAGAAAGAATATTAAAACTGGTATAGCAATGATAATAATAATTTTCTTATGATTTCTTTTTAATCTCAAAAGTGAAAAATATGACTTTTCTGTCTCAAAAACAAACTTCTCATTATTCCCCTTTTCAGATGTACCATAATATCTAGAAGATTCAGAAGTCCCAGCCATACTCTGAATAGCTTGCATTGATAATCCACCCACTCCAAATGGAGATGGTTGTGTAGGGTGGATTTTCTGACGATTGTGAATATTTCCACTATTAGTGTACATTGTCCTCCTTACTCAAATGCAACAAATATACAACCTTAATTCTAGTAAATGCTTAAGTTCTAAAATTACCTTGTAACACAAGTAGGAGGATTTAAATTTATAAGTAATATACTATTTCTCTAGAATTCTGTTAGTTGTCACCTCAAGCACTGGTCAGACTTGATTTAATTACAAAACCTCTAAAATAATTGGCGCTATTATTTTTTCTTCTCGGAGAGGAGTTATAGGCGCTAGATATCTTTTTTTTTATAGATCTAAAATAATTTGAAGATTATATTATTAACTGATCCAATAATAATTGGAAACTTAACAATTACTTCTTTATATTAATAATTATACTAATTAAACTGCATGTATCATCTTAATCATCATATAAGTTTATATTAATGTACTCTTTATCTCATATTAAGATCATTACTTCTAATATCGCTAAAACGAGTCCTCTAAATTCAAGAAATTATTAACATAACAAATAAAAAGTTAATATCTCTATAATTAAGTGTAAAATATTGAGTAACTTCAAGTACATAATTTCTAAATTAAACTAAGAGACATTAAATTTATCTATTGTCTAATTGGATAAAGATGTCTAGATTAGAGAGCTATAAGTTTCTCTTATAATTAATGATTAACATTAATTAACAAAATTATTGACATTAGAAAATTATAGTGAGTTTGAAACCATCTTGATCTTATACAAAGTGGAAATACTCCCCTTAATAGCATCAAATGCCTCAACATCCTAGTTACTAAATTTATCCACTCAAGACACAAATTCCACCAGCTTCTTTAATCTTCTTTTCAGCAATTTTTGAAAATGAACGAGCTCTTACTACAACTGGAACATTTGGTAAATGTCCACCACCCAAAACTTTAAATATTCCTGCTTGGGTACAATCAATTACAGGAGCTTTTCCTGTTTGATTATCTTTGTAATATTCAAGAGTTTGTCTAGATAATAAACTCCACAATTTCTCAACATTTGTTATTGGACGAAATGTCTGATTTTTTCTCATATGGAAATATCTCATACCAACTTTACCAAAATAACCTGGATGATATTTGTCAAACCAATTACGTTTATGTGTCAAACCACCACAAGCACCTCGACCACCAGGATGTTTTCTATGCTTTCCAACACGACCATGACCTGCTGAAACGTGTCCTCTCTTCTTTCTATTTTTCTTAAATCTAAAAGAAAATATTATAAATTAAAATATAATTCTTATAAATTATATATATAGAAATTTAATACTTTGCCAAATTCAATTATATTATATTAAATTAATTACTTACCTAGTTGTCATTTTTTAAAAGGTTTTCTCTATTATTTCTTCCCCCTTCTAAATAATAGAGAATTTTTAACAGCCACCGCTAATTAAATTAAATATTAATAATCTTAAATATTTACTGACTATAGACAATAATTTAAAGGGTCCTTATAATACTTATTATATATTATAGAGTATATAGTCACTATTACTTAATTAATATACATTAGTTAAATATTATTATGACCGCTTACTAGGTATCTATAATAATAGACTAAAGACGTGAGACGAGCTAATCTGTTACTAGTCGAAATATAAATATTTTATACTTAGCGGTATATATAATATTTATATTTAAATAAGATGACTTTTTTCTCAGTATATATAGATACATGGAAAAGAAGTTTTATTTTATAGTGTAATTATAAGATAATTATTTTATTATGTATCTGTGGGAATCTAAATTAATAATTATGTAATATTTCTTGTATAATTCCTTAAAACTGATACAAACTTTATATTCAAATCATATACTACCTTAACATTACATAAGATTTAACTAGATTTAAAATTTTCTATATAAATCTATTGTATTTTACATATAATAATAATAAATATCATTTTATAAATAATAGACACATGTAAAATGACGGTACCGCCTTAAGATAATATAGCGGTATTTATATTTAGGTTACACATATTCGGCGGTATTTTGAAAAAGTTTTGGTCTCCTTTTGACCCTATTATGTTATAATGATATATTAGGTAGGAGTCTAATAAAATTTAAGGTAAAATAAGATGGAGGGAGCAAACTCTGCTGATTTCTTCAGCAATGTTTCTTTTGAGCAATCGGCTATATGTGATCAATTAAAACGTGCTCTAAAAGATATGAATATCACTACAATGACTGAAATTCAAGCAAAATCAATACCACGAATATTAGAAGGTAAAGATGTACTTGGCACAGCTAAAACTGGATCAGGGAAGACATTAGCATTTTTAGTACCAGCTGTTAACCTTTTATATAATGTCGAATTTCTACCTCGTAATGGAACAGGTGTAATAGTTATATCTCCAACAAGAGAATTAAGCCTACAAATATATGAAGTATGTAGAGAGTTATGCAAATATTTACCTCAAACCCATGGATTAGTAATTGGAGGTGCGAATAGACGTAATGAGGCTGATAAACTTAATAAGGGAGTTAATATATTAATTGCAACGCCTGGGAGATTATTAGACCATCTTCAAAATACCAAAGGATTTCAATATGGAAATTTGTTAAGTTTAATTATTGATGAAGCAGATAGAATTTTAGAGATAGGATTTGAAGAAGAAATGAATCAGATAATAAAGCTACTACCTGTTAAAAGACAAACTTCTTTATTTTCAGCAACTCAAACAACAAAAGTAGCTGATCTAGTACGTTTATCCTTAAGAAACCCAGTTTTAATAAAGTGCAAGACTTCAAATACTGCAGCTACAGTTTCTGGATTAGAACAAGGCTATGTAATAGCTTCTGCAAATGAGCGATTTTTACTGTTATATACATTTTTGAAGAAGAATAGAGAGAATAAAGTAATGGTTTTTTTTAGTAGTTGTATGTCAACTAAATTTCATGAGGAATTATTTAATTATGTAGATTTATCATGTTCATCTATTCATGGGAAGAAGAAACAATCATCAAGAATGCAAACATATTATGAATTCTGTTCATCTGAGAAAGGGTTACTTTTATGTACAGATGTTGCTGCAAGAGGTCTAGATATACCAAATGTTGACTGGATTATTCAATATGATCCACCTGATGATCCTAAAGAATATATCCATAGAGTAGGAAGAACAGCTAGAGGAGCTAATGGGACTGGTAAAGCATTATTATTCCTTTTACCAGAAGAAATCCAATTTTTACAATACCTGAAAAAAATGAATATACCATTAAATGAATATGCTTTTAGTAAAAATAAAATTGCAAATGTACAAAATCAGCTTGAAAGGCTAATAGAGAAAAATTATCATTTGCATTGTTCAGCAAGAGATGCATATAGAGCTTATTTACATTCCTATGCATCACATTCTATAAAAGATACTTTTAATGTATATTCATTAGATCTACAGCAAATTGCTAAGAGTTTTGGATTTACAACTCCCCCAAAGGTAGAACTCAATCTTAAATCAGGTGGTAAAGTTGGAAGGAAGAATAAGTCTAATCTTAATTTATCAAATAAGAAAGCATATACAAGCTCAGGACATAAATTTTCTGCATCTAATCCATATGGTAAAAGAGATACTAATGATAATAGACAATTTGTACGTTGAAATCTAAATGATTTTGGAATAATTTTAAGATTGGATATAATTTTGAAGTTTAGATACCAAGACATTAATTATAGATTATTTGAACTTTAGTATTTACTAGATATATTTATAATCAATTATTACACTTTTATTCTATCCTATATATAATAATATTACATAGTTTAGTTAATGATACTTTAGGTTTAGATATTTTTTATTTTTTCTATTTTTTATTTTTTGTTCTTGTTGTGACACTTATTTCTTTTTTTTTTTCGGGAATGTTTACAGCCTAATTAGACACTTCTCCCCCATTGAATCCCCATGAGGGGATTTGCAGCATGAAAGAGTACATCTACGTCATTGTGTGTAGATAGTATATAATTTTAGACATATTTAAATTATTTTAATTTTAATCTTTTTTTTTTTTTTTTTATTTTTGTTAGAGATATGTCAGAAAATTGTGCAACAGTAAATGATGAAACTAAGCATATACTTAAAGGTCTTACACCACCCAAACCTAAATTATTAAACAGTACAATTAATATGGTCCCAATTAATGATGTAAACTTAACTACTTCGGGTACAATGAATAGTATATCTGGATTTCCTGCAGTAAATTCCCTACCTCAACTATCTTCTGCACCAGCATCTACTACTCAGATGCCTACATTAACTGCTAGTCAAATACAACAAGCAATGGCTAATATACAATTGAATAACCCAAATATAGCGACTATAACACCAGGGATTAATAGTGCAAATTATAATATTCCCCCAGTATCAACATTAGATCCTAATATCTTATCTACAGCTGGGATAAATATTCAAAAACCAGTACTACAACCTGTCCAAATTCCAAATGTGGGGACTACAATTCCAAATCTTTGTGGAATACAGGGACAAGATATGGATCTCATGAATTGGATGCAAAAGCAACGAATTGCATTAGCTCTTTCCCAGATGCAGGGTGACTTAAAACTAATGCCCAATAGTGAAAAGAACCTAGCCAATATGAACACATTTGAGAATAATCTTATTAAGATACCTACAAGCTCTACTACTTTTGATAGTTTATCAAATAATCTAAATATGAATATAAATGGAACCCAAGAGTTACCTTTAACTCCCCAACTTGCCACATTTTTAGGGAATTCATCACTAGTTCCTACAGTTCAAACTAATCAGGGGGTTAATAACTTTTCAAATTTCAATAGTGTATTAACTACCTCATCATTAAACAAAACATCAGAAGGTATAACTCCTGGTATAAATATGAAATGTGCTTCAAATTTAGATAATTTTCAGTCATCCAATATACGGCAGATACAAACAATGGTAGAGAATCAACAAAAACAATATGTAAACAGTCAACTTTCTGCAGCTGCCCAACTCTTAAGACAGCATGGAATTCGAGCTACTATTGGAACGGAACCAATATCTGAAAAAGAAACTGAAACTATTAACCAATCAACTTTATTACAAAGAATAGTGGCTAGCAAAGTCAATTCTAAAATACAAATTGTTCCAAATGCACTTTCAGAAGAAGAATGCAATGAAATTATCAATTTCATTCAAGATCGTTTAGAATCATCCAAAATCTCAATGAAAAAGAGTACAAGTAATTCAGATACAAATGAAATTGATAAAGATAATGAGATAACTAACTCTGAATTCTGCAAATCTTTAACTGCCTGTATACAACCAGAGGAGACACCACTAATCAAAATGATAGAAAGACGTCTAGCACTGTTAGTAGATACACCAATAATAAATCTAGAACCTATATTAGTACACAAATATGATAATGGTGGATATATTAAAGAACATCATGATGGTGAAACTCGTTCAAGTACAATATGTGTATTTTTGGAGACTATCTCTAGTGGTGGTGAACTGGACTTTCCATATGCAGGTATTAAAGTAAAACCAAAAAAAGGCTTTGCAGTTATTTGGCCTAACATTAATGAAGAAGACAAGATAGATCATACAACAATACATGCGGTAAATATGGTGAATGAAGATACAGCATTATATTTATTGTATTTACATGTAAATAAATCACCAGCTAGGATGCATCATGAAGCTTATTCAGCTATAAAACAGATAGTAGAAAGGGAATCACTTCCGATACCTGATACTGTACAACATATTTCATATTCTTAAGATTCTAATATTGTGAAGATATTGTGAAGTATAAAAAAGATAATCAAAATCACTTTAATAGTAATTGTCTTAAAATTTACACTCTTTGATTACATTGAAATATTAATAAGTGTCTCCCTTTGCATCAGCAGTAGATTTTATAGGAATAGATTCAAATGTACTTGCTTCTTGAATAATACAAATAGATTCACCTGCCTTAGCATCTGCACTGAATAAATTCCGTGGGGATGATTCAAAAACGGTTCTTGTTTCAACAAAGGGGACATATGATTCATTGTATTTAGCGTCAGCTGTTGAGGCTGATCTAGGACTTACTTCATATATTGTCCTCACTTGACTAGTTAATTCATCACTACTTTTAATATTTGTACCTGCATGAGCTGTCGTTTTATTTCTAGGTAATGATACAAATATTGTCTGAATTTCACTTGGAGTATCAGTTTTATCACTAGAATTCATATCAGTTATCGAAGTATCACATGGTAAAGAAACACATACTGTCTTTTGATGAGGTATATCTGGGAGTTTTTCACAAAAACGTACATCTGCTATAGATTCAATCTTTGGTGTAGATTCAAATATTGTTTTAGACTGAGTTGGTATATCTAATTTAACACCAGCCTTTGCATCTGCTATAGATTCAATCTTTGGTATAGATTCAAATATTGTTTTAGATTGGGTTGGTATATCTAATTCAACACCAGCTTTTGCATCTACTATAGATTCAATCTTTGGTGTAGATTCAAATATTGTTTTAGACTGAGTTGGTATATATAATTCAACACCAGCCTTTGCATCTGCTATAGATTCAATCTTTGGTGTAGATTCAAATATTGTTTTAGATTGGGTTGGTATATATAATTCAACTCCAGCCTTTGCATCTGCTATAGATTCAATCTTTGGTATAGATTCAAATATTGTTTTAGACTGAGTTGGTATATCTAATTCAACTCCAGCCTTTGCATCTGCTATAGATTCAATCTTTGGTATAGATTCAAATATTGTTTTAGATTGGGTTGGTATATCTAATTTAACACCAGCCTTTGCATCTGCTATAGATTCAATCTTCGGTATAGATTCAAATATTGTTTTAGATTGAGTTGGTATATCTAATTCAACTCCAGCCTTTGCATCTGCTATAGATTCAATCTTTGGTATAGATTCAAATATTGTTTTAGATTGGGTTGGTATATCTAATTTAACACCAGCCTTTGCATCTGCTATAGATTCAATCTTTGGTGTAGATTCAAATATTGTTTTAGATTGGGTTGGTATATATAATTCAACACCAGCCTTTGCATCTGCTATAGATTCAATCTTCGGTATAGATTCAAATATTGTTTTAGACTGAGTTGGTATATATAATTCAACACCAGCCTTTGCATCTGCTATAGATTCAATCTTTGGTATAGATTCAAATATTGTTTTAGATTGGGTTGGTATATCTAATTCAACACCAGCCTTTGCATCTACTATAGATTCAATCTTTGGTATAGATTCAAATATTGTTTTAGATTGGGTTGGTATATCTAATTCAACACCAGCCTTTGCATCTGCTATAGATTCAATCTTTGGTGTAGATTCAAATATTGTTTTAGATTGGGTTGGTATATCTAATTCAACACCAGCCTTTGCATCTGCTATAGATTCAATCTTTGGTGTAGATTCAAATATTGTTTTAGATTGGGTTGGTATATATAATTCAACTCCAGCCTTTGCATCTGCTATAGATTCAATCTTTGGTATAGATTCAAATATTGTTTTAGATTGGGTTGGTATATATAATTCAACACCAGCCTTTGCATCTGCTATAGATTCAATCTTCGGTATAGATTCAAATATTGTTTTAGATTGGGTTGGTATATATAATTCAACACCAGCCTTTGCATCTGCTATAGATTCAATCTTTGGTATAGATTCAAATATTGTTTTAGATTGGGTTGGTATATATAATTCAACACCAGCCTTTGCATCTGCTATAGATTCAATCTTTGGTATAGATTCAAATATTGTTTTAGATTGGGTTGGTATATCTAATTCAACACCAGCTTTTGCATCTACTATAGATTCAATCTTTGGTATGGATTCAAATATTGTTTTAGATTGAATTGGTACATCTAATTTAATTCCAATTACTTTATCAGGTATATTTGTTATTCTATATGACTTATCAGATGCTACATTAATAGAATTATATTTAATATCTTGTTTACTATTACATAAGTCTGAGGAGCCATATTTCAAAGTATCATTTTCATTGGGGGATTGATCATTTTTGTTTGTATTTAGTAAAACAGTTTGGATTGTAGATTCAACCTCTGGATTTTCTACTTTTGTAGAAGACTCAAATCTTTCTCCAAGAGCTGTTTTAGCTATAGATGGTCCCAAGTCGAGAGTTTCAAATATTGTCATTGTATTTGAATTAAGTAAACTTGTAGAATAAGATTTATCCTCATATAAAGATAGATTTTTTGATAATGAATCAAAAATAGTTCTTACTTCATTAGGAGATTTTACATCTGTACATATGTATTTAGATGGAGATAGTGTATTCTCATCTTCATTTCCAAGGTGCCTTCTACTTTGTTGTAGACTGCATTTATCAATGATTTGTGTGTTTACTAGTTTGTCATTCTGTAAAGTATTAATATCATCTAATATGCAATTTTCAGGATTATTATTTGTACTAAGATCATTTTTATTAAGTAGGGAGATATCGATATCCAAATTACTATTATTTTTGTTTATTTCTCTCATAGACTTTAAGCTGTATTCAGAGCTTCTAATATTTCTTTCTTTATTGATTGAAACCTTTTCTGGAGGATAAGCCATGTGTATAGAAGCTTCTTCTAAATCACTACAATACTTTGCATCTACACAGGAATTATAAGGTGTTGACTCATAAACAATCTTGCTCTGAATAGGTTGTATATTTAACTCTCCAAATTTCGCATCTGCATTTGATTCTGAACGTGGAAACACCTCAAATTGTGTTTGAGTTTGAATAGGATCATTTACTTTTTCGTATGCTTTTGCATCTGCATTTGAAGCTGTGCGCGGTAGTACTTCAAATACACTTTGAGTTTGAATGGGGTCTTTGATTTGTTCTCCTGACTTAGCATCTGCGTTAGACTCTGAACGTGGTAAAACCTCAAATATAGTTTGAGTCTGAAGTGGGTACTGAAGTTCTTCACCAGATTTTGCATCAGCTTTAAATTTTGAGCAAGGTTCAGACTCATAAATATATTTATCTTGAGTAGGAGTTTCTGTCTTTTCACTAGACTTTGCATGCACACTACAAGATGTTACTGGAATAGATTCAAATGTCAATCTACATTGTTTCTCTGTTTGAGATTGTATTCCTAAGTTTATATCTATATTAGATGTATTTTTTATGTTAGATTCAATAGTAGAAAGTGTAGTGAATGAATTGGATTCCTGCGTTTTATATACAAGTTTTGAGTATGATGCTTCATTAGAATTATCTATAGATTCACTTTCATCTTTATCAAAAGTTGAGTTATTCACTTCGACTTCTTTGTCTAACTTTTCTTCAATTCTCTCATTTTGAATATTCTTTTCTAAGATATTAGATGGCAAAAATTTGCTCTCACTTAAATTTATATTCATCCTAGCAGCTAGATCTCTATCTATATTAAAATCAAAGTCCATAGGTTCCATCAAACCTTCATTAGGTGAATTCGATGCAACAGTATAGTATTCCCCACTCGTTAAATATCCATCTATATTACTATTACTTCCCAGTGAAGAATGAAACTGTTTATTTCTATCTGTAATATCATCAACAACCCTTTCAGTGTCCATATTTAATGGTTTTAAGAACTTTTGTTCCTTAGATTTCTAGCATTTACTACAATCTAATAAATTGCAATTTTAAACAGCTTTATTATAATTAAAATCATAAAGGCGCGGCATGTTGGGTATTTTTTTTTTCACATTACATAAAAAATTTTGAAATATGAGCACACAACTTAAGTAATTAATTACCGCCTATATTACTTATGACTAGATAGGCATTGGCGGTTAACATTGTTGAACCCTTCAAACCTTTTTATTAAATAGTTCTGGTGTCTCAAATTATAGTGCACTAACCACGCGAATATAGCTACTAACAGTAATACAATAAATTTAGTAATATTCTAGCTAGTTTAAAAATATGGAAATACCGCGCCTACAAGACAGAAAAGTGTCAAGAAAAGTTAATAATTTATATTGCGATATTAAGTTCTCTATTATAAATTGTAAGAAGTATAAATAAATGGTAAAGAAGAATTCTTCAAAAGGTAAAACTGAAGGTATGACCAGTCGTCTACAACTGGTTATGAAGAGTGGTAAAGTGTGTCTGGGCTATCGTTCCACTGTAAAGTCAATTAGGAATGGCACTGCTCGTCTTGTAATTATATCTAATAACTGCCCATCACTAAGACGTTCTGAGATTGAGTATTATGCAATGCTCTCTAAAACTGGAGTTCACCACTTCCAAGGTGGGAATAATGAACTTGGTACATCATGTGGTAAACTTTATCGTGTAAGCTGTATGGCTGTTGTAGATCCTGGTGACTCAGATATTATTAGGTCCTATGAATAGAAGGCATACACTTTCAACTAGTAAAGGTTGCTATTTTAGTTTAGATTAAGTAGCCTGTTCTAGTTTTTCGTTTCTACAATGTTCTCAGAGACACTGAATTTTACACGTGTATATTTAAATTGAGTATAAGTGAGCAATAGCCCTATAAGTTAATCTATCCTTTTTAACTCTAATGGTTCAGAGCTTTAAGTAGTTGAGGGGAGTCAATAAAGTTTTGAACACTCACATCTTCACTGAGGCCTTTTCTTCTCCTTGTTTTCAGTAGAAATTCCCTTGCAAGATGAGGAATAGGAGCTGGTTCAAGTGGTCTTAATATAATATTTCTATCAAGTGGATTCCCTGGAACAAGTGCCCAGTGATCAAAGCAAGTGGAACAAAATGCTTGCCCACTAGTATGGACTCTTAAATCAGTTTCAAATCCAAAAGATTCAATTGCAGGGATAAAACCATATATTGTAACTAAAGGAGTTCCTGGAATAGGATTTTCCTTCCCACAATGCCCACGCCTTCTCAATAATACATTTGCTATAGCATTATGTGACTCTGAAGGGCATACAATTTCAACTAGGCATATGGGCTCCATTAATCTTGGAGAAGCCATAAGCATAGCAGTATAACAAGCTCTTCTAGCAGCAGGAATAATTTGGCCTGTTCCGCGACTAGCTTTATTAGATGCAAGACTTACATCCAAAATCTTAAATTTTACATTTCTAACATTCTCCTCAAGTAAAGGACCTTCTCTAGTAGCCCATTGAAAACCCTGTATAATATTTTCCTTGATTTCATATAAAGATTTTTTATCTGTAATGCTAGATAAAGTGTCATCTATCAAGACATTTGCTCCTTCAAAAGTTGGGCCAAAAGCCCAAAGAGATCTTAAGGCCAAATGATCCCAATTATATTTATCCTTTAGAATTTGTTGATGATATTTAGTACTTTCATTATCTATGCAATCATAAAATTTTACAATTCCATTTTCAATATCTTCAGCCAAGCCCTTTTCTAAAGGTTCTGCAATAATATATATGCGATTCTGCTTATTGCTTGAATCTCCAAAACTTTTTACTACAGATGTATCTAACACTGTTTCACATAATTGGACACTAGGATCTGAAACTTTTACGTCTAAATTACCATATAAACGTCTCAAGTCATGCATTATACAATCTAGTTGTAATTCACCAGTTCCAAATATTACATGTTCTCCACTTTCTTCTACTTTTGTTTTGAGAATAGGATATGCTTTATCAAGGCTCTTAAGCCCTTCTAACATTTTTGGTAATTCAGATGGATTAACTGGTTCACAAGCTAAACGAATCACATTATTAGTGGGGAACTTTAATGGTCGAAGTATATGTAAATCGTCATTTTGTTGAGTTAAATATTGATTCCTTTGATCTTCTATTAAAATTTCATCTTTTATATTTTTACAAGATAACTCATCTACTTCTTTATAAGGTTTATTATTGTTATATTTATTTGATCGTGTTGTATCACATATTATTGTCGCTGTTTTAATTACAGAATTGTTTAATCCAGATATTAAGGTCCAATTTCCAGCTGGTACTTCATTAATTTCAACCTTGTACCTTGCTTGAAATATCCAAATGTTTTGTATAGTACATATGGACATATCTTCAGGATCTTCAGCAGTATAAGATTCTCCAAGAACTTTAACAACATCTCCTTTTCTAAGAATTCCACAGTAAACGCGGCATAATGAATAAAATGAATCCATAGAACTTGTATGATAATGTTTAGTAACAAAAGCAACTGCAGGACTATCATAAGAAAGATTTCTAATTCTTTGGGCTAATAAATCATTTTGAGGACCAGTATATTCATTAAAAGTACGAATAGGAGATGCCTCCAATGGATTTGATATATTGTTAACTATTAAATCTGTAAAGGCATTTGCACCTCCGAAAAATCTCTTACAAATTGTATCTAAAATACTAGTTGGACTTTTTTTAAGTTCTGATCTGCTTAAATACACACCAATAGATGGAAGAAGTGTAGATAGAACTTTAGGCTGTTCTGATAAAGAATATATAAAAATCTTGTATAGGGGTTCTAAAATAAATTGAACAAATGAACAAAATTTATATGTAGATTCATTACTTGATCTTAAGAATTTCCCCAAACTTTTAGAATAATATAAATCTCCCCAAAGATTATTGCAAAAGCTATCTATATTTTGCATAAGTTCACTTGTTGTTGTATAAGACTCTTTCAAATACATTCTGGCAAATGATTGTAAAGTAAAGCAAAAACCAAATTTACCAGAAGCAAATCCAACATTTCCCTTTTCTGGACTGAATATTAAACGATCTATCTCATTTTTATCAGCTCTATATAAACTATAAAAAGATTTTACTACTTCATTCGCTTCGTTAATTATGTATCCTATCTTGCAATAAGCATCATTTGGAGGAATTCTTAACTCTAAAATTAATCTGTCAATTTTATTTATTAAAAGTACAATATCATGCTTCTCTCTTAAGCAATAATATATCATACGTTCAGTATGCTTAGAAATACCTAATATTGCATCTACTACAATTACAGCCCCATCACAAAGTCTAATAGAAGCACAAAACTCATCCATAAAGTTTACATGCCCTGGAGTATCAATAATATTTAATAAATAAGATTTATTTATAGAATTAGGTAATATAAGAGAAATGGGAGTTGCTTTAATGCTAATTTCACGTTCTTGTTCATCAATTCTTGAATCAGTATAGCGATTTAACTTTTCAGTCTTTAACTTTGAAAATTTATGAGTAATTCTAACTAACATATCTATTAAACTTGTCTTTCCATGGTGTAGATCTCCTACTATAGCAATATTTCTAATTAATTTTGGTTGTTTCATCATATCTTTCATATAATCATAAGAAAATGTTATTTGTATTCGATTTATATCTCCTTCTACTAAATCAAATTTATTATCTTTTAAAGGTACAATAGTTGGAGTATCTATATGATGCATATCCTCATCTTCAAACAATATTTCGACATCTTTACCAAAGATTTTATCTGCATCTTCATAATATTCTTTATGTTCATGTAAAATAATTGCCTCATTATCCATCTCTATATCCATACCATCTACAATTCTATTTATTCCATTTATCATCTTTACATCATCAACTTCTGTAGGATCATGTGTTGGATTTTTTTGTGAATCACTAGACTGGTCCTCATCTTCATCTAATGATATCTCTAGATCTAAATTAGATTCTGATTCTGTACCTATATAATTTCCAAATTCATCATAAATTTCAGTCTGATCCATTTAGAATTATTTAAATATGTTAATTCCTTACGAATATATTATAACTAGTATTAGTATTATAAGACTTTATTTCCAAGTTTACCAATGGCGCTGATATCACTTTCTAAGCATGAAAATAGTACTTTGTATTCTAAAAAAAAGTCTTATATAACTATTGTGGAACTTAATATACATAATAATAGTGGAAAAATCTAAGTGATTTCATTAAATACTTTATAATAAAGTGACAATATTAATTATTATAGATTATTAGTGATCATAGTTACAGTGGAATATATTTAGATAAGTACTACTTCTAATGTCTGTAAAATATTTCATAAATACAAAGGAAGAAGAAAATAAAAATTTAGTAACAAGTTAAATTCCCCCGGATTTAATAACTAGTTAATTATATAATACGATATATGATAACATGATATTATATAATACATCCGTGTCTCTGTAATCTTATATTGTTTTACATGGAGTATTTCAAATAATCTATATCATTTCACTGTCTATTATAATATACAAAAATATCCTTAGGAATATGAAAAACATTTTAATCTTCAAGAGATATATGTCGAAGATGTACACATCTTCTATTACCACATGCCATATTAAAAGCAACTCTAGGTTTCAACTGTAATTCTTCAAAAGATTCATCATTTGCATACAAAAAAACTAAAGCTCTATTAACATATGTATGAGTTTCCACATTATCTTCTACTTTTTTAATTCTATTCATAGTTTCTTCTGGTCTCTTCATTCTAATTACAGGGCATCCATCAATTGCTGAAACCTGTCCATACCACAAAACACAACGTTCTGGATCTCCAAGAATAGGGTCATCCAAACGGTGAACTCCCCTTGATATTGCTGATAAGACCTCAAGTAAATTCTCAGGTGTTCTCCAAAATTCTCTACTTCTTTCATGAACACAACGTTTCCAAATATCACAAATAGCTAAAGTTTCAGCTTCATTTCTTGGTTCAAAGGAGCTCAAATTTGACGGAGTTATTACTGAACTTCCATATGATTGAGTTTCAAATAACGAGTCACCCTCGCTTACAGTCGGATAAACACTTTTTTTTTTATCTACAAAATAACCTCCAAATATTGGTAAACTAAATAAAGTACTAAAAGGAGGTTCTGCACATATCCTACAACGAAACATCTTTTTGCACTTCACACCTCTAAATAATAATTAAAATATTTACATATATATTCAATACTTTAAAATATATACCATAAAATATTCCTTTATACTGTAGATTTAAGAAGCCTGAATAAATTATGACTACACGATTGTTTCTTGGGAAGGCTCAAACTCTGCTACAAATTTTTATTACCTATATGGCGCTAATTTTGTCACCCATGATGCCACGTCTATTTTGTGTGTAATCTCTTTTTTCTCTTTAAATTTGAAAATAATTTCCTAAGTAATATTATAAGGTAAATTAACTTATTAGTTAAATAATAGTGACTTAAGTTTTTATTAATAGACTATATAAAAATAATTTATTCGGAAATATTTGTGAAAAGTAATAATTGTAAAAGTGTAATACAGATAATATATTGAATAAAAATATATATACTTTTATTAAACCTATAAGAAAAAAGAAAAGTAATCTCTGATATCCTTTAAATTTCTTATATTTATTTTGATATTTTCCAAATAAAAGTTAATCCTTTATGGTGAAGTTATAGTATTACTTAAATTTAGAATAAATGATTTTTCTTTAGAAACATTTACTATCATATCAATCACATTCGCCTCTATTCAAATGACTATTATTTTCATCATTCTCATCTGTAAATCTTCCCATTATTATATTATCTCTACGTCCTTCTTTATTATAAAATATGGATTCACTAGTTTTAATTTTGCTATAATTCTTATAATTACAAAATAATTGTAATCTTTGGATTAACTCATTTCTATATTTATAAAATATTTCAACTAAATATGAATGCTGTTTAGTTAACATATTTATTGTCTTCTCATGATTAGATCTTAAATTAGAGATATCACGCTCTAATGATTCAGCTTGACGTTCTAATGTAAATGCTTCATTTCCTTGTTTTTCTAAAAGTACTTGACATTGTACATATTTTTGTTGTTCTTGATCTAATAAAGTTTGAGCTTCTTCAATAAGACTCTCATAATGTTGCTGATTATTTTGAATACGAAGTGATATTTGTTCTACTGTTTGTAATAATAAACGTTCTTCCTCTGTAGATTGTTCTATTGTCCAATTATCCTTTTCAATATGATGTTCAATATCCTTAATATTTTGTTTTATATTGTTAGCTTCTTTAATACTTTGAAATATTTGTTCTATAAAGGATTTAGCCTTATCAAGCCTTTTCTCAACTTTTCGTAAAATATTTAATTTCTCTTGTAGTTCATTATGACGTTTAGAAGTCTGTTCAATTAATCTACGATCAGATTCAAGTGATCTATTAAGTTCTTCCATTGTATTTTTTAAACGTTCAGGAGATTGTACTACTTGATCTTTTAAATCTTGAATATCTTGATTTCCAGTAGTTATTCGAAATTCAATATCTTTTAATGCCTCTTGTGTATCATTATCTAATTGTGTTAAACGTTTCAATTCTTGTTGATTTTGTAAAAACTCACCATGTAAATTTCTCATTTTCTCTTGTAATTGTTGATTTTCTATTCTTCTACTTTGAATTTCATCACTTAATTCATTGAATTTTAATCTTAAATTAGCTAAATCATGTTTCCTCTGCTTTATTTGTTCATTAGCCTTATCGACTTTATCTAATATTTCTTCAATCTGATAAAATTCATCTTTATATGTCATCCAACGATCTTCTTTAAATCTCATTAAATTTACAAAGCCACACAAAAATATATAAATTCTATCTGCAGTTGGCCTATATAAATCATTCATAGTAAAATCATCAATTCCTATCATATTCCAAAGTATTTTACAGTATCTTAAGAATCGTAAATTTCCAATAGATTTGATATGATGCTTTCCTTGATCTGATAATATATCTATTGCTGTTAATAATACCTGCCCTGATAGTTCTTCTGGTCTAATATCTTCCATATCTATTTCTAGTGCTATAGATAGACAGTTCATATATAAATCACTGGCAATTTCACTTGTAATATTATCCCAGAAATTACTACCTACTTCAAATCCAAGCATATCAAGTTCATGCATCAGCTCATTTAGATCAAGTTCTGGGAACTGGTATCGAAATTTAGGTCCCATATCTGCATATAGATAAAGAGTTGCAAATTATTTTACTGTAATACAATAAATCTCCTAGGTAATATAATCCCAATTTTTAGAGATATTCAAGTATATGGCTTAAAAAGTGTGAAAATGTCACGGCCGCCTCACAAGTAAACCAATATTTGATATGAACTGAAAGAAAAAATCCAACCTGTTTTTATTCGAAAAAAAAAATGATAACCTTAAATTTCAAATTCTCTTAATATTTAAGTTATAATGAAAACAAAAAATAAAATAAAACTTCCTGTGTTTCGAAGGTGTGGAAAATTAGTTCCTAAATATCAAATTTCATATATGGTATTGTGATAAGTACTTATCTTAAAAAAAAAAAACTATTGATACCAAATTTACTAATTTCCTAGTTATCTTATGAATGTTTCTTTTTCTTCTTCTTATCTTCTTTGTCTTTTAAATGGCTCTCTATATCTTCATTTAATTCTTCCTGTTGATTCTTCCTCTTTTTCTCTGATTTATCTTTAGTTTTAGTCTCTACTTCCTCACTAATTTTATTCAGTTCCTTAGATTTTTCTTGTGGTTTATCACCAATTAATTGAGGTAAATAACCCTCAGAATTTAACCAAGACTTTGGGGTTTGTTCATTTGGTTTTCCATATTTATCTAATTTCCCTCCAAGAATAAGTTTCTTCTTCTCAGAAGCTCTAGGTCCATATCCCCAACGTAAATCATATGTATCTCTTTCCATTATTACTCTTTTTATTACTGCAACAACACCATGATCTACTGTTGCAATAACAGCTGTAGTCATTTGAGCTATACCTATAGCAATAGCTTCTCCTTTAGTTGTCATCATTACAATTTCTGTATCTACATCTATATTTGAATCAAATCTTAATACACCTGGTATCATTAACTTAGCACCATAACATATTGCATTAACACATGAATCTTTAACTACTACTCTTGGTAAATCTGTTAATAAGATTTCTAAAGGAGATACTACTCTTCTCATATATGATTCATCTTTAAGATTATCAAGTACATATTGAGCATCAAGAACATCATGCATTGTAACCATATTATCATTCTCTGATAAACAACCACTTCTTACACGACGTAATTCTTGCATATGAGCTCCAACTCCTAATAATAATCCCATATGTACACACATTGTTCTAATATATGTTCCAGCTTCGCATTTTGCCCAAAATACAGCTAAATTTCTTTTTTCATCATAATCTAATAATTTAGTTTCATATATAGAACGTACTCGTAACTGACGCTTTACAGCAGCTATAACTGGTGGTCTCTGAAATAACGCACCAGTTAAGGTCTCTAAAGAACGTGCCACCGCAAATTTACTTACTGGTTTTGCATGAAATCGAGCTATACAAACATATTCTTTACCAGCACTTTGCTGTGATTTAACAAGTCTTGTAGCTCTATTCAAACATACTAATAAACAACCTGTAACTTTTGGGTCTAATGTACCACTATGACCTGTTTTTTCACAGCGAAGAATTTTTTTTATCCATGCTACAACCTCATGGGATGAAGGATTTGCAGGTTTATCCAAATTTATTACACCATAACTTAAATAGTCACTTAAATTTCTATTTAATGGAGAACTACCAAATGGTAATGGTGTATAATGACCAGTTCGTACATTTAAATTTGAATAATTTTTTAACAATAAAGGCCATTTAGATGTATCTATTGGAGGAGATACATTTTCAGGTTTAATATATGTCAAATTATCTTGAAGATTCGTTTCAACATTCACCTTTGATTTTCCCATTAAAAAAAATTTTGATTATTTTTGTTATTATTAGACACTTAATACCTCTTTATTCTTTTCCTACTTTCTTAGAAAATTGCAAGCGGGAGACACATAATAGACGCCAATATATGTTAAAAATAAGAAAGTAATATCGGTACATTAGATAAATAACAACTTTCAATATCTAGAATAAGACAGAATTTATTGACTATAGTTTATTAAAATAGTATATAATTAACTAATAGATTGTGATAAGATAAATTAATACTTTTGATATTATCCTAATATCCAACATATTAAATACAAATATTTAGATTATTAGAGAAATATAGATAATACATGTGTCTTTATGTAATAATGAATATTTATATTTAAAATATTTCATTCTAAATTCTAATTTCCTCTTCCTTTCCTCTAGAAAAAATAAAGATAATATTATATCTAATAGGTCTATTAAATATAGATTAGATATTTAAAGCTGCAGTAACTTTGATAATGTCAAACCCAATCTCTATTTGGTCACTAAATATAACATTATCAATATTTGTATTTGAATGTATATACTTTATAGGTTTACGTATTATTTTCTGTAAATATTCATCATAAGAATTCATCATATCCAAAAATTTATTATTAGAATCTACAAATTTATTAATATTTTCAATTTGTTCTATATATATAGTAACATTAGCATTAGGATCCATATTATTTCCTTTCCTTAATTTTTGTATCTTATTTGCTAATTCTCTAGCATAAGCCATTAATTCAAATTCACTATCTGAAGTAAAATCTAAACCAATAATAAATTTAGAATCTCCATCATAAAACATATTTGGTGAGTTACCTTGAACTATTGGATCAATTATAGTTTGAATAATAATATCATCCTCTCCTAAATTAAAACCACAAATTTCAATTGATTTTTTTTCAAGAAATTCTTGAATATCAGAAGTTGTCATAGATTTAATAATATTTGTAACTTCCTTCATATGCTTTCCAAGCTTTTGACCAAGGGATCTAAAGTTTGGAATTGCAACTAATTTAGTTATCTGTTCAAATTGAGAATTAGAATGTACCTGAACTTCCAAAACATTAAGCTCTTCTTTAATATAATTTGTAAGTTTAGACATTACAAGATCTTCTAAAACCTTTTTATCTCTATGTATAATAACCATATTCTTAAGGGGTACTTTAAGACTTACTTTTCTCTTTTCTCTAATTGTACGTCCCATAATAATAATTTCCTTCATTTGTTCAACTAAAACTTCAACTTGAGGTTTAATAAATTCTTCTTTATGATCTGGAACTAACAAGAAATGAATACTATCTTCTATTTGAGATTTATCAAAAGCACTTCTCAAATTCTTGTAAAGTGATTCACATAAGAATGGTGAAAATGGACACATAAGTTTAGTTATAATCATCAAGACTTCAAAAAGTACTTCTAAGGCTATTAAAGTATCATCTGGATTATATGAGCCTCTCATTCTATCTCTATTTAATCTAACATACCAATTACATAAATCATCTAAGAATTCAATAAGCTTTGGAGAGACTGTATATAATCTATATTTGTCCATTTCACTTCTAAAAAATTTAATTAAAGATTGAGCTTCAGAATATATCCATATATCCATAATATTTGTACAATTTCTTATTGTATTTGAATTTGACTTAAAACTCCCTCCCGTATTATTTTCAAAACGAGATGCTTCTTGAATAAAGAATCTATAACAATGATACCATGGTAATAAGACATCTTTTACTATATCACGTACACCTTCCTCTTTAAATCTTAAAGTTTCAGCTCTTACAACTGGTGAATTAATAAGATATAATCTTAAAGCATCAGCACCATATTTATTGACAATTTCATTTGTGTCTGGATAATTTTTAAGCCTTTTTGACATTTTTTTACCATCTGATGCTAAAACAAGTCCACTAACAATAAGATTTTTAAAAGCTGGTTTATCAAATAATGCTGTAGATAAAATCATTAAAGTATAAAACCAACCCCTTGTTTGATCCAATCCTTCACTTACAAAATCTGCAGGAAAAATCTCATTAAAATATTCTTTATTTTTAAATGGATAAGATAAAGAAGCATAAGGCATAGAACCTGATTCAAACCAACAATCAAATACTTCATCTATACGTTTTAAAGGTGGATAAGAATCTCCACGAGGATCTGGTATAGTTATTGAATCTACAAAGTGTCGATGAATATCACTAATAGGTTCTTTAAGATTAATTGCAAGCTTTTCTAATTCATCTATACTACCAATACAATGAATAATACTAAAGTCTTCAGAAACCCATAATGGAATAGGAGTTCCCCAAAATCTATTACGGCTTATACACCAATCTTTTGCATCTTGTAACCAATTATGAAAACGTTTTTCTTTTACGTGTTTAGGTACCCAATAAGTTTCATTATTATTCTTTAATAATTTCTCTTTTAAAGATTCTACATTTATAAACCATGATGGAACAGCTCTATATTGTAGTGGTGAATCTGATCTCCAACAATGAGGATATGAATGAACACATGTATTATCACTTAAAAGTCTACCTTCTCTTTTAAGTTTCTGTCTAATTGCTTTATCAGCATCCTTAAACCAAACTCCAATATAATCAGATGCAGGTTCTATAAACTTACCATTTGGATCCATTGGACATGGCAAATTATTACCATGAATATCAATAATATCATGCATAGTACAGACACGAAAATCATCTTCACCAAATGCAGGAGCCATATGTACCAATCCAGTACCTGTTGAATCTGTAACATATGGATCTGCTAATATCCTCCAAAATCTATTAGATCCTTCAGAATCTCTATAATAATTAAAAAGAGGTATTAATTTTATATTATGTAATAAATTACCCATACATGTTGATTCAATTGTATAATTTTTTATTTTAAGCTCAGATAAAACCCAATCCAAACGATTTTCACAGACAACATACTTCTTATTACTATTTTCTGGTTTAAAATATACATATATTAATTCTGGATGTACTGCTAGTGCAGTGTTTGCTGGTAATGTCCAGGGAGTAGTTGTCCAAGCCAAAAACTCCAGATTAGGATCTTCTTCAGATGGAAAGGATATAATAATAGATGGATCGCTTACATCTTTATAATTCAAATTGGCTTCAAAATTTGATAAAGGTGTACTACAAATAGTAGAATATGGCATTACCCTATATGCTCTGTATACTAATCCTTTATCATATAATTGTTTAAATACCCACCAAACACTTTGCATAAATGAAAGATCCATTGTGCGATAATCATTATCAAAATCAATCCATCTTCCAACACGTTCTACTGTTGTCCTCCACTTTTCAGTATATCTCAATACAATAGCCCGACATGACTCATTATACTTATCAATCCCCATATTAATTACGTCATCTCTACCTGATATATTCAATAATTTGTCAATTTCATATTCAACAGGTAAACCATGACAATCCCAACCAAAACGCCTTTCACAATAGTAACCTTTTTGTTGTGCATATCGAGTAACTATATCCTTGATAGTACCAGCTAAAATATGACCATAATGTGGTAATCCGGTTGCAAATGGTGGACCATCATAAAATGAATATCTCGGCCTACCTTCTGCTTTCTTTAAAGAAGTATTTAATACATCTATACTTTTCCAAAACTCAAGTACTTCCTCTTCCATAGCTGGAAAATCTGGACGATCTGATACTTGTTGAAATGTTGGCATTTCTAATAATTTATTAAAAAAGAAGAAAAAAGGAAGAAAATAGAATATCTTTATTATTATCTCTAGCTTCTCTTTAATTACTCCCCCCCCTCACTTTTTTTTAAAAAAGGGCGCCAAAATAACCGTCTTATTAAGATATCTATTCTATTTTAATAAAAACATACCATTGAAATCTTTAGAAAAAAAAAGTTACAAGATTTCTTTATTTCAATAAAAAAAAAATTATTTTGGACATTCCGATTTAGTGTACCCAGTTCTTAAATATACTTAACTTTTTTTATTTATTTCTTTAAGAATTAGTTTATTTCCTGGTATTTTGCAACCATATACTCATTTTCAAAGCAACAATGGCATAATATTTTATTATTTTCAAATAAGTTCTTGTTTTTTGATATCATAAATCCACTTAATAGGAATCATGTATTTTAATATAATGGAATTAAACTACTAAAGTGTCTCTATACATAGACTTAAAACACTTTGTTCTTAATACTCGGATATAAAGCTATTAGGAATAAAATTTCAAGTATTAAAAAGTAGTCTTTGTAAAAAATTATCAGTAAATTACTCTTAAGATGTGATTTTTTTTTATCCTTTATCTATTTTGAAGACACACAATTATACTGCATTGTAATATTAGACCTAAATTTTTTGGCGGTAAAATACATGCACTTGCAAGTAACTTTTTTTTCTTTTTCTTCTTTTAATAGCTCATATTTGTACAAATAATAAGGGAATTCAATACAAAGAAATGGGGAATATATGTTTAAAGTCTACTGGAAATACTAAGGCTACAGAAAATATAGATATAGTTCTTCCCGCTCCAATGTTAACTAGTCCTGGAGTAAAAAATAGAATTGATAAACCATGGAAAGATTTAAAGGATTTAAACTTTATTGGAAATCCAATAAAGATAAACAATACACCTTATACAGTAGAATATATAACTCCTAGTTTATTTTATTGTCTATGGTCCCAGTCAAGACATGCCTATCCTACTGGAAATTATAATATTACATTTATTGATTGTCAGAGTTTTTATTATGAAGTAAAGATATTTGAGGCAAAAACAGAAGAAGATACTGCGATTGCAAAATTAACATCAAGAGGAGCATTAGTGAAAAGAACTGTTAAGGGAGCTTTACAACCCTTTAAAACATTAGCAAAGCGTAGTTCTTCTTTATATGATAAAAAAGTACATCACTATGGTGATTCAAAAAAACAATTATTAAGTGAAGCTGTAATTAAATATGCTGATACTATTAGTGAATGGTTATCATATCAAGTTAATAGCAAAATTTTAGTATTATTTGATCATTTATGGGAAGGAAATGCATCAATAAGAGGTGATAGAGTATCGCATGAATCACAATTATTAATAGACTTATTACAAGCTTGTAGCTGCAAACCAAATAGAATTTTTATTTTAGCTGGAGGTTTTGCAACTTTGAGCCCAAGATATCAAGATTGTATTGATGATGATCCATTATCTTCAGAATTTACTCAAAGTGTATCAATGATGAAAGCTCCATGTGAAATTCTGCCATCATTTCCATCACGAGGAAATTTTTCTATTTTATCTAGTGATGTTGAATTTTTATCTCAAATGAATTGGGATAAATACAATAATACTTTTGTTATTGAAAGAGTTGTAAATTTAACAAATGATCCAAATTTGTTTCGTTTTCCAAAATTAGTAAACATACAATATTATAATCTACCTTGTTATGAAACATCTAATCCTCCATATGCATCAGCTTTAAACATAATTAGGCAGTCATATCATTTAAAGAAGTGCACTTTGCTAGTAGATTCAACAGGTGATCTCCATGTTATGAATATAATTTCTATGTTCCTTGTTGAAATTGGATATAAACCAAGTTCAGTAATTAATTTCTTAACACAAAGAAAAATTGGTCTTTCTTTTGATGGGAATATGAATGATATTCTTACAGATTCTTATAGAAAGAATACTCATTGTAAAGAAAAAGATAGACCTATTAGACCTATTATTTGGTTACCTATGTATAATTTGAGTAAAGAAGATAAAAAGGTTGCTCAGAATTCTATAATTTGTACATCTACAGATAAAGGATATGAAGAGACTAAAGTTAAATCAACAAATAAATATATAAAGGAAAATAAGGAGATTAATAACAGTAAATGTTCTCAAAATGAAGATTTATCTTCAGATGAAATTGATATTACTCCAGATGAAATTTATAAAATTATATCAAACTTGAGAAAAATGGATACAAGAGCATCTACAGATTCTAGATATGAAGGTTCTGAAGCAGATGAATGTATAAAAACATTAATTATTATTTTGAGTAATGTTTTGAATTCTCCAACTGAAGAGAAATATCGTAAAATATCAATTGAAAATAAAAGATATAATGAAACAATAGCTAAATTTCCTGAAGCATCTAAAATTCTTTTATTGGCTGGATTTGTTCAAAATAATAAAGAAATAAAATTACCTTTGGAAACTAATTTAATAAAAATTAAGATGATCTTAACTTGGTTAAAGCAAGAAACAGCTAATAATATTGCATTTAAGAAACGATTATGTTATAATTCAAGTATTAAATTATAAAGAATTTCAATACCTATAAAAAACGTGTTATTTAAATATAATGAAAAGTGTAATAAAATATTTATAGTAAATATAACAAGTATCAATAGCACATAGTTTAATAAATGATTGGTTAGAAAAAAAGTACAAAAAAGCTATTTTTGTATATATTCAAAAACCTTTTATTTATTATATATCTTCATCTAGATCTTCAAATTCTTGTTCAACATTTGTATTTGTTGCATATTTTCTATTTTCTATAAATTGACTATCAAATAAGTCAATAATTTGATCACATGTAGTAGCATCTTCAGGTTTTTTATCTTCTCTTATACGTATAAATCTAGGAAATCTTAAACCAATCCCTTTTCCTTCTTCACGAATTCCAAATGCAGTATTATGTACAGGAGAAAGAGATAAGTCTGCACCTTTAACCTCCCAAATAAACTTAGGCTCAAACCAAACATCAGGTTTTAAAGAAATAGAATCAACATGATAATAAGATTTTGCACTTATATCCGATATTATATATTCAGTTAACATATTATAAAGTCTTTGTAAAATTTCCTCTGAAAATCCTGTTCCTATTTTACATATTGTCTCATAAATTTCACTATTTGGATTATAAACTGCCAATAGAAATGTTCCATATATACCACACCTTTTACCTTTACCATAAAATGCAGCTATAGGGACAACATCAATACTATCCATAATACCATCAATATAATCTTTCTTTATTTTAAGCCAATTTAAAGAACGCTTAGAAGGTTCATAACTTGCATTTTCATTTAAAGTCTTAACCATTAATCCCTCACAATTATTCTCTATAGCTTCTGCTAAAAATGTCTCCAAAACATCTATTTTATCAGTAATACAATTTTTTACAAAATATATCTTATTAGGAATTTCTAAAATACACTTTTTTAAATATTCACGGCGTTCAGCAAGTGAATATTTTATAAGTGAATTTCCATTAAAATGCATACAATCAAAAAGAAATACACAGACATGCACCTTTATGTCATTAATATTAACATCTTTTCTTTTTCTTGTACTTAAAACTTGAAATGGAAGTATCTTTTCATTTTCAATAGAATATGCAACTACCTCACAATCTAATATACAATCTTCTACAGTATTTATTAATGATTCTTTTATTGATATAGCAACATCAGGATAACGATTTGTAATATTTTCTAAATTACGACTAAAAATATCAATATTATAATTACCACTTTCTAACTTATATACATGTATTTGAGCTCTTTCACCATCATATTTATATTCAGCTGTAAACTTCATCTTTTCAAAACGAGATAATATCTCTGAAATTCCTTTTGTAGGCCTTGCAAGCATTGGTTCACATGGAATACCTGGAATTAATGTACATTTTAATCTTAAATCATTTGGAGTTACTCCTTTTAAAGCTATATCAATTATTTTTTCTATATTTGGCAATTGACATAGACTACTACGAAATGCTTTCTCCATATCTAAAATAGTATTATCTAGTTCTATATTTGTTTTAAATTTAAATTCTTGTAATCGAATATCTGAATATTTAGAATTTTCATCACTATTTCTTGTTAATACAAATGAATTTGCTAATGAATTATATACTGTAACTTGCTGTACTCCTATTCTTAATCTTCCTTGGAGAAACCTGATTATAAATTTTACTTCTGATTGTTTAGCTGCTACCATTAATTTCTTTATTTTATCTCTTTTTTTTTGTTGTGCTTGATTACCATGTATACATGCTAAAGCATACATTTCATTAAAAACTTCTTGAATTGTCAGACGTGGTGGTTCAAATAATACCCTCATAGCATATCTACTAGCTGCTGCTATTTCCCCTAAATCTTCATAAGAACCTGATGCTAAATCTTCTTTAATAGAATTTTCAGATCTACCTAATACTTCTGCAATACATTTAATTATTATTGATTCTCCAACTCCAAATTCTCTATTTTCATAATCAGGAGATATTTTATTTAAACATATATATGTTGCAGGAATTAAATCTGTTGGATTATGATATATTATTGTACGAAATAAATTTGCAAGTACAACTATACAATTCTTTTTGCTACCACTCCCAGTTCCTTTTAAAGATTCAATGAGAGATAATGCATCAACTAATATTGAAAAATAAATAGATGATCTTTTTATATCTATTAAATCATTTTTATTTAATTTTGATGGATCATATGCTGGACTTAGCATATTTTCAGAACTTTCTGTAACATTAATAGAAAATGGAGAAAATAAATTCCCTGGATTAGAATTATTTACACGACTTTTCTTATAATTATTCATATTTTTATTAATTAAATTATTACTCATTTTATTGTCATTAATTTCATATATATGTTCTTCAAAATCTTTATTATTATCTAATTCTTCTATATATAATTTCGCTTTTTTAAAAGTACTTTTATCTTTAGTAAATGTTAAAGGTAATTTATCTACATTCAATGACTCTGTTGAGTCTATTATTGAGTCACTATCTATCATTACTTCATTATCATCCTTATAATATAAAATATCTTCATTTACCATCATTTTATTATTATCCAGTAACTTTGAAGTTACTAAAATGTCATTCTTGTCATTTAATTTAACACTATCTTGTATTTTCTTAGTCATAATATATTAAGATTTATTTTAAAAATAAGTATATTAATATTTGCAAATAATACTTAAAGCGCATATACAATATTTGTGTAAATAAAATCTAAATTGGTTTATTTCTTTACAATTCTCCTTTTTTTATTAAAGATAAAAAATGATACATTTTCTATTATTACAAAATATTAAAGGTAGAACTAGATTTGCAAGATGGTATACAATCCTAACTTATAAGGAAAGAAAATATTTAGAAGAAGAAATACAGATCAAAATAGCTAATATAGAAAATCAAAATATATCTTATTTTAATATTGGAAATAAAAAAATTGTATATAAAAGATTTTCTAATATTTATATTATTGTTGGTATAGATAATAACGATAATTATTTATTTGCTTCATGTTTAATTCAATTAATTGCTGAAATAACTCAAAAACGACTTCAACGAATATCCGAAATTGATATTGTATATCAAAGTAAACGTTTCTCTGCAATAATAGATGAAATAGTAATGGGAGGAGAAGTAATAGATACATCAATACCAAATATTTTAAAAAGACTTCGTTATATATAATGGTTAATAACATTAAACATGACTAAAATATCTTATTATAATAAATATTAATATTAAAACTCTTATAATGAATTTATAATTATCTTGAATAAAGACGTATTACTTTATCTATAGATACAGATAAAATATATTTGCCACAAGAACTTGCACATATACATGTTATTAAATCTTGATGAGTACCAATAGAATATATTGGTATTATTCCACTAGAATTATTACCTTGATAATCTTGTGTATATACTTTAAAAGAACAAAATGATTGATTTCTTCTTGATATTTTATCAGATGAAATAAATAATGGATGTTTTTTTGATGATGAAAACATATTACAGGCTGCAATTAAAGTCTGTGATTTATCATTTTCTAATTGCGAAAATGCTAAAGATCTAATTTCACCATTTGAAAATGTTCCATCTGTAGTTTTAACAAGATTAACACGTTTAATACTTAATATTTTGCGATCTGATTCTATAAAACAATAACGTATCAGTGAATCTGTAGTTCCACAAACTAAACATAATGATTGTTGAGATTGAGTTCTTGGCCTCCAACATAATGAACGTATTTCAGTACATAATTCACATATTTGATGAGATACCCATAATATATCATTATTAGAAAGAAGAATTTCATTTTTAAAATCTTCAGAATATATACGTTCTTCAATACGACTTATTACTGAAGATGCAATATAAAAAATAACAATAAATCCATTAGAGTCACCAAGAGCAATCCAACATCCTCCACTAAGGCTTAATTCAACGGCAATAGTTGTAAATGAATAAATTGCTAATTCTTGTTTTAAATGTTTACGATCTTTTTCTTCAACACTATAATAAACAGGCCAAGCTAAACTACTTGTTTCGTCTGTTTGTGAAATATTACGTGCTAAAACTTTACCTGTTTCTACTGATACAAAGATTATACTAGATCCAGGATTAATACCAGCTACAATAAAAATATTATTATTTAAAAAATCAATACAAATACTTTCCCCAGGATGTCCAATTGTACAACATAATCTTGGTTTAGGTAAAATATTGATTGAATTATTAGAATAATTAATTTCTTTAATATCATTAATATTCCATCCATATATCCAACCATAACATGTTACTCCTAAGATATTCATTTTATTTGGAGATGAAACAAGTCTAGTTAATCCTCCATGTTTACTTTCTAAATAACATATATGTTTTAAAATTGTTTTATCTGCTTCTGATATATCAA
The DNA here is from genome assembly GCF_000006515.1 of Cryptosporidium muris RN66. Lineage (NCBI taxonomy): Eukaryota > Apicomplexa > Conoidasida > Eucoccidiorida > Cryptosporidiidae > Cryptosporidium > Cryptosporidium muris. Next base: position 256,464 of record NW_002196580.1, on the reverse strand, counting down.
TTTTATATACTTTAATTTTAGAATCATCTCCAATAAAACTTGCAAAGACATAATCATGAATTGTCGTTACTGATGCTAAAGGTGCCTCACATAATTCTTCATAAGTATTAAAGAACATTTTAATATTATTATTTAATCTTTATTAGTACTTTTAAATTCTTCTTATTCTTTGATATTCTAGGGGACCCTTACTGACTAACATATTGCTATTAATACTTTTTCTTTTTCTTGCGCTTAAGGTACTATTAATATTTACGTGAAAAATAAAAATGAAAATTATTATACAGCTTTCTTATTATTAATATTTAAATACTGGTAATATAATAAATTACTCCTTTTTTCTTTAAAAGACAACATAATGTTGATATCTTTAATATTCATGTAGTAATAAGATTTATACTATTAAACAAATTTTGTAATTATAAATACTGAATGAGTATTGAGATATTTCTTCTTTTTCAGAATCATTAAAATATAAATTTACTAAATTTGACTACAATATTATATTAAATTATATATTAAAATATAAATACATATATAATAATGAAGTAATATATCAGTCATTTTCATTGTAACTTTCACTTTCTAAATATAAATAAAAAGGAACTTTATAAAGTATAATAATATAAACTAATGGAAAAGAGTAATATATATCTAATTATGTATTAAGATCACACCAAAACATAATAAATAAGTATTTCAGATAAATCTCATTATAAAGTCTCTAACATAATATATTAAACATAAACTTTAAACAAGTTACGAAATCCACTAATATAACTTTTAACTTTAATTAAAGTTCTTAGTTTATTATTAATAATATACTATTAATTCCAAAAGTAGTTATAATAGATACATTTAATAATACATCTAATTAAAAAGATACTCAATAATTACAATGAGAATATATCTAATAGGTAAATATAAATCTTTATATTCACTTTATGTTATATAGTACTTGAGACAACTCATTAAAATATTGAATAAGATGCACCCGTGAAGGCGGTACTCAAGAGACGTGAAACAAATATTGGTAAAAATAAAAAGTGAGGAAGAGGTATTGTGAATTTTGACAACTTAAATTAGGACATATTTCGGTTTATAGATCATTCGAAATGGTAAGTTAAATTTAACTTTGGTAGAAAGTATTACTATATTTTGGATATTTATCGTAATTCAAATTTATAATGATACTTCCCTACTTTTATAACTTTGTTAATATAATATTTATTAACTTTTTTTTCCTTGCTTTTTAGCCGTTAATTCTACAAAAACGTCTTGCTAAATCTGTATTAAAATGTGGAGCTAATAGGATATGGTTGGATCCAACTGAAATGGATACAATTTCTACAGCAAATTCACGTCAAAGTATTAGAAAATTATTTAAGGATGGTTTGATTTTAAGGAAAGCTGTAGCAACTCATTCACGTTCAAGAATAAATAGGTTACATGAAGCAAAAAGGAAAGGTCGTTCAATGGGTTTAGGTAAGAGAAGAGGTACAAAGGATGCAAGAAGACCAGAAAAAATTTTGTGGATGCGTCGTCAAAGAGTTTTAAGACGCTTACTTAAGAAATATAGAGAAGCAAATAAGATTGATAAATCTATGTACAAAAAGTTTTACATGAAGGCTAAGGGTAATGAGTTTAAAAATAAACGTGTACTAATAGAAGCAATTCATGTTGCAAAGGCTGAGCATATTAAGGAGAAAGCTTTACAAGATCAGTTAGATGCTCGAAAAGCAAGAGCTGCAGCACTTAAACAAAGACGCAGAGTAATTCACTAAGAATTAAGAGATTATAATCCAATAATAATAGCTATTAGGATAGATAAATTATTATTAAGTCTATAATCTAAGTGTTAGATTGTCTATTTCAATTCTACAGAAGAGTTGTTTTATTTAATACTAATGTATAATTTTCAATCATTATTTTATTAGTAGATTTTATATGCTGATTTTCTTTTTCTTCTTAATAATTAATGACTAATTATTAACTGTAATATTAATAGAGTCTAATATCGCGCTAGTTAAATTGTAAGATTAAGAATTTAACAGTTTGAGAAAATCTTGAAGATTAATATTACCAAGGTTATATGAATAATGTATTAAGTAAATATATAGATATTAATAAAGGTATAGAATTATATGGAATATGTAAAGATTTAAAAGAAAATATTATTACTTCAAAGCATAGTCCAGTTTGTTTAATTAATCCAGATGTTGCAACAACCTTGGAATTAGATAAATCCTCAAAATTAAATATTTTAGATTTAAGATTTATAGATGATAATAATAGAAAATTTGCAGTAATTGTTGGAATTGATGAATATTTAGATAATAAAACTATAATATTACATAGTGGTTTTAAATTCTATCAACCAAAAAAGTGTATTATATATAAAATCAGTATATCTGGAGATGAATTATTAAATATAGATACAAAGTATACAGAAATAATCCTTCGTGGACCAATGATAATAACACCTAATATAGAAATACAAGCTTGTATTTTATCTATTCCTTCATTATTATCAATACTTACACGACAGTTATATATTATATATTTTTTACTTAAATCATCAAATAAAATAGGAAATATAAGTATTGAAATAGTAAGAGGTTATTGGATAACTTTTTATTTAAATGATATAATAACTTTTTGGCAAATAGAGGATGTGAAGAATAAGATGATAAGTAATTTTCAAGACGAGTATTATAATCTTAATAATAATTGTATAATAAATAATCAGATAATATCAAATAATATATATGTTAAGGGAATAATTCCTTTTATAGATCTATTATCATATAAATATAATTTGAAGAGTGATATATTTTATATTGATAATAATTTTGAAAATCTAGATAAGATAAATAATGAAATATCTGAACCTTATTCATTATATATTTTAAATAAAAGATCAGAAATTGATAAAGTGATTTCTATATACAATTTAAAATGTGGAATAATTTATTTAGATATAATATATCTAGTATCAACATACACTCAAATATATAATATTAATAAAAATTCTCTAAAATTAATTCATGATTATATTATTGAGATGATAAAGAATATTATATCTAAAATATCACCTTTAGAATTACCAAATAATAAATTGAATATTTGTGTATATGGATGGAACTTATATTTTGATAATATAGAAGGTATAAAAACTATTTATAACATGCAAAATTTTAACATAAAGATAATTATGATTGAATATTGGCCATTAAATAAAATAAAATTAAGAAAATATGTTGAACTTAATTTTATAAAGTTAATAAAATTATATGATCAATATAATATATCAATTTATTTTAAATTATTCCCAGATAATGATAAACAAATAACTAAATATGGATGGTCTTTATCAAATATTATTCCAGTGAATTCAGATAGTTCTAATATTCGTCATTTTTTAAATTGTTTAATTTGTATTAAAAAAATAAATATTAATTCAAATATAAATATTCAAGAATATCGAGAACTTATTAATTTTATTATATCATCAAATTTTAAGGTACCTCAAAGAAAATATTCACACTTTTGGGAAATATTTGGTCTAAATAATTTATTAAGTGATTGTAATTTTAATAATAAAATAGAAAATATTTGTATAAATGAAAATAAAATAAGAAATAATATGAATAATATTGGATATGCATCATTACCTCGTAGAGTACGTTTAGCTATTGAAGAAATAATGGATTATATAACTATATTTAATTATTATAAAAGAACATTAAAAGATATAAAGTTTTCTAAAATAATAAATGAAAATGTAAAATATAAAATTCCACTATTTAATTCTTATAATCCTAGGATTTTACTTTTTACATCAGATGATAAAAATATGTCTTATCTATTTCAAGTAAAAGAGTCTATAATTAATATTATACAAAATAAATTCAATGATTATGAGATAAAGTGTATTCATATATTACAATTAATAAGTCCTTATGTTGGAGAATCTGAAGCTAATATAAGAAATTTATTCCAAATTTCTAGAAAAAAGAAACATATAATTATATTAGAGGGTATAGATTTAATTGGTGCAAAAATTAGTTATTCAAATTTACATACTAAATTATTTAATAAAAATCAATTATCAGATTGTATAGAAGGCTCACAAATACAATTCAATAATAATGACAATGATTTATATAGTATTCAATACAATCATTTACAAAAAATGGATTACAATAAAAGTAATATTCAATTAAATACTTCATATTTAGATAATTTGAAGATAAATTTATTATCTAAAGCTATGGTTAATTTAAATATATTAAGTGACTCAATAATTCCTATTTCACTTACAAATTCCCAAGAAAACTCCTTAAATAAAATTCATAATCGACATACTTCAATTCATGATAGAAATCTATTAGCTACTTTATTACTATGTCTAGATAGTGTAGAGAAACAAGAAGATTCAGAACTAATTATTATTGCAACTTCGAGTTTAGAACCAAAGTTACTTGAAGAGAGTATAACTAGAGCAGGAAGACTTGACATCCATATACAAATCTAAATATACATATTTTAAAGTAAAACTTGTTAATATTGAAATTTAGACATTCCTAGTTACAATAGCTAATTGATCTATTGATATACTTTCAATAATTTGGTCTCAACAAGACCAAAATTATAAAATTATTGAGGACAAATAAACGAGTTCATTGTTGATAATAAGGAAACACAATAAAGATTGTTTTGTAGATAGATATAACAACTCTTATCCTTACCAAGAATTACTTCCTAGTATAAATAAGTGTCAAATCTTGATTCTCACATTTAATAACCCTGATACTTTAGTCAACTTCCTCCATTTTAGATGCTTGTACAGTAGCATCATTAACTTCTTCTAATGCTGGTAAATCATCAGCTACATCATCTTCATCAATAGAAAGACCTAATTTAATCATTCTATTAATTCTAGATGCAAATTGAGTTGGTTCATCTAAAGAAAATCCAGATGTTAAGAGGGATGTATCATAAAGTAACCATATCAAATCCTTAACTGTCTTGTCTGACTTGTCAGCAGCAATCTTTGAATTTAACTCTGCCATAATAGAATTATGAGGATTAATTTCCATTGTCTTTCTAGACATCATATAAGATGTCATACTTGTATCACGTAGAGCTTGTGCCTTCATAATACGTTCCATATTTGCAGACCATCCATATTCAGATGTAACTAATACACATGGAGAATCAGAAATACGTTGAGATACAACTACTTTATCAACCTTATCATGTAATACTTCTTTAATTAGTTGACAAAGTGGCTCGAATTCCTTCTGAATATTTTCAAAGGCCTCTTTTTCCTCAGCAGTCTCTTCTAATGTTAAACCTTCCTTTGTACAACATCTTAATTTCTTTCCTTCAAATTCTTTTAATTGTTGAACACAATATTCATCAATTGGATCAACCATATATAATACTTCATAACCTAACTTCCTGAGCCTCTCTAAGAATGGTGAATTTTGAACAACTTGAATTGATTCTCCAGTAATGTAGTAAATTTCTTTTTGACCTTCCTTCATTCTATCAACATATTCCTTTAAGCTAATCATTTCATCTCCACTCTTTGAAGTTTGGTATCTTAATAGCTCACTAATTTTATTACGATTAGCAGAATCCTCATGAATACCTAACTTCAGATTCTTACTGAATTGTTCATAGAACTTCTTGTAATCCTCTGGTTTCTCTGTTATCTCAGAAATAAGTTCTAAACATTTCTTAACAATATTCTTCTTAATAACTTTCAATATCTTATTTTGTTGTAATGATTCTCTTGAAATATTAAGTGGCAAGTCTTCACTATCTACAACTCCTCTTACAAATCCTAAATATTCTGGAATCAATTCTTCACAATCATCCATAATGAATACACGTCTAACATATAATTTAATATTGTTTCTCTTCTTCCTAGTCTCAAATAGGTCAAATGGAGCACGTCTTGGGATAAATAATATTGACTTAAATTCTAATTGCCCCTCTACAGAGAAATGTTTAATTGCTAATGGATCTTCCCAGTCATTTGAAATTGATTTGTAAAATGATGAATATTCTTCAAATACAACTTCCTCTGGTTTGCGCATCCAAATTGGCTTATTCTTATTTAAAAGATCCCATGACTTTGTAACTTCAGTTATTGTCTTCTTTTTAGGTTTCTCTTCCTTTACTTCCTCAATTTTTGGAGCATCCTCACCTTCCTTAGTTTCTTCACTATCTCCTTTATCTTCCTTATCTTCCTCTTCATCTACATCTGAATCAGTAACTTCCTTCTCAGTTGTCTTCTCAACAGATAGTTGAATTGGGAATGATATAAATTCGGAATGTTTCTTTACTAAATCACGTAATGCACGCTCTTCTAAATACTCTAATTGATCTTCTTTCAAGTGTAGAACAATCCTTGTACCACGACTTAAACTGTTATCACTTGAATCTTCAGTAATAGTAAATGATCCTCCTGCAGAAGATTCCCAAATATACTGACCTTCTCCATTATGTTTTGTAATAACAGTTACTTTGTCAGCAACTAAATATGCAGAGTAAAAACCTACACCAAATTGACCAATCATACTAATATCACCACCTGCCTGAATTGCTTCCATAAAGGCCTTAGTTCCTGAACGAGCAATTGTACCCAAGTTATTAATTAACTCATTCTTTGTCATACCAATACCAGAATCCTCAATTGTTAAGGTATTATTTACCTTATCAGGAATAATTCTGATATAAAGATCTTCATTTGTCTTTAATTGATCTGGATCTGTTAAAGATTCATAGCGAATTTTATCTAAAGCATCTGATGCATTAGAAATGAGTTCTCTAAGAAAGATTTCTTTATTACTGTAAAATGTATTAATAATTAAACTCATTAATTGCTGAATATCAGCATTGAATGCAAATGTCTCTACCATCTTGATCTTTATGCTATTTACAAAAAAAAATCAAAATTTATATGATTAGTTAATAATTAACAAAAAATCCAAATAATGACAAAGTACTGTCCACCGTATTTACTTCTACCTTAAACATTACAGAATGTATCCAGGTATGATAGAATATCCCTCGATATATATTTCTATAGATAGCTGTACCTTATAATTTGTAATATGTCTAGTATATAATAGTCTTACTTGTCTCATAGTTACTATTTAGGGGGGGGGTATCGGAGACAGGCGGTAACCCACCCAGAATATTAAACTCTTAAATTGCGCAGTACTCTAGATCTAAAAATTTCTGGATTATATCAATAAGTAAAGAATTCTTATAAATATATTAATTCAAATATTCACATTTTGCTATGAAAACTTCTATTATTTTATTAAAAATATATACTTAGACAAAACACAATTATATTATTACTATTATTATTGTCAGTATTATTATCTAATAAATATATATCAGAAGTTATTTATTGGATAAAAAGAATAAGAAAAAAAAAGTTTTAGTTCAAATTCATTTTTAACTCTCTAAAAATCTTCCTAAATTACAAATTATATTGTATTTAAATACTACTTATCAACTCAAAATTATAATACACGGATATTCTTTGGACCTTCAACTAGCCTTTTCGCCAGTAAAGTATAATCAAATATCCCATCATCAGTTGTATTTGCTAAAAGCAAAATGTCCTCAGCATCTTCTGGGGGTATAGGTTCTCCAGTAGTTGTCATTAAAGTTAAAAAATCCTTTGATTTCATATTACCACTATGTTCAGGATCAAATACTTCAAATGCTTCAATTACTGTAGCTTCATTATATGGAGTCTTATATTTTGCACGAAATATTTTTACAAATGTATCAAATTCAATTGGTTGTAATTCACTTGTAGATGTACTTGATGATCTAGAATCAGTATTTGGCCAACTTTCTAAAAGTAACAATTTTAGCTCTTTCTCTGAAACTGTTTGACCTAAGACTCTAAAAAGTATACAGGCCTGATTTATAGAATAAAAAAAGAAAATCAAAATAATGTATTATTATACTTGCTCATCTTAAAATTTGTAAACATATTATCTTACATACCTGGTCAAATGTTATTTTACCATCAGAATCATCATCAGCAAGATTAAATGTCTCCCTAAATTATATTGAAATATATTTAAGGTAGTATTTTCTATTTTTAACATACTTTATAATAAGTATTTAATAATTACCTCACTGCTGCAAGTTGTGCATCATTTAGACGTAAGTTTGGTTTATTCTTGCTCATATCCTTATTAACCTATATTCTATGTTATTATATATATACTATTAAAATATCCAAAACAATTAGTATAATAATCCAAATTTAGCCTTTATTAATATTCTGATTAAGATCTAATATAAAAATTATTACCACATTCCTAATTAATCAACATTTTACTGCCATGTCTATAAATATACCGCTCTATTTTTAAGGTGCAAAAAGTGGGAATACGTGAAAAAAGTAAACTTCTAAACTCTTTTTAAATACATTTCTGATGTACCAAGATTGGAATACTGTAGTATGGAATAAGGGAAGCACTCGTACAAAGGGTGTTTCTAAGGAACAAGACCTAAATATTGCAAGACGTAGGGGAGAAGAGATTATAACTGAAAAAAAGTTTTTTGGTGGTAAAAATACTTCTACAAAGAAGCTTGCAATGCCTAATGCTGCTCGTTTAGATCAAGATACTGGAGATTATAGAATAGAAAGAGTTTCACATGAATTTTCTAAGGCTCTTCAACAAGCACGAGTAGCTAAAAAACTAACTCAAACTCAATTAGCTCAAATGGTAAATGAGAAAACTAGTGTTATAAATGATTATGAATCAGGTAGAGCTATTCCAAATCCTATTCTAATACAGAAAATTTCCAAATGTTTATCAACAAATTTGCCTAAACCAATAAGAAAGAAAAAATCAACTGTTGAAGAGTAAATTTTAAAATATTATCTACCTAAAACCTTTACATATTATCTATCTTAAACTCCTATTATAGATGAAAATTTTTGTAATTAGTACTTTTTTATCTTTATTTCTAGAAAATTAACTATAATCAAGAATATAATTTAAATTTAGATCTATTTTTAAAGATTTCACTTGATAATATTTTACTACTTTTGTTTTTAGCTAAAATTATTACTAGTAAAGTACCTATATTTTATTTATATCGAGTTTTTTTTTAAAAAAAGATTATATTGGGATATCTTTATAAAAGGATTTATCTTTATATTCAATAAAATGGTTGATTATATTATTTTATAGAATTTTTAGATTTGGGATCACTGAGTATATAGAATAGCCTTAATTTTCCTTATTACTACTAAGATCAGGATCATATTTCAGTTATAATTTACAATATATATATATTTCTAATATTTTAATATACAAAATAATTAGTTATAGAATATTTATAATGATATATTTTAATTATAGGTAATAATATAATAATTAGTTATCTCAAAATTAAAAATAATTGATTATATTGTCTAAAATAAGTGATCTAGAAAAAAAAATTAGTTCAAGTAGTCTGTATGTAGGAAAATAAAGATATTTATTATAAATCTAAATAATAGAAAAGAGAGAAAAGAAAAAAAAATTAACCAATATTGAAAATTCAGCTTATATAAATATTTCCAGATAATTGGAATATACAATTAAAATGTTAATTAGGCGGGTAATTTTTGATTTTTTTTTAAAAAAAAAAGCATGGTAATGGGGCTGATATTAGCAGAACTTTCTAATATTAAAATTTTCATAATAAATTTTATTTTTATTTTAATAGTAAGAGATTTAAATTAATTGAATTATAATATTATAAGATTTGATGTATAGAATATTTTTGAGGTAGTCAATTTGGAAGTTTCAGTGGTATTTGAACTTAAATAACCTCTTTAAAGAAATAACAATATAAATATGAGGGAATCGATTACAAATATAATGGGTAATTTTGGAAAGTCTATAGGATTAAGCTCTCCAATAGTGAAAAATAATGAAATATCTCCAAAATATCTAAATTCTAGTATATCTAAGACAATACTTGACAATAATTTGTATGAAAAATCCCCTACTAGACCACAATATCTTCCTCCTCCCTTACCATACAATAGAAAAGATAAATTAAATAATTTAAATGCTGTAGATAACTTAATTCCTTCACCATTTAAAGGAAGTTTTGGTCTAATTGAGAAATCAACTATAGAATCTAATGGAAATAATTTGAAAATGTTAAGAAGTTCATCATTTATACGTTCTGAACCATTTATAAATAATTCAGGGAATTTGATAAAATATAATAATAAGATAAATAGTTGTGAAGATACTTTGGATATGAATATTAAAGAATCAATAGATAATAATACTTCTCAAACAGCTTCTGTAGTTAGAGTTAAAACAATTGGAAATACTGGAGATTTATATACTGATAATTTATTATCTAATTCGGTATTTAGTATGAATATAACACCAAAGCATAATTTAGATAGATCAAGTTCTGTATTTACTCCATTATCAAATCGCAATAAACCATTTTTATTAAATACAACTCCAAGTAAAACAAAATCAGTAATACATGAAGAAATGAGTTCAACACCTATATTGAGTGATAGATATGATATGAGTGAGACATCAGAAATATTAAGAAGACGTTTAAATGAAAAGAATCAGGAGATACACTTTTTACGACGTACAATAAATGATTTGGAATTAAATATAAGTAATAATACAAATAAACAGAAATTATTAAGTGATAATGATATATTGATAAATAAAAGAATAAAAGATTTAAATTTAGAGAGACAAGAATATTTTGATAAATGTATATTATTACAAGAAGAATTAAGAGTATTAAGAGAGGAATTTTTGAATTTACAAAAAGAAAATAAATGTTTAGCTGGAAATTATGAATTAAAGATTTATGAGATTAACAAACTTAATGAAGAATTATTGTTAACAAAAAAGTTGAATAAAAATGATATTATTGAGAAATATTTAGATCCTTTAAAATATAAGATAACGAATTTGTTATTAAATATTGGTGGCGAGAAAGGAAGGTTAATTTGTGAGAATAATGAAGATAATAAAATAGATATGTCTATAATGGATGATTCAACTCAATTAGATCCAGATATTGCGAGTATTATAGAAAGTATAAATTCATGTGTAGATTCTTTTGAAATAATTATAAATGAGAAATTATCTGAGAAAGAGAAGATTGAAATGAAATTACATGATGAAATTAGATATTTAAATAATGAGATAGAGAATTTAAAACTTCAAATAATAAAATGTGGAGAAAGTTATAGAGATAAGAAAGATAATAAAGAAGATTTAAATATAAAACATAGTTTGGATAAATATAATAAAGTGAAGAAATTAATGAGAAGTAATAAAGAAAATAAAGATTTAAGTAAATGCCGGAAATTATTAAATAGAGGAAATAATAGAGATATTGATATAACAACCCCTTTAAGTATTTCTTCTCCACAAAGAAATTGTGTATTTGGATTAAGTAGTTTAGCAAAATCATTATTAGGATATGCAATATCTACAAATAATAATTTTAATAATTTAAATTCAAATATAGAAAAGTACAATTCTAATATACAGATGCATGATAAAAGTGAAGATAGTAGTAATAACGATGATGATGATAATGATAATGAAGATAGTGAAGATGATGATGATAATAATAAAGATGATAATAAAGATGATAATAAAGATGATAATAAAGATAACGAGAATATAAGTAAGGATAGTCCCTTTAAAGAACTTAGAAGAAGTAGTAGATTAAAAAAAATAGTTAATAAATCAGAGGATTTAAAGGGAAGTCTTACTAATTTGAAAGACAATAAAGAATTAACAAGAGAATCTTTAAAGATTGTTACTAGAAAAAAAGTAGATAATGAAAATTTATTAGTTAGATCAACTAAGAAGCTATCTAAGTTGGAATCACAAGTGAATAAAGATACAAAAATGAAGAAAAGTTCAAGTATAGATAAGATGAATACAAAGGTATTAGAAAATAAGAAGTCTCCACTTGAAATTAATAAAAAAGATTCGGAATTATCTAAATTAGAAACATCTAAAATTATTATAAAAGCAAAATCTAAGAAGAAACAAACATCAGGAAAATCTTTAGATATTGATAATAAATCCTCTAGTAATATAAAGAATAGCAATAAAACTAAAGATCAATCAAATAATCAAAATATTAATTCCGAAGTTTTAAATAAAAGAACAACTAGAAGTAATAAAAAAAAGTGACTTTTTTCTTTTTTTTCTTTTTTTTTTAGTATGTATATATATATACCCTTTAATTAGAGTTTTAAGTTGAATAGTAATGTAAGTATAATCATAAAAAAACTATAAAAGAAAATAAAAAATAAAAAGTTATATAGTATTTAGTAATAATAAATTTATATATGGTTCATTAACCATTATTTGAATTATTCTAATTATGCTTGATAATCTTTTGATATTAATTTATTAATTTGAAGAATTTTATTTTGTAAATCCTCAAAATTTATCATTAGATTTTCATTTCTCTTAGAATAATATTCAAAGAGATTTATAATATTAGTGTTTAAATAGTTATTGTCATCTATTGAAGATAATAAAGCATTAGATAATTTTAATTGGGCTTTAGATAAAAGAATAAGTAATTGAGGAATAGTAATTTCTTGATGATATTGGATTCTAGCATTATCTAATTCACAAATAAGTAGATTTTTAATTTTTTGTATATATTTGCTTAATTTATCACCATTTTCTAAAATATCCTTAATTTTCATATTAATTTTATTTTCTCTCTCTAATATTTCAGTGTTAGTATCTTTAATATTATTATATAGTGAATTAATTAATGAAATTCTTGGTTTAATAGTCTTGATAATATTATTTATTGGTTCTTCACAAATATCTATTCTTAATAAAAAGTCCTTATTTAACTTTGATAAAAGTTTAATACCTTCAATATAATATGAGCCTTGATATGATGGCATTTGAATTTCTTTCTGTAATTGATTATGAAAATCTTTAAAAAATTGCTTAATAATCCCCTCTGATGGAAAATTAACATCTAAATTATTCATATATTCTGAATCAACCTTTAAAAAATCTATTATATCCAATGATTTAGAATCATTTAAATTATCATTATGAGGTATCTTAATATTATTGACTTTAATCATATATTCGTTTATATCATAAAAGTGATCTATATTATTTATTATTTCATTATTATTATTGATTGATTTATCTTCATTATTTAACTGTAATATTGGGGCTAATAAAAAAATTTTACATTTATCATTTTCTAGTAAATTAAATACAATATTACATGTATTAAAGTTATTTCCTTCTAATATTAAATTAGTATCATCTCCATTTATAATACAATTTGATTCTAATATTGGATATTCTGATAAAAATCTCAAAATATCATCAATTTTATCATGTATTCCACTTTTTATACAGGATGATGTTAAATATTCTAACCAACTTAAATTAATAACATACATAGAGTTATTAACACCTATACAAATTGTATATTTAATATCTTTCATATTCTTAATAATTGATTCATATTTATATATACAATATAAATTATTAATACCATTGTTTATATTTATTTTATTATTATTTGAAGGTATACTTATTTTTTGAATACATGTTAAATATTCATTCTCTAAATCTACAATTTCTCCTTTATCTTCAGAATTATAATATGGAAATGAATAAAATCCTCCACTAAAAATCCCAATATTATTATTTGAACTAATAATTAATAATACTAATAATGGAAAATTTGTTATACATGATATCTTTATACATGAATTCTTTATATTTATTAATTTATTATTAAAGTCATTTTCAAAATTTCCATAAGAAATACCAAGTTTAACAGGTATTGGTGTTGGTATTGTCAGATCATATGGTATTTTTATTCTTATATTATCTATCTTATTTTCTGTATTTAAATCATTATTTGTTAAATCTCTTAAATTCATTGTCAAAATATTTATTAAACGTTGTAACTTTAAATTATATCCATTACTTAATTTTGTATTATCTGGTGCTTCAGCCAAAAAATCTTGCTCTAGTAATGTTGAATATAGTGTTTGATATGTAAATGAAGGTAATACTAAATTATTGGATATAACTGGACATATATACCAGATTGTACCATTACTACATAAAATAAATATAGATATCATATTCCATAAATCAGGACCAGTGCCAAAACAAAAATCTACAAATTCGCTATTACTATTTGGAATTGTTATTACTCTTGTTTCAGTAATACCCTTAGATATTATATCTTTATTATCCTCTTCAGATACATTATCAACTATATTTGAAATATCAAGAATATGTAATCTACCTATATAATTATCAATATTTTGTGAAGATGAGTAATTTATATTATTTATAGATTCACTAGTAAGTATTATAATAGCATTATCATCAATTGCATACCATTCAGATGAAACAATTTTAAAATTTGAATTCTTATTATAATATTCCAGAAAAATATTATCAATATTCATTACAAATATATATTCAACATTTAATATATTTTGATCATCTTCATATCTAGAAAATCCACTATAAAAATTAAAGTCATCATTATCAACCTCAAATAATCCATATGAATGACTTGATTTATTATATATTAAATTATCTCTAGTATTTCCCGATATTAATCTATTGTTTAAGATTTTATTCTTTGTTTTCCTTTTGTTAATTGATTTTTCCCATGGGATTTTAGCTAAAATACAACATACTGAAGATCTTAATAAAATAAAATCCTCATTATTGCTTACACTAATATATGTAAATAATTCTGAAGATGCAGAATTTATACTATTTACATTAATATCAAATACTACCTCTATATTTGCATTATTATGAAATTCTAAAACTTTTGTACATTGTATTCTGATATTAATCCCAATATTTGGAGGATCAGCATATGAATTTTGCCAAATTATTCTACTACAAATATTTTTATTCATAATTTCAAACCATTTAATATAGGGTATTTATAAATCTTATCCTTAAAATTTGCTTGTCTGCCTATACCGGTAAATTTCTTTCAAAATAACCGCCAAAAAAAAAATTCACATTACTAAAAAGTAATAAGATCTATCCTTTTATCCTTAAAAATGAGTAAATATAAAAATACAAATAAATATCAATCACTTTACAAATCATGTAATTATGATCTACCTAAAATCTTATTTATAGAAACTAAAGATAAAGAATCTGAAGAGAATACTTCAAATAACACTAAATATAATTGGTAAGCATATACTAATATATTAAATTATCCAATATATCTTAATAAATTCTCATTAATTTTATATTAGGTTATATAATAATACGAAGTTACTATCTATATTCTTACTTTCCCTAAATTCAAAGATTGTCAATATAAAATTAAGAAATGGAATAATTATTAGTGGAATTCTAGAATATAGAAAAGTTGATATTCCTAAATATCAAAGGAGATCTTTGAATTACAAATATATATACATGATTATTATTAATAATGTAGAATATATTAAGAATACTAGGTCTTATATTAAATTCAATATACCACAATGTAAACAAATCTATATCCCTACTACTTCTATATCATCTATGACATCTCCAGAAGTTATTAATCCAGCAAGATATCTATTCAATTATATAAAGACAACAACATTATATCTAAAAAGTCATGATTAAATATAATATATATAGTATATAGTATAAACAGAATTATCTAATCTATAATATTATACTATAATAATATAAAATAAAATCCAAATAATTTAAAATATTTCACAATATACAATAATGGCCATCAATTGATTCATATATAACTGCAGATTTAGATTCCAAATCATTAATGGCCGTAATAACTTTTGTTGGTTCATATTGAGATCTTAACTGTTTAATAATAACATCTCTATGTATCCCAGTAGCTTTCTCTTCTTCAGATTTCATTTGTTTAATTGAATATGCTACAACTTTGTATACTTGTTGTTGAATTTTATCTGTAATATCTGATGGTACAATTATATCATTGCTATCCAAATTTAAAATATTTAGGGTATTTTCTCTAAAATCAATATTTGGAGTATTTAAAACATAAAAATCATTATTATTATATCCTATATTAGATTCATTACATAATTCATTAGCTACAAATGATACTTCAACAGGATGAAAATAAGCATATTCACTAGGATTTTCAACCTTAATAGCTGTATAACAACTAATATAAGATGAAGTATCACCTTTCCCAGGAATTACTTGTCCAACAATACGAATAATCATCCCTTCTTTTAATGTGTCTAAATAATTAATAAGTTCCTCACCTGTTGTTTCTGTATCAATATCTATTCTTGCATCTATACCTCCTGTACCATCAGCTATACGGAATATCATTCTAGAATTATACATTTGTTTATGTATGATCCATCCTACTATTGTTACTGAGCTTACACGAATACCATATAGTATAAATGAATTTGGTGACTTTTCTAAACTTTCCAATATTATTTTTATTGTACTAGGTACACACATTCTTTGTAGACGATTTGGATTTGTATTATCATTACCATTATTACGATTGATACTATTATTTAATGTATTGTAGTAGCTATTACTGTTTGATACTCTAGATGGAGTAATATTTAATATATTTCGATGACTATCAATATCACTTTGACTATAATTAAAATTATTTAATCCATTGTCATTATTTCTATTATTACTGGGATTATAATTGCTACTATTATTAGTATTATTTTTAGTTGGTGTATTTCCAAATCTAGAAGAAAAAGGGGATTCACCAAAATCTCTATTATTAAAAAACATCTTTCTTTTATTGGATATCTGATTATAGAATAGATAGTAGGTGTAGCTTTATTATATTCCCAATATATAACTTAAAATATTCCAAAATTTATAACATAAAGGTGATCCTAATATAAAGTGTGGAGATAATGTGGGTTATATAGTACATTAATTATTGACAAATAAGTAAGGTTAAAGCGGAAGCACCCCACAATATAATAAGTGAAAAAGTGTTAAATTATATATCTAAATATGAAAGTAAAGAAACAAAGAAAAAAAAAGAAGTTGCTAAATATTTTATTGAATCTACCTTTTTTTTCTTAAAAAAAAGGATATGCCTAATTATCTAAACGTAAAGTATAATTAAAATTCAATATGTAACTCAATTGTGTTTTTTTTTTGTATGCCGGTATAGCAAATACTTTTAAAATATCACCGGTTTTTATCTATTAGGCGGTATAGTAGTGATATTAATATATATACCGTTATATTTTAAATTAAGGAAATTATATGAATATTTTAGATTTTGGTAATAAATCTTAATTATCAACTATCAATAATCAAGTGCCAAATAATAAGATTAATTGCACATCTATTCTGTAATTGTTTCTACAATGCTGATCCCATGTTTAGTTAATATTTCACCTATTTGTTCAATAGTTGGAGGAGTTGCATATCCTGAACTATTATTATTAAGTGCTGAATACACTAATTCAGTGCCTAAATAAACTTCAAAGGCATTGGAATTTGTAAATAGACCACGTAAAATATTACCACCAAAAAATATTAACATAAATAAATGTGTTCTTGGGCCACCAGCTGGTTGTCCATCTGGACCTGTAGCTGAAAATATATTTGGGAAAAGAAAAGCACTTAATCCTAATCCAACTTGACATGTGGTAATTCCATAACTTAAAAATTTATTTAATGGAGACATATTATATTTCATTGGTATAAATTGAAAATCTGGATCAGTTACACGTGAACTCAAATAACTTTGTAATTGTTGGTATAAACTTTTTGTACTACATGTATCACAGTATTGTATAATCATTGTTTTAGGTCCAATATTTGGAGGTAACTGATTTGAAGGTGTTAATAAAGTTTCAATTATTTTGTGCTGTTTAATATTAGCAACATTAAATTTTACCATTCCAATTCCCAAAGCTATAATAGCACCAATAATACCAGATACTATCAAGGAAATCTTCTTCATATTTATAAGTATAAAATAGTTAATAAGAAGGAAGTTGTAGATTCTAACTTTTCACAATATTTCTATATTTTTATTCTACCGGGTCTATCAGTACTAATTTAGGCGGTCTAACATTATTTTTATTTAATAAATAATATTTGGAATATTTAAGTTTTATATATACTTTTATTTTTTCTTAGATATATTTAATATAATAGTTCTTAAAATTTCAAGACCTAATTAATTTATAATGTTTTATTATTTTTTTTTATTGAATAATTGCATGTATTTTTAAGGATGAGCAATTTATTATATTAATAATATTTAGATTTAAACTTTTTTCTTCTTTAGTTTTAAGATCTAAGAGATATATCCGTTTAAATACTAATATTTCAAATATATCGTTTTATTTTTTAGACGGTATTATGATTTTTCTTATTATATATATTTACTGAAATATCTGACTAGGGACTTTATCCTATATATTACAGTGCTTGTAATAATAAGTAATCTAAAAAGTTTAATTAAAGTCTTATATATTAATATATATACTAAAATAATTGAAATTATTTATTTATATTAATTGATATAAAGTTTAAATACTTTAATCCTATTTTAAGAAGCTAAAAGTTGTATTGGAAATAAAAATAACAATACTTTAAATAATTGATTTGATTTTTTTTAAAAAAAAAAAGTTAATAAATATTTATAGTATTATAAAATAAAAACAGTAGACCTAATGATATTGATAAATAGATGGACCTAATTTATTAATATTAAGATAGATTAATAGAGCTCTTAATGGAAAAATATCTTATTAATAGATAAGGGTATTTGGGATTTTTAGAAGATACATTTAATAATTATATATTTATATAATTTAATAAATTAGGATAAATATACAAAAATAAAAGTAAATATTATTGACTAATATATATGATGTTTATTATTTTATAACCTCTATAAGTAGTAATAGTATATGCTTTGATAATTATACATTAATATCCTAATAATAGTAATTTATATGAAATATATATTAAACTAAATATATTTAGAATATTTACTAATAATATAAATAAACTCATTTAATAATATGATATGATAAAATAAATTAATTTTCAACTATAATAATTCTAGAATTATTATATATAACTAAAGTAGTTAACTGAAATATTATATTTTACAATATTATTTTTTGGTTTATACTTAATATTAGAGATTTGAAATACTTCTAATACTTAGAAATTTTCATTATCACAAAATTTTATAATGTCATAATAAATAAATATTTATTCTAACTAAAATATTATTATTATAGTTATGTAGAATTAATTTAAGTGATGTTTTTATTTTTCTTTTTTTTTTTCATTTATGAGCGTAATATTTAATATTATTTCACTTATTTATAATATTTTAAAGTATATATAATCATTTTTACAAAAAGTACTAGTACATTTATAAATGTATAAAGTATAATAATAAATTAACACCTAGCTTAATTCTTCTATTAGTTAAAATAATTTGGTTGGTTAATTACAGAAATAATCTGATTAGAAATATTAAATTTTAGAATAATCAGATTATTTATAATTAGGTAAGTTATATCTTTTTAGTATAATATATATTTAACTTTTAAACTAACTATATAGATATAATTATTGACTATCTAATCCTTTAGTAGTATATATATAAGAAGTTAAATCAATAATAGTAGTAATAAGAAAATTTTAAAAACCAAAATATAAACATTAAACATTAAATTATAAATATAACATTTCATTATATTTATTAAACAAAATATATATTTGATTAAAATAAGAGTTAATAATCAAATATGAAATTCCAATTTATAAAGTACTTATATTTTTTTATATTAAATAATATGAATGTAATAATAATTATTTTGTCATTATTATTATTATTAAAAATAAATTGAGTGAAAAAAAAGAAGGAAAAAAAAAAAGAAATGGAATAATATTTTGATTTTTCCTAAATAGGTTTAATATTATGTTTATTAGATCCAGATAATCTATACATTTGCCACATGTATTTATCAATCCATAGATACCCTAAGGCTTGAGGACAATATGTTAGTATATTATTAAAATTAGTTAAATTATTGTAACTTTTTATATTTGGTTTAAGGATTTTAAGTTTAGAGTTACTTTTAATATTGTCAGTATCAATATTAATTAAATTAGGTATTTCTTCTAATCTATAGGTTGCTAGTTTCCATAAAATAGGTAAGGAATGAACATCAATAGAAATTCCTGATAATGTGAATATATCATTTATATCTGCCATAAGGGGTATGTTTGAATATTTATTGAATTCAGATCGGAAAAGATCTAATCTACTTTTTATAAAACCATATATACCATGATTATAAAATAGATCTAATTCCTCTTTATTAATTAAGTTAGCAAATAAATTTTCAAGAATTTGTATATGTTGAAGATTCCAATTTTTTGTACTTAATTTAATCCCATTCATTAATAAAAAAGATATACGGTGAAGATGATCAAGGACTAGATTTATATCTTTTGGTTTAATAAAGTTATCTACTATAAAGATATCTAATTTACAATTATATTCATTATAATCATCACATATTAACATTTTACGTAGATATTCATGGCATTTACCTATCCTTCCACCTTTATAACATTTATCTGAAAACATTTCATTCAGATATTTCCATTCACTAGTCATCTCAAAGTTACATTTATTTAATTCCTTATTATAAGATAGGAGTGGATAAAATTGACTACAATGACTTAATATTTCATCATATTTATTACCAGATAAATTACATTCAAAACGTAAATTATATAAAGAATTGATGAAATAATTACGCATATTATGTAGTTCATCTATTCTGATACCATTAGATACAACTAATGGCTCATAATATAATTGGCATGTATTTAAATATTTATAGTAATTTATATCTAAATTATCAAATGTACTTTTTTTATCTTCTATTTTTAATTTAAGATCAGAATTTTGTAGATATATATCATCAAATATATAATTATTTTTATATCCAATTGTAGCACAAGTATAATTGGCAAATACACGTAATTGCGTATGACCATTTAATTCAAAACCTATTCTTTCATAATATGTCATACTATATTCAAGAGATTGTGTATATTTGAACAAAATATTTGTATGTATATCGAATGAATTATCACTAAGCCATTGCAATTCAAAGCCATGATATGTACAAAAACCTAGAGCAATATGAAGTAATATACTACCTTTAACATTAGTTAAAGTTTTTTCTAATTCATCGCCTAAATATCCAATACCACAACGATGTGGGTTTTCTGTTTCAAATTCTATACCTATCATTCTTGACCGTATTATATGTGAAGGGTAACTCGGTTTGCGAGAATTAAATTCATTAATAAATTCGATGTTATCACTTGAATTTTGAAGTTGAGAATTTTCTGAATTATATAAAAGTGTATTATTATCATATGTATCAAATTTATATTTATATAGTAGATATTCACTTTTTATAAATACAGTCTCACATAAATATTGGCTTAACCAAGTTATAGTACCATATTTATATGGCCAAGAACCTTTGTTACATTTAAATTCTAAATTTCCCCTTGAATTATTTCTGTAAGGAACATTACGTACTATAAAAGAATACCACTTCTTTTTATACTTAGGATCAAAATAATTGCTTCTAAAGAATTTCTTACGTCTAATAGAATTTTCATATGGACTAAATTTTGAATTAGTTATAAATATATTATTTAATTCATCAAAATCATAAACCAATGGTAAATCATATGAATATTTATCATTTTCAAATTCTACATCTATATCTTTAGATATATTATATATAGGTAAAGGTAAAAGTAACCAAGAATTCTTTTCCTCACTTTTTGTCTCTAAATCTTTTAAGTTATTATTTATAACAGGAATTTCTGGTACTATATACTGATTATTATATTTTGTATTATAGGTAAATTTGTTCATAATCCATGTTATAAATAATGAATCAGCAGCAACTTTACATGTAATACTATATATATATTCCCAAAAAGTTGGCAAATGTAATATATTTATTGAAAATACACCATATTGGAAAATATCCTTAGCTAGTGAAAATGTTTGTGAAGTATTATTAAACTGATCTTTTGGTATATTATTAGATTTTAGTAAAGATAATATATCTATAGTAGTATCATTCTTCATAGGTTCAATAGCTAATAAACGAGTTAATATAGCCCATATTTCATTTTCATAATGAGATTTTGGGGTATTTTGTTTATTAAATAGGTTATTCACTTTATTTTTCCATTGTAAATTTTTTAATATTTGAGTAGTTTCTTCAGCATATTTTATATGCCAAATTTCTCTTTCCCAAGCAATCCAAACATCATATATATAATTAATATATCTATTACCAATACGATGAGATATTTTACCTTTGTAAATATATGAACGTATTTTCTTTAGGCATTTCCTAATAGATCCACCAATATTACATGGGTATCCAATATTTCTCGATAGATCATCCAAATTAACATTAAATATATCTTTAGGTGTTCTAATATTTGTAGAATCATTGACTTGATATGTGTCACTATATAATCTTAATAATGAAGATTTGCCAATATTACAATTATAATCTAAACTGTCTGGAGTGAATATTATTGATCTCCATGATTTAATAATTGAATTATATTTATATAAGAAATAATTAATACTTATATTACTATATATATAATGTCCATGGAGTGATAGTATACTTGTTAACTCATTTATACGTGTAAAACCTGGAACTATATTTTGTTGCCACATACCCATTCCTAAATAATAATTTTTTTTGTTTGATCTATTCATGCCACCTATAGCTTTTTCTGTTGGAATATTAGATTTAAAAAATAATTTTGGATATGGTTTGTATGGTATGTATGATATTCTTATATATGGTTTAAGTTTTAAATTTGTTGATAACAATGATATTTCATCAGTAATATTAAAATAATCTGCTTTATTTCTCAAATTATAAGATTCATATTTAGATTTAATGAAATTATCTTTAATATTCAATATATTATTATTATTATTATTATTAAATGAAAAATTATTTACTATATCTTCTGTATTATTTTGTGAATCTTGCTTGTTCTGTTCATATATATCTAAATCTCCTTCTAAATATTCTGTAATTGGTGATGGATGATTAAAAAATATATTTTCAAATTTGTTAAAAATTATGCATATCCCAATACCTAGTTTTATTAAAGAGTAGTGATAGTTCATAAGTTTAAAATATATTACATCCTTATTTAGTATATTATTTAATGAAATACGACAAAAATCCATATTATCCGTCAAATCATTTTGAATTGGAAATATAATTTCTAAATTATATGATGATTTAATTATATCCTTATTTTCATATTCTTTAATTTCATCATTAGTATTTTCAAGATTATCATCAATATAGATGTCATTTACTTTAAATATATCTCTTACATTATGAAAATGATCATTTCCATTAATATTATTATTACTACTATTATAAAGTTCATTAAGATTTAATTCGTTATTTTCAAATTGTCCATATGTATTCATATTAGTAATATCCACATCATCATTATATTTTACTAGTGAATTTTTAGATGTACAGTTAAGCCCTTGTATAGAGTTATTATCAAATTCCAAAACACCACTTTGTAAAATATCTATATATTTACATTCCATTAATATTATCCCTTCATATACTAAGGGTACATCATGTATAGTAAGTAGTATTGATGTCTTATTTTCAGATCCAGTATGTACTTGCTCTGAAATTTGAGTTTCATTAACTCTTATGTTATATTCGGTAAACTGAATATACTTTGCAATTATATTTCTATATTCCAATGTATAATTAGCTAGAATAGATCTAAAAAGTCCAAATAATAAGAAGTAAAGCGTTATAATATTCCGCATTATCTATTACAAATACTCCTGCCAAATCACCTAAATTTGTAAATTGACGATTTACAGAGAATATATGTACTTAATTATATCAACAAAATTATATCAACAAAAGGTTTTTTTAGTTTTATTCTTATACTTTTTAGAAAAAAACTATATTAGAAAGTTCGGTACTTAAATAATCTCTGGCGCCAAATAAACGTATTTATTTCGCGCTTACGAGGTTTTTTGTTAAGTAAATAAGGTAATTTTAAGAGTTTCTAACAAAAGCTAGCAGAAAGAAAATAAGGTGATAAATGAGCCAACACAAGGAATCTATATCAACTGAACATGATAATGAACCTTCTATCAATGAACAATCAGTAACTGCAAATACCCAAGATAATAATATATGGAATTTATATGGAACAATAGGACAACCCTTAACAGATACAGAAACTGAAGATATTAATTATGTTAGTATGGTTGCTATTGGTGCTGCAACATCAGCTGCATTATGGAAAGCTTATTTCTATAGACCAGAAGAGATGGATGACTTTACAACATATTCTATGTTTATTATTACCTTATTAACTATTATTGGTGGCACCTATGTAATATATAATATGAGAAAAAGAGAAAGAAGTGAACTAAATCAAGTAGCCAGAGATGAACAAAATAATAATCTAATTACTCAGTCAGATAGAGCAACTAGTCAGGATACTCAAATTGACTCAAGTACTCCAAGTTCTCAAAATAATAAAAAAACATCTACAATTAAAAGACGAAAACAAAGAGTAGAATAAATTATAAAAATAAATTCTATTGAACTCATAGATCATATCACTTAAATTAGTAATTGAAATATTTTATTACTTTTTCATTATCCTAAAAATATATTAATGTATACTATTTCAGTTTCAAATATTTCTAACATTAAGTATATAATATAAAATATATATTCAAACTTAATAAATTTATCCTAGTTATTATTTGTCTATGAAACTTTATAATTAAAAATAATTTCTTCAATTATAACATTAATATTAAATATTAGTATAAGTATTCTAATCTTTATTTTATTCTAATTAGTAATAAAGTGCTGATGACTTGATTTCCTATGATCAATACCATCTAATGTAGATGCCATTATCTTCTGTTTCTTATATAATATCCCCCACATCTTATCATCAAGTGTATTCTCTGCAACTAAATAGTGAATATTTATACAAGAATATTGTGTTCCCATCCTATGACATCTATCTTCTGCTTGTAACATAAATCCTGGTACCCAATATAATTCTGCAAAAATGACTGTACCTGCACTTGTCAAATTCAAACCTTGACCACAAGCAGTTATTGATAATACAGCCACTTTACAATTTATATTATTTTGAAATTCTTTCACATATTCTTCCCTTTTATTTCCTGGTGTTTTACCATCTATTCTTATATATACAAAGTGCTTATTTATCTCGCTTAGTGACTTATTTCTTTTACGTTTTACTAAGATTGTTTCAATAGCATCTAACATTTCATGATGGTGACCAAATATAACAAATTTATCATCATTGTTATCTAACATATATTCAATATATTCTTGTACTGCCTCTATTTTAACCTGACATGTTAATTTATGTAAATTACACATATTAACATTTAAGTCATCATCAAATTCCTTATTATGATATTGTTCCTTTTGTATCTTATTTATATCTTCATTATTATTATAATTTTCATCATTTAATATTTCTTGTATTCTTTTAAGCCCATTCTTATCTTTAATTTCAAGTGGTACCTTACTTCTTAATTTAGGTGGTAATTCATGTAATACTTGTTTTTTCAATCTTCTAATCATCACACATTGACGTAGAAATAAATGTAATTCTTCGGTATTCCTACTACCATAAAATTCTTTCTTTCTACTAAATTTATTTATTCTAACATCACTATATCGATGAGCAAAATCTAAATATTTTAAAAATAATGGGCATCTTGCATATGATCTATTTATGTTGTCATTCATAATTTTACCTTTTATCAATTTCTTATTTCTCTTATCATTAATCAAGTTATTCATTTGATTAACAACAACATTAATTTGCTCATATAATTCTGTTGGATGATTTAATGCTGGTGTACCACTTAATAGTATTGCTCTCTTTGCATTATGTAGTAATGGAATAATTATCTGAGTTCTTTTTGCCATTGAATTCTTTAAAAAGTGTGATTCATCTGCAATAATTACATTAAATTCAACATTCAAAAATTTCCTAAAATATTCATTACGAACTAATAAATCATATGATATTATAATAATCTTAGCTCTCTTATGATATTTGTCATTACTATTTCTTATTAATATTACATTTGATTTATTAATTGTTGGATTTAACCATTCAATTGATTGTTGATACCATTGAAATCTTATAGATGATGGGCAAATTATTAATACTGGCCATTCACTTTGATAATATGAAATTAGTGATAATGCTTGTAATGTTTTACCTAAACCCATTTCATCACCAATTAATAATCTACCATTATTCTTTAAACCAAATAATATCCCAACACATTGAAATGGTCTTAAACTTCCATATAATTTTGGAAATTCCTCTTTTAAAAATGATAATGAATTCATACATATACTGTTTGTATGACATCCAATACAGTTATTACATGAAACTGATATTTCATCTTTTATATATTTTGGTGTTGCTGAATGTGTTTCTCGAGCTAATTTAAAATTAGGAAAACATTCAAATATGAAATCCGGTATACTTTCTACTTTACATTCAAATGAATTCATTATACTGTCATATATTCTTTCATAATATAAACCTGAATATATATAAGATCCTGATAAATTCTTTTCACCAAAATCATTCAAATCTGAGTGATATAATTTCATCTTTTTTGTTACAGGCTTCACTTCAGATAAATTTAATGAATTTAACCAATTACTTAGTGATCTTGGTAAATTAAATGATATTTTCTGATTTTGTTCAACTGAAATACGAAACATTGTTGGTGACACCATTGATAAGATTATAGTACAATCTATTTTTGGTTTCTTTGGTGTTAAATATGTTGTTAATCCATTTGCTATTATAGTTGATCCAGACATTAGTTCATCAATTTCCTTTTCTAATCTATCTAACAAATAGAAATCACCATTATTGCATTCATTATAATTTATATTATTATTATTATTATTATTAAATTCTGTATATTTATTATCACTTATATTTAGTTCTTTATTTTCATTATCTATATTATTATTTTGTAACTTATTACAATCAAATTTCTTTTTTTCTAATTTTTCATCTGAAATATTTGTACCAATATAATCAAGTACAAGACTTGGTATTCCTTTACAGTTTGTAATAATATAAGAATTATTACTATTCATTCCATTATCAATCTTCTTGGTGCTGAATGACTCACTTTTCTCCCTTAAATAATTGGCAAATCTTATTAATGACCTATTAGTAGGATTATCAATAGATAGTACCCACCTTGCATACCCAGGATCAACTTTTTCAATATGTTGAAATGTTTTCCCTTTATGTTTTCCAATATCCAATATTTCCATGTTTTATCTTGACATTAGTTATTAAAGAAAATTAGTCAAATAATAGTTTAGGATTATATTGTCTTGATATACTTAAATATATTGGTAATAGTGGGAATTTAATATTTTGTTAGGCATTTTCTACTTTATATTATATTCTTTAGCACTTTTTAGTAAAATACAAATAATAATGTACCGCCTCTTGGCGCTAACCTTTATGAATATTTAAAAAGTTACTTTAATTTTCCCTCTTGCAGTAGAATTTTATGATCTAATTTCCCATGTAATTTATCTAATAAGTCAACCCTGTAGAATATTATATAGAAATTTATATAAAATTATTTGATTGAAGTTTTTATTTTTATATATATAAGAACTTAATATTACAAATTATTAATGTACGATTCAAATAACGAACAAAAGCTTATACAAAAGCTTCGATTACTACAAAAAAAGTGTCCAGAAAATCGTAAATGTGCAAATTGCAATGAAATAGGTCCAAACTATATTTGTATGGACTTTGGGACCTTCATTTGTACTATATGCTCAGGGATTCAGTAAGTCTTAAATAAAAGTGAATGTTAAAGTATTTGTATTATACTTTACATTACTAATTAAATATAGTAGGGAATTTACTCATAAAGTAAAAGGAATATCTGTTTCCAAATGGTCAATTGAAGAAATAGAATTTATAGAGAATCATGGAAATTTGGTATGTTACCTCGTTTTGTTTTATGTATGTTTTTTAATATAAATTTAACATTTAATACTTTTTTTCTTCTTCAATAGAATGATTATAAAAAATATCTTGTAAATAGAGATCCAAGACTAGGACCATTTCCAACTTCATCACAGGTTGATAAATTAAAAGAATTCATTAAACATAAATATGTCGATAAACTTTGGATTGATTGGAATTTTCATAGTACAATATTATTAAATAATAATAATATTTCAACTATAAATCAGAGGAAAATAACTAATAATAGTGGATTAAATAAAAATATTCAAACAAGAAGTAATTTATCACCAATATTAAGAAGTGGAAAATTAGAATCAGGGAAATCTGAAGGTGAAAATGGAAAGGCAGAAACTTGTGATTTATTAGGACTAGGTGATTATAAAGTACAATATGATATAAATAACCAATATAATCGTAATCCATTTTCAAATAATAAAGTAAATATAACACCAGCATGGTATGAAAGTATTAATTGAAGATTACATTATCAGAAATATAATATCCTCTCATATATATTTTATAATAATAAATTCTTTTTTGTATCTTTTATTTATTTAAATAGTTTAATAAGTAACATTAATATTGTAATAATAACAATAGATGTTATAATCCATGTAAATATTTTAGCACCCCATTTAATATTTGTAGTTGCTGAGAAAAATCCACGTCCAAATGCACTAGTTGTTATATAATTTCTATGATCTGTAACATCTGGTAAGTATGGATCACGATTTGGTTCATCTCTACCAATACCTACTGGTTTAGATTCAGCTATAGATAGTGGTAATATTGAAATTTCAATTTCCATTTCCCCACGTTTTTCATTAAGTCTAGCTGGATGAGTTAAATTGATCCATGAACGATTAATTTTAACACAGCTATAACTTTTTCTTGATCTCATTAGTTCATTTGATAGATCTAAAGTGCATTCTGATAGTGCATCTCCAAATACTATCAAACCACGATTCCATACTTGTAAACGTAATATAGGAAATTGACATGGTACTGGTATATTAAAAACAAATCTCCAATTAAATGTAGCAGTGCCATCATAACTATTCCAATGTGTATCTGTATCAAATTCTAAAATTGAATTACTATTTGGTGACATTAAACCTTTAACCATAAGTGATATTGCTGGACCACCAAATGATAATATATTTGTAACTCCTGAAGTATTAATTAATTCAGATATTGGGATATTTCTTAACTTATAAATGGCAACTCTAACTTGACATATTTCTGTAGTAGGTGGATTTAATAGATATATTGGTCTTAATAAGGATATTTCTGGTGGAAGTATATGAAACCAACATCTTAAACTTCCTACAGGATAATTTGTTGGAATATAATTCCATTGATCATTAAATGGATATAATTGTCGTATTTCAATTGGCAATATAGAATTAGGATTTGATAATATTTTTTGATATCTTGGATGAAAGAAGCGATCTTCTATATCAATATATGTTCTTCCATAAGATTGATTTAAATTATTATTTTTATACATTACAGTTATAGATAAAAGTGCATTAGTTGGTAATAAGGCATCTAATATATATGTTTTATAGAATTCTGGTGAAAATCCCTGAACACAATTTTCAGAATCATTTATTTCAAATATCCCATTTGAACTGTTTCCAATTTGATCATGACCTGTTTTTAAATTTAGATACCAACTACCTTCACTTTTTGTTGATTTAATATTACTTAATGCAGTTAATGCATTCTTATTTTGTATTCTTGGTGGAACAAAGCCATGACCTGTAAGTATATATGCACGTATTTTTAAACGTGGTATTTCTGCTATTTGTTTTTTTAAATATTCTAGTAAAGGATCAGAATAATAATTTTTATTGTTTTTAATATCTGAAGATTTTGTTATTTTAGTTGGGATATTTGGCAAAATATTTGTTTGATTATGATCTATATTCAAATCGTTACTATTTATAGAAGATAATGAATATCTCCTACAATTAATTTTATTCATTGGAGATATTGATTCTTCAGAATTTATAGAATTTGACAATATATCATAATTAATTGATGAATCATTACTACTCCTCCAATATTCTCTTTTTGATAAAGGTAATTGTTTTGGTTTAGGTGTTTGTAGTATAATTCCATCATTAGATAAGTTTGAAGTTTTATTTTGTTTATTTTTAAATTTGCTTTGAGACAAAATACGACAATATACTTTTAAAAATCCGACAACTTCTATTTCACCAAATTTATTTGCTGATATGATTGGAACTGAGTCATAAGGTAAATCATCCATATCAAGCTCTAATTCATATTCCTGGCCCAATTCATCTTGTTCATCTGATATATCTTGATTATCAAGTGTATAGTCATCATCATCTATAAAATCTAGTTCTTTGTTATTTGTATTTTGAAGTTTATTTGCAAAAAACCAATCTAAACCATCTCCCTGTTTAAATAATTTCTTTGATGCTGATATATTACTTTTAGTTGGAGAAATCCCCCAATTAATTTTCTTAGAAATTTCGTTATATATATTCTCACTTTTTAATGGTATCAGTTCATCATTATTAGTTGATTCATATAGTGGTTTTACATAAGATTCCATTGATGTTATACAAGAATTTAAAGCTTCCAAATCATGTATTGGAATTTGTAAATTTGGATCTTTTGACAATGCATCTTCCTCAGCCTCATAAAACATTGTTGGCATTCTATCCATTCCTAAATAATCCAATGGTAATAAATCATTATGTTTATAAATCTTATTGTTATTAACAGATTTGGTATCTAATTTAGTATCATTTTTCATATCCAAATTATTCCTAAAGAAAAAATCTTGTATAATATTTTTTAAGTTAAGCTCAAAATTTTCTCCTGATAATAAAGATCTTCTATTTAGAAGTTGTTCATTATCGATTAAAAATACATTTGATGGTTCATAAAATATATCAAAAAAATCACCATGTTGAAAATCATTCTTCTCAATATTAATATAATCTTCATTATCATCTTCACAATAGTTTTTAATAAACTCATTCCTTGAAGTAGAGCTACTAGTTTTATTTGTATTACTATAACCAGAATGTGAATAGAAATCTAATGCGCTATCATCATTTAAATGAATATTTCGAATAGTATTTCCATCTGGTAATGTGATTAATGATGATGATGGTGATATTGAGGTACTATAAAATTCTGTTTTAGGGATATAATTAGATAAGTTAGCTGAATCACTTATCCATATTTTCCATGGACCTTTATAATATTTACTTAAAAATCGTTTTCCATTTCTAAGCCATTTATGAGTAGCCATATTTGGTGGAATATATTGGAATTCATTTTTGAGTAGACGTTGGTTATATTCATCTATCCAAGGTAGATGATGATTTAAATGTATATATGCAGTTCCAAACTCTCTATATTTTCCACTAAAAACAGTTATTGGCTCTAATATACGTACTTCTAAGTATGTTTGAAAAATTGGCGATGCAGGTATATGGCATTTCAGACAGAAATCTTGTAAATAATTGTACTTCCCAGCATCCCCTTGATATGGTTCACTTGCTTGTTCTACCCATAAACGATTTTCAGGTTTTTCTGGATCTCTTCCAAATTCTAATTGTATCAGAGGTTTAGTTGAACTGCCCATAGAAAAAAGTGATGATCCACCATTATCACCTTGTGACCTTAATCGTATACCTATTAAAAATAAATGTATATCACATGGTATATATGTAGGAGTTGCATCTGGTACATACCATGCTCTCCAATTTGCATCATCAAGTGGTACATCTGAGTTCCCAGTTTTATTTGAGTATTCTTTTTTTACATCCGTTATAATATTAGCAACTGATGAAAATATTGATGATGAAATATCTCCCAATTTTATAAGTTCAAATGTACAGAGAATACGTGCCTTACATTCAGGTATACGTGGTGTTTGAAGTATAAACCATTCGGGTCGATTCTTTTTCATAAACCCAATATATAATGGAGATATGGCTACAGATCCAAGTACTATATCTTCATGTAAAATAGCAATGTTAAGCCATTGAGCAACAGACAAGTCATCTGGTAATGCTGCATCAAAAACTAATGCTTCATGCCAATCAGGGTTAACCGTTTTAGGAATAACTTCTGTTAAAACTGTGCCACCACCAAGTGTTACCATTACTACAGGATCTGGAAGAGTTGATTCTACTGCTGGTATTCGAATAGCTTGGAAAATATAAGCACGACAAATCCAACGTCGTAAATTATATTGAATTCTTGATGGCCTAGTAGTGTTTATAGAATATTTATTTAGGTAATCTTCTTCATATTGATATTCTGTATCTTTTTTTCTTAATATGAATGATCCTAATAACATGCCATAATGTTTAATATGTGCTAATGCAACAGCTTGATCATATGGTAAATCTTGTCCTATCATTATACCGTAATGAGCAGCAGAAAGTAGTGGATACCATTTTGGTCTTTCAGATCCATATTTTAACATATCATGTGCAGAAATTCTAATATAAGAATGAAAAATAGCTCTATCTTGTGATTCATCTCTGGTAAATATGCGAATAAGCAAATCTGCACTCATGTCAATATCTGGCAATGCAAATACTTGATCAGGAATACGACCAATATCAGTATCCAATGGGAATGAATCAGATATTTTAATTTTTGTATTAGGAATAATCCAATAACACCAAGATCCCAAACTTAGCTCAATATAAACATCAGCTGGTAATCCAAGTCCACTCAATTCATATATATCAACCCAAAATAAATAAGGTGATACACTAGGGAGATCAACTGGATTACAGGGGATTTTTATTGGGGTTGGATTTGCAACTCTTGTTAAGTTTGCAGATACAAGTAAACGCCCTAAATAAGCAATACATGGATATGAAGCCGTGTATTTACTATCAAACATACTTAGCACACCAAAAGAATTTTGAAATGAAGTTACAAGACTAGTAATTTGATGATGATCCCCAGACTCTTCAGCTACTTTTGCAGTCATTGCAATGTCTTTTATGTTAATTGCATTTCCGCGTAGACCAGTCGTCTGACCATAAAAGTGCAACCAAGTTGGAGTTAACTCATTTTTAAAGATATCTTGTAAGCTCAACTTTGTTTGTGCAACAAGTCTAGGACCATCACCACCACCTTGCGCATCCCAAAGCTCTAAGACAATTCTATCATCTAAACATGGAAGACCTACTGGAAACTTTAAAGTTTCATTCCATACTGGTGATGATGAAGATTTCACAACGGCTGTTTGCAATGCATTATCTAATGCAACTATCCTTACAAAAGGATTTGGTGAATATCCATCTGCTTCTTGATGTGTTAAGTCTGTATAATCAGGTAGTAAAATGCTTCTTGCTAAGTGCACATTAAAATTTAAGTGATAATAAGTTATATCTAATTCTGGAACTGGTAATGATGAAGGTGTAAAAGATATTGCTCCTCTATATGATTCTGATCCATAAATATATGAATCTTCTGGATTAACTACATCATTTTCACCTAGAACATATATAGATAATCTAATATATCCTAATGGGATAGATGGTCTCTCTGGAATTGTTATCGGGACAAGAGTTTTAAGTAATCTATGACTTGGTAAGCCATATATCTTTTCAAATGATCCTGTATACATTCCTATTAGCTCTTGACGAAAAAATCCTTGGTGTAAAACTCGTATCTCAACAGTAGCTCTTTGAAATTCGTCCCAATTTAACAATAACTGCTGAAAGTAAAATGTCTTATTAAATGCACATGAAGATGTTGCTTCCTTTGATTCTGTAGCATAACTATCACCTTTAATAGTAACTTCAACTAATGGATTGGGTAGCTTAGCATCAGATGCACTTTTCTTACTAGATAAGGCAATATCTGTTGGCCATACTAAATTCTGGACCTCTACAATCTCTACAATCACATTATAAAATTGAGGATGGTTCCACATGATATTTGTCTGTAACTTTAAATAATAATATATATATATATTATATTATAATTTGTAAAGTTTTATCAATTTAAACAATATGATCCAAGCATAAAAATTTCTAATAAGTCCGAAAAAAACTTCGTAAAGTGTTATATTTGTATCTTATTACTATATCTAAAATCAAAATTTTACTATTCTTACTATTCCAGGTCCATAATTAACAGTATGACACCCCATTACATCTTTGAACGTCCTGTCCCTAAAAACTTTCATGTAGTCACCACTTAACCTAAAAAGAAGCTATTAAATCTTTGTATTAAACTAGAAATTTACAAAACAAAATCCCTAGAATCTTTTAAGATTATGATTAAGATCAACTACATTCATATTTTTGAAAAAAACAAAAATTATAATTAAGTTATATATCAGAATATATATAGGAAGTTAGGCGCCTATAGTTTAATTGTTTTCTTCTCTAAAAAGAAAAAAGGATGTAATTGCATGCATGCATTTTCCTTTAAAAAAATTAATATACTATATTATTGTAATAGTATATTTTTTTTCTTTTGAAACTCTCTAATTTCTAACCTTTTAAGTGCTCTTCTACTTTGATTTTTAGCTCTTCTAGTAGGTATAGATTTTACAAGTGCTTCTTTCCAGTTATTTCCATGGATATAATTAACTAAGATCTCAATCACGGTATTAACATTCAAGATACAATTTGCCTTTTCACCAATAAAAGATTTTATTGGTAATTTTTTGCATACAAGATCTTTCTCAATAGCCTGGTTCAAAGACTCATATTTGGTAACAGTTCTATCAACAAGACCTCCTACAATATAAACTTTATTGGGTTCAAAATTTTGCAGTTCTTCATTAGCATCAGGTGATAAAATGACAATATTATCCTTTGGAAATATATCCCAAAAAGGTTTTTCATGTAATGTCATTTTCCATTTATTCATCGAATATTTTTCCATAGCAATTTGGTATAGGGTATCACTATTCTTTAATGGAGATACATGAAAATTTATCCAACCAAACCAATCAAACTTGTCATAATATAGTTTTGAAGTTTCACTATTTGGACCTAATTTAAAAATTTCAGTCATAGAATCTGATTCTGGGTTGGTGATATCAAATATTCTCAAAGATCTTATCATATAGTAGTATGATAATGATATTTGACGTACAAGTGAATTCAATTCCTTTTCATTCATTACTCTTTCGAAACTCAAGTTAAAACATATATTATAATTCTTATCTGGACAATACTTATAATCTTGCGGGGTCTGATTTATTATTTTATTTGATAAAAAAAGTGTTTTATGTTCTTGAAGAAATCTCTCTCTTAATATAAAGTGTCTTCTATCATCCTCTGTCATCGAATTCAGCATTAACTTTCGTTGGCTAGAAATAAGCTCCCTTTTTCTTTTCCTTTCTTGAGATCTTTGGGATCTTAACTTAAACTTTCTGTAATCCCTTGCAATTCTTTTCTTCTGGCTTTTTTTAAGACGAGTACTGGTAGTTATTCTATCGTGGATTGTATCATTTTTTTGTTCTTCATTATTAATATGGCTACATATACTTAGATTATTCTGAGTGACTAAAACATTTGTTTCTAATAAGTCTTCAAGTATCATATGTATATGTATATATATATATATATATATAATATAATATAATATAAGACTAAGTTAGGTATAAACTAAGGATGATATTTTCTAATAACTTGGAAATTTAATATACCTGACTATAGATTTGCGATATAACGCGCCTAATATTATTAGGCTGTGATCTTGTAAAAGAAAATTTAGGAGATAATAGCCATCATATTCGTAATATAATATATAGGGAGATATATAGAATATCAATATGAGGTTACTATTTAAAGGGGGAATTTGGAAAAATAGTGAAGATGAAATTCTTAAAACAGCTGTAATGAAATATGGCTTAAATAACTGGTCTAGAGTAGCCTCATTACTAGTTAGAAAATCAGCAAAACAATGTAAAGCAAGATGGTATGAGTGGTTGGATCCCAGAGTTTGTAAAACAGAATGGTCTAGGGACGAAGAAGAAAAATTACTACACTTAGCAAAATTATTCCCATGTCAATGGAGAACAATTGCACCAATAGTCGGTAGAACAGCCTATCAATGCCTTGAACATTATGAATTATTATTAGATAGAGTACAAGGAAGGGAGCTTTTTAGTGCAACTAATGATCCACGTAAATTACGTCCTGGAGAAATAGATCCAAATCCTGAATCTAAACCAAGTCGTCCAGATGCTATAGATCTTGATGATGATGAAAAAGAAATGTTAGCTGAAGCACGTGCTCGTTTAGCTAATACTAATGGAAAAAAAGCAAAAAGACGAGCTAGAGAACGTCACCTAGAAGAAGCAAGAAGATTAGCAATGTTACAAAAACGAAGAGAGCTTAAAGCATCCGGAATGCTTTCAGCTGCATCTATAACAAGATACAGAAAAAGAAAATATAAAGATGAGGACTATTTAAGTGAAATCCCTTTCCAAGAGATACCAGAAGAGGGTATATTTCCTGTTGAGTATGAGAATAAACAAAAAGAGCAAACAAAGAAAACTTTAGCAGAACTTGAAGGAATTGAATTAAATAAAAAGAAAAAGCAAAAAAAAAGAGATGATGATGAAATGAAGAAAATTATGAAAACTAATTTACCGAAAGTTTTGTCTGATATTCAAAAAGCAAATCAAATTACTAATATACCAAAAAAAAGAAAGTTAATACTACCTGAACCTAATTTTACTTTAGAGGATATTAAATCAATAGGAAATATGAAATTTGGTTTAAATATTGGTGGTACAGTAAATACATCAATTGCACATTCTATAGCAAATTATTCGGGATATTCAAGTACAACATATAATACTAATAAATATACTAAGAATCCCAGTAGTATAATGGATGAAGCAAAGAATGAATTAATAAGGAAAATATCACCAAGTCCTTTAAGTTTAGACCAGGAAACTGAAAAGAAAATTAAAATAATTAATGAAAATTCAGAAATTATTACTTCTAAAACATCTTCATATATTAATGAAAATTTTAATAATAAAAGTATATTACGAAGTATGGATAATTTTGCAATAAGCCATAGACTTAGTTTTAATTCAAACTCAATTACTGATGAAACTGGTAGTGTTGCTTCTTTAGATCCTATTGGTAGAAAAGCACGTCTAGAGATGTACAAAATGCAAGCAAAAACAGCATTATATAATCTTCCTAAAGTAAGTAATGATGTTGAAATTAATATTGAAGTTACTACTAATAATTTAAGTAACTTAAGCAATATAAGAAATCCCAATAATTTATCGAATATTCCAATAGATAAAATGGATATATTAAGGGATGAAAAGAGGCAGAAAAAACAAGAAGCTGACTTAATATGGAAGAAACAGACACATGTAATACAAAATAATCTACCAAGACCTTTTATTATATCACCTAAGGATTTATTAAATAATTATAATATGGAAAATAATATAAGTAGCTTACATGAATATGTTCAAGCATTTGAATTAATAAAACAAGAACTCGTTAACTTAATAATTAATGATTCAATCATATTTCCACAAAAAATACCCCAAAATCTTGTAGGATATGCTTCTTATGATATATATAGTGATCATTTCATTAATGATAAATTATTAAATAATGATATTTTATCTTCCGATATTAGCAAGGCATTAGATATGATAAATGATGAACTATTATTTATGAAAAAAGAAAATCCACAATACTACAAAACCTTTCCAGAAGACTACATTGTAAATAATATATATGATCCGAAATATTTATATGTTCCATCTTATAATAAATATATGGATATTGATAAAATATCAAATAATGAACTTTTATCTGGATATAAACATCTATATCAGATTTTATTTACTATATATAAAGAGAAGTTTATATCTACTGTTGAACTGGAAGGAAATGTTCAAGAAACCTTAAAACCTTATATTATTGAATCAAATAAACTCAATGATGAAATAAATTTTATTCTGAATGATATAAATAAGAAAAAAATTGAATTGGAATCTTTTAAACATATACAGGAACTTGAAAATAATTCTTATAATGTAAGACTCAAAAACTTAGAAACTTTATTAGCAAATGAAAAAAGTATTAATAAGAAATTACAATTATATTATAAAAAGTATAAACAAGATCTATAAATTAATATTTATAAGTAAAATATTTTTATTATGAAAATATCTAAATAAGGATTACAAATAAATATATTCACAATGTAATAATATTCAGATTCCTTTACTAGTTTAATACTTTATTATTTAAATATAAGAATTTATAAGCAATATTTTTTTTTTTCATATAAAAAAACTAAAATAATTATCTAAAGTAAAACTTTTGTTCTTTAAAAGTGAAATTAACCTGACAATTCAATACTAAAGAAAGTATCTTTGAAAACCCAATAACTTATAAATAATATGGAATAGTAAATACTTCTCAATCTTTACCATAACTGTAATCTAAAAATTAAAACTAGTTATATTATTATTATTTAAGTTTTACTTTTTTCCAAAATATTAACAAGTATACTAGTATATGGTTATTATAAAAGAAGAAATTTGATATTTATATCACATCTATTATAGTTATTAATCTTACTATAGCATTTGCAGCATCTATATTAAGAAATTTTGAAATAACTCACCTTCTTAATAAAAAAGAAGCTATTATTGATAAATTTGAATAAGTATAAATTTCTGGAAATACATTATTACCTAGGAATTCTATTAAATTATATATTTATTTATAAGAATTAATAATAGAGGAGTTACACCTTATCTTCAACTATAATTATGCGTATTCTCATTCATCCGCCTTTCCCCCTCTTTCAACAGAAATTATTACATTACTAAGACCTTATCACTCTAATTGGATTAATATTTAGCCATTCAAATAATAAAAGTCTATTATTACCAAATTTAGATTTATATGAAGTCTATTAGAATACCTATTCCCAAATTTACCCAGAGTCGTGTTTTAAGAAGAGTATGTTCCATCTTGATTATATAAGAAAAAAAGATCACTATTCAAATTAAAAAACTAATAAAATCTTTTTCTATTTTAATTTAGTGGAATATGGTAGATTATGACAGAAGTCAGTTCTTCTACTGGAATCTCCTTTCTATTGGTTTAACAATAATTCCAATAGGATACCTATTTTCAGTAAGTAGCTAAGATCACTCGTTAGAAAGTATACAATATGTCATTATTAATCAGAAGCATTTATTATCTTTATTTATTTACTTTTATTAGGCAAACTACCGAGTAACAGATATTTCACAAGACTCTATCAGAACTGAATTACCTAAGAAATCATTCAATCCAAGACTCTTCGGTTTATACGATAAATTTGAATAGTCTCTGAATATATAAATAGCCAATTATATTATTATTAAAATATTACTTAATTTTGTGTTACTTTTCTAATCCCCTGTTATAGAACTTTTTTCTATACATAACCCCACATGATATTTGGTACCCCTTATGGCGCCTTTTTGAATTTTGTAATGGTCTTACATAATTATAGATGTCTATAAATTATTTTATTAAAGATTAGTATTCTATAAAAATGAATACAGAAGAGGGACAGTTAAATAGTAAAATAACCTATTTAAATGTAGATGACACTTGTAATATGTGGGAATCTCTAACTTTCGAGGTATTGAGAAATTGCAGTCACTTTTAATCTTAATTTATTTCTTAATTTTCATTGAAATTTCATAGGAAGTAAGAAGGCTTCATAATAAATTTGTAGAGGAGAGATTTTGGTCACAATTCCATACTCCAAGAAATGTCCTTTTAGCTCTGGTTGGTGAAGTGGGTGAAATTTGTGAATTATTCCAGTGGAAAAGTAATGTAGAAATAGGACTTAAAGATTGGTCTGAAAAAGAAAAAGTGGAAGTAGCTGAGGAAATAGCCGGTAAGAGTAATTACATAGATATTAATAAATCTTATTCTCTAGTTATTAAATAATTGCTTCAAATTTACAGATGCAACTATATATTTAATCCGTTTAGCACATCTTTGTAATATAGATATATCCAAGGCAATAAAAAGCAAGATGGAGAAGAATTGCATGAAATATCCAGTAGAATTTGCAAAAGGTATTATATTATTTACAAAATATTACATAATAAAGTCTAATTCTTTGTGTGATTGTAGGAAATCCTGCTAAGTATACTACTTATCAGAATATTGAAAATAAAGAATATTCAAATAGTTTATAATATTTATTTAAAGATACTTCATTACTATATCCTTCTACAGCTAAAATTTCTGACTAAAAATCTATACCCTATACATTGAGAAACAAATCAACAAATAGATATTTTTAAGTAAATAATACTTAAATTTTCAAAATATGACTTTTTTGTATAAAAAAAGTATAACTCTAATGGTCCCAATTTAATTCAAAAAAAAAAGAAAAAAGAATTATATAAATCTTAAAAAAAAATTGGCTATACATTTATTTTCTACTCCACTTTTTGGGTTTCATTGATGAAATAGATTTATTTGGTTTTGGAGAGTAGACATTAGGATTTTGTACATATGAAGGGATATTTTTAGTTAAACTTGCTGGTAGTATTGACTTAATGGAATCTCCAAATACATTAATAAGACTAAATTTCATAGTATTTAACCTGTCTTTAGAATTATTAGAATGCTCAAATTTTTCATTTTTGATTACTTTAATATCATTGTTTTGTATATTATCACTCCTAAACTTTTTATTTAACTTATTTACATTATCTGTTTTATATTTTTCTTTTATACTTTGAAATTTATTATTAAGAATATTTTTATTTTTATTAGATTGAGTAATATTATCTTCATTATTATCTATATTATCAGGATGAATTTCATTATATTCTTTGTTTGTAGTATCACTTTTAGTTGAATTATCAATTACATGTTTATTATGACATTTAGTTAATAAATCATTACTGGATTTAAATGCTTCAATCTCTGATTTTTTCCCACATAATAAATCTTTCATATTATATCTAATACTATTTACAAGCTTAATATTTAGAAGTGATGATGTAGAAACTTTACCAAATAATGAATCCGCAAAAGGATCACTTTGATTGTTCAATATATTAACTATATTAAAAATTTTATCTTGATCCTCTTCATATAATTTTATATCATTATCTTTCGAATATTCATCCAATTTTTCTAATTCACCTTTTGATGTTTCAATATTTGAAATTTTGAAATTTATATATTTTTTTGAATAATCATTATTAGAATAGGGTGTCTTATTTAAAGGTATACTATCGTATATACTTGTGAATATCTCATTCATCTCTTCAATTTGCTTTTCTGTTTTTGTTTGTATATGTTGTTTTACTAATAATATTAATTTCAGTAATGTATCACTATGTCTTTTAATTTGAGCAGGATTATTTGGGAATGTAGCTATCAAATCATTCCAATTTAATGGTTGTTTCTGTATTAGACGCTGCAATATTCCATCTTTGAGCACATAACTATTACTAATATCATATAATCTAGCAACTGTTTCACGCCACAAAATTAATACATATACCAATAGTGTTATAGTAGCTTTATTAATTGAATTATGTAACAAATTCTTGCTAAATTTAGATATAATATTTAGAGATATATTCCAAATATCAATGGGTTGTTCAATATATTCTTTCAAACATATTAACCTAGTTTTATGCATTACTGTTAATAAAGCAGATGGATCTAAATTATATTTATCTATAGAGTACCTTTCAGTTTCAGACTTATCAAAATTTCCTATTTCTAGTAATTGGGAATTACTTTCTATTGTAATATTTTTATTTTGATTTATGAATAAATTTGTATTATCAGAAACTGATAAGTCCATAAATGGATCTTTCAATGAAATAAATAAACCATGACTTTTATTACCCAATAGTAAAAGTTGATTTTTCATAATATCATATATATAAGGTAAATAATGAGTATCACTCCTAGCATATTCTATTAAGTGTTGGGGTAATGGCCTTTCTCGCCAGTCAGATAATTGATATTGCTTATTTGCCTCTACTGAACAATATAGGTTCAATAAATTTCCAAGTGAGTAACCACCAGGTGTATTTAAAACTCTTGCAGCTTGTCCTGTATCAAACATATTGACAACATAAACTGAGAAGTCACGTTGTAACCAGATAATGTCATAATCTGATCCGTGGAATAGTTTAAGAATTCTTGGATTTGTAGTTAATTCATTTAATCTACTCAATTCTTCAAATAAAGGAAATGGATCGATAATATAATCACATGTTCTTGTGCTCATTTGTATTAAACAAACAAAACCTCTAAATGTCTGCATTGAATGATGTTCTAAATCAATAGCTAATACAAAAGGATCTTTAGATGAATATTCTGAAGATTCACTATATTGAAGTTCTAATTGATTGTTTATATCAATAATCATAGAATTTAGCCCATCTAAGTCATCAATATATATTAAAGGAGTATTAGAAAGTGGAATATACATTTTTGGTTTTGAAAATTGAAAATCAAAATAGCAAAGGGATTTCTCTTTATAGGAAATAGCACTTCCTAATTCTTGCTCCAAAAACTCTTCTTCTCCTGCACGATAAATTGTCCCATTAATACTCCATGACAAATATTTTAATTCATTCTTAAATGGGTTACCCTTTGATGGTTTTGGAAAAGTATATTCAATACATGTTAAAACTTGTTTTTCTTGTAATAATTTAATTATTTCATCTACTAATAATATCCCTGTTTTATTACAAGGAAAACTTGTCAATTCACCCACAATATCAATAGATAAATAATATGATGGATGAATACAATGCAATGATTTATGTTTAGGTGTATCAATTCCTTTGTTAGAATCATTTTGATTCATCATATCTTCCTTATTTAAATTATCTTTAGATGTTCCATAATTATTTTCTAATCTAAATTTCTTTACTTCATCAGCCAAATATTTCTGAGGTATTCTAATCATTGGATCAAACTCAAATCTAAAATTATCTATTAGATTACTCCATTTCTTCTGAATCATATTCCTTTTTTCATCTTCTGATAAAAAATTTATACAATTATTTTCAATCATTGAACAATTACAAAAGTTAATCTTCCTTCGTTTTATTTGTGTATTTGGAAAACCTTTTTGTTCTAAATTCTCTTTATCAATCTTATGTGCATTATTTGTTTTCTCCTCATTTAAAAAATTAACTGATAAATTCTGTTCCTCTATATTATTAGATAGATTCATATTAGTCTCAAAGTTAGACTTATTAGTAATTTTCTGTTCTAAAAAATTTGAATGGATCATATTATCTATATAACCCTTTGTTTTATCCAAGTTACTCTGATCTATTAGTGGAGATACATTTAAATTGTTCCCTTCAAATAAACAACCATCACTTTCTATAGAATTACCTAACATTTCACTTTCTATCTGTACCTTTAAAAAATCTGTATTGTTAGATATCTCTTTATTTATACTATATATTATCTTATTAGAATCTCTTATATTAAATCCATCCACTTCAGATGTACTGTTATTAGACCTACTCATATATAAATTATATTTACAGCACTAGTAACATAGTTCAGAACTTAGATAAACCAAGATTTCTTTAAGATTCTATCCTCTAGTCTATATCAAAAAAAAAAGAAAAAAAAACTCAATATAACCGCCTATAACGACACAACCTGAGGCGCCAATAGTTTAAAGTTGACATGCCTCAATATTAGAGTAAAGAATAATGAGTTACCTCAATATTTTGTATTGGTATATCTATTTTATCTATATATAACACCTAATCAGGTCATAACACCCAATTCTATTTCTATCCATAAAATCTAATAATATATATATTTCCTATTGAACCCTCATAATAAAAAATATTAGTAGATTACCTATTCCCATTATTACTTTGGTAATAATAGTGGTTATTTTGATTCTGATTATTAGAATTATTATTGTAAAAAGATCCAGCACCAATTATAGACATTAATAATCTCCCAGCATCATTAGTCTTAATAGTATTCTGCCTATTATATTGCATCTGATTTATTGAATGAGGTGGTATAGAAGCAGAAGATAAAGGGGGATATTCTGTAAATGATGGTGGAATTGAAGATCTATTTAA
The DNA here is from genome assembly GCF_000006515.1 of Cryptosporidium muris RN66. Classification (NCBI taxonomy): domain Eukaryota; phylum Apicomplexa; class Conoidasida; order Eucoccidiorida; family Cryptosporidiidae; genus Cryptosporidium; species Cryptosporidium muris. The sequence goes on along the minus strand of NW_002196580.1, from coordinate 212,043 downwards.
ATTGGTGGAATTTTGCACCTGATTAGTAGAAAAACTTGATCTTCTATTATTATTTGTAATGCTAGAAAGTGACTGCTGATACGTTAAATCAACTACTCCATGTTGTAATCTAGGATCAGTAAATGAATGCTTCACATCACTTTGCTTAGTAACTACAGATGTTTGTAATCTCTGCAATATATTAGGTTCCTGTATAGAAGAATTATCAATCGCTTGTTTTATTGTTATTGGTACATTACCAATCTTTGATAAGGCCGGAAAGGAAGTAGATACATTTAAAATGTTATTACACTGTACAGAAGATGATCTATTTGACCAACTAAATACACCTGGATTTGCTATATTATTTGTATTTACAGTGATATTATTTGGATTAGATCCTAATGGAAGCCTAACATCATTGTCATTAGTATCATCATCAAATAATGGAGTATTAACATCAAATAAAGATAAATTAGCTGGTCCTTTTAAAAAAGTCTCAGAAATATATGATGATTTAGTACCTGTACTTGTATCATTTAAACTTGTAAAAGAACCTATAAAGTTATTAGGCTGCTTAAAGATATTAGTATCATTATTGATAACATTAGTATTAGTATTATCTTTAGCGTTTATATTACTTAAAGAATTTATTGGAGGTCCACTTATATTACTATTACTGTCACTATTCTTATTATTATTTGTTATTTCTTTATTTTGGATTGATTTTTTCTCTAAGGACCCTTTATGCTTTTCTACATATTGATCTAATGTCAAATCTTCAGCTTTCATCCTAGATTCTGCTTCCCTTATGTCACCTAAAGTAATATCAGCGCTAGATGTACAAGGCATATCCCATATATCATCATCTTCAACTTTTACAATACTTCTTTTACTTGAGCTACCATGACTAAGTCTATTTCGTGAACTATTCCTACTACCTCTTGAACTAAATCCAGATAAGCTAAATCTCCCACCAAAATGTTTACTTGTATCGTTAGTTTCAATGAAGTTCGGTCTTTCCTCTAATAATAAAGTACGCATAAGATCCACATAATCATCATTTATTATACTCTTTATACCTAATTTTTCCCTTAATTTTAGCAATAACGGTATTGAATATTTCATTGTATTACTTATTATACCATTGTCATCTTTATTCAATATATCTGCACCTATACTTAATTTACCCCCAACATTATTTTGGGTATTAACTTCAACTTTCATATCCCCTATAATATTAAATTAACAATTCTCTATTATATATAACTACTTCTTTAAAATACCTTTGTAGAATTTCCTTTAAAATCACAATAAAAGAAAAAAAAATAGCCCGCTCATGTGAGTTTGTCTCAAGTATGTTGCAAATTAGGTATCAAATTCTTTATAAATCATATTTAATTAAATAATTACTTTAATATTTGTTTTAATATTTCATACTAGAGATCATTGCAGTATTATTAGATAATTATTATAAGTGTTAATATATTGTTATCTGTAAATCTAAATATATATTATTAATTTACTATTAATAGCAATATCCCTAGTTATAAGAAATTAGTATTTATATTTTCTGCAAAGTTACTTTTTCACATTTCTAATAATTAAATTTATAACTATCTTTATATGCAAGCTAATTAAATATACACACTTATTTGATATCTAAAATTTATTGATATTTAAACAATATTAGGAATTGTAGCGCGCGCGGCTTTGTTGCATGTTTCATTATTATTTATTATTAATAAAGTAATAGTTTACAATGTCTATATATACATTATATAAGTTAAGGGCTTTTCAAAAATATTTCAAATATTGTGGAAATACTTTTAATATTTCTTATAGATTATTTATAACGGTATGAAGTGTCTAACTTATATTCTTTTATATAATATATATTATTAATATCTTTCTAGAAAATTAAAAAAGAATCAGAATTAGATAATCTTGTGAATAAAGGGAAATTAACAGTAGTACAATATGGTGCAGAATGGTGTGGACCTTGTAGAAATCTAAAACTTTTATTAAATAATTTAAGTGGAGAATATCCAAATATTAACTTTGCCTATGTTGATATTGATAAATTACCTGGTATGTATATGTATATCTATAATAATTATCATATAATTGTCATAATATTATAATATATTACTAATAATTTTTCTAATTTTGTAGCATTAGCTGAATCTCTAGGAATTTCTAGTATTCCATTAGTAAGAATAGTAAAGGACAAGAATTTAATAGATTCTATAATAGGATGTAATATAGAGTCTATTAAAGATTGTATAAATAAACAAATCTAATTTTATTTATATCTCTTTTTTTTTTTTTTAAATATTATTTAGACAAAATATATATACAATAGTTAATAATTTAATCTTCTTTTAAGTAATATTTCTAAGTACTATATTATTATATCATTTCCATTATATAATTATTAGATATTTATTATATTACGAGGATATTTAAGTTTAAAGATCTTACTTGTATTAAATGGCTATTGATTACTTAAACTTATTATATGATTGTATTGCCAAAGCCATTAAATTAAGCCGCTACCTCGCAATATTCAAGGTGCATATCTGTGCACTAATACAAATTAGTGATCAAGTTGTGTGATCTAGTTTCAGATCTGCTTGTTCAAATTAGAACTTTAGTTCATAAACATAAACTTCATATTGCATGGGAGTGATTTAATTGAAATACTTTTAATTTTGTTCTACCTATTTGATTTCCACTAATAATATTATATATTTACTATTGGGGATATTAGAGTTAGAATAAGTGGATATCTTATCAAAAAATTCTAGTATTAAGTATTAAATATTAATATATATATAATTATAATATAAAATATAAAGTTGTAAAAAGTACCAATGAGCACTACAAGGAATAATAAAAATGACATAACAATTAAAAAGCATATTAAACAATCAGCTTTTACAATACCCACTACTATTTCAAAGAGAAGTTTAGCTACAAATTCTGTAATTTGTAGACAAACAAGTGAAAATAAAGTAAGATCTATTACTACTATACCAATGGAACATTCAAAAAATACTCAAAAACAGCTTAAATTAAATATCACTCCAACCAGTAATAACCAATCAAATAAAATATCAAATAAGGTTTCAAGTAAAATATCAAATAAAGTTCCTACTGAAATTCTCGTTCAGCAAGCAATTAAACATGCTACAGAACAGGTTGCTCAACATATATCTAAGAAAACCCAACAAATAGCTCTTAAAGGTAATGAACAAATACAAAGTCAATTAGTTCAGCAACTTCCGAAAATCCAACATAATGTTAATGCTAGTTCAGTAATATCAGATAATAATCAAATATATAATTCAGCTACTCAACAAATTACTAATTTACATTCACCAAATGTTGATAATAAATCTGATATTAATCAAAAAAAATTTCAAAATAAGACTTTAAAAACAGATAAGATAGATAGTGTGAATAATAGTGAACATGTAGCTTGTATTGAGAAGCACTTTTTTAATAAGAGTAATTTCGATGTAACATTATTTAGATTAAAACTTCAGAATTTATTAATGCTATTGCAATTACATCATAATAGATTGCAACAGCAATATTTACAGAATTTTAAAAGTACAGAAGGATAAGAAAAGAAAATGTTTTCAATCCTGTGAAGAGGCAGAAACTACAAGAAATTTATCAAATATGCAAAGATGAAAAGGTGAATAACAAGACCAAATTGATCCAATAACTTCATTATATAATATTTTACTAATAACAAAATAAGATTTTGACTTTTAAATTGAGTAAACTATAGAATTAGTCAATATAATAGACTCCAAGAAGTACCAATTTTTTTTTCCCCTTTATACTAATCAAAATAGTTTAGTTTTATTTGTTACTCTTTTATAATTAAGAGACTTATAACGTTAAATTAAGCCATATTTAAGATAATAGCTATTATTTACATACTTTAATACACAAGTAGAGACTAGAATTTTATTTAATAGAATAACAGATAATCATAGAAGATTATCAATGTTTATAGAAATATTAGATTACTTTTAAGAGTATATTTTACTAGGATTTTTTAAAAACATAGATATAGAGTAATTTATATTTTAAGGATATTTTTACTTAGTAGAGTTTTTTTTTTTTTTTTGATAATATAAAGATATTTGATCTATAAATAAAGGTAACTTTTATGCTAGTATATTGTTAGATTAATAAAGCGCCTATATTAAATTTTGGAGCGCTAATTTTGTATTCAGTAACTTATAATGTGAGGGGTTAGATCTATTCCACTTTCTTACATTTCCTTCTCATTTTATTTCTTTATTTTTTTTTCCTCCTTCTTATTTAGAAAGTGGTTACAATATCAAGTAATTGTATAAATTTACTATCTATAGGCTTTTTAAATTTTGTTTTTTCTTGCAATTAAATCATTTTGGAATATGCAGATAAATGAAGATAGTTCTGCTCACTGGGAGAGTCATCTCTATCCAACAGGTTTTAAACATGAATTTTGCACATTTCTGGATAGACCACAGAAATCTTACTCATCTAAATTATATGAAACTTTAAGTAGATTTAATGAGCCATTAGATGAGGATATCAAGGCACTTGAAGTTCATATGTTTAGTTTGGTTGCATCACATTGGAGACAATCATGCTATACATCTTCTGAATCTCAAACCCCAGAGTTAAGCCCAGCACGGATACCATCTAGTTGTAATGAAAAAGAGGGGAAGGATGGTATGTCTATTATTTTTGATATTTTAAAGGCCTCAATGGAATTTGTTGAAAGTGATAATAGTGAATCTTTGGAAAAATTATGGAATCAAATTAGAGTATTAGATAGTGGGATGCTATCATTAGTAGTATCACTTTTTAACCAGATGTGTATGATATCTAACTATGCAGAGGCAGCTCAAAGAATACGTAGGAGACGTCATTTTGAGAAAGTATTAGCTCTTAGGAATGAGAATGAGGACCAAGATGAAGCATTTAGACTTTCAACACATTCTTTAAGAAATACAATAAAGGACTTACTAAATGCTGGGTATGAGAAACAGATAATTTATAAATTAATTTGTGAACAGGAGATAGATTTAGTAGTAACAGCTCATCCAACTCAGGCTCAAAGGATATCTGTTGTAAAATGTTGTCAAAATATTGCAGAGTTAATACTTCAACTAGATAGGTCAGATTTAACTCCTACAGAAATTAAAGATGCTAAAAATACTATACAGAGATGTCTAGCAATGTTATGGAATTCAGATACTTTACGTAGAGCTCGACCAACACCTTTAGATGAAGTCCAAAATACCGTAAATACAATTTGTGAAACAGTCTTTAATACATTACCTCAATTTTTAAGAAATATAGATATGATATTGGATGATAATGGTATGGATCCTTTACCACCCACAAAGACTTTATTTAAATTTTCTTCTTGGGTTGGAGGAGATAGAGATGGTAATCCTTATGTAACAGCTAAAATAACAAGATTGGCAGTAACAAACATGCGTTTAAAGGCTTGTAGTATTTTTCTTGAAAGTATTGATAAGCTAATGTATGACATTCCAATAGTTTCTAATCATAAGAAATTGAAGAATTATGTCGATAATTTACCTAATATTTCATTTTATCTTAATAACAATACACCTGCTAATAATGGAGATACAACAAATGATGCAACAGTTTGTTTGCGTCCATTTATGGGGTTTATTGCAGAACATGAATTATATCGCCGGGTTTTAGCTCATATTAGAGTTAGATTAATAGCTACTAGAGACTACTATCTAGATACTTTGAATTCTGGTCATTGTGTACAGTCTGAAATTAGAAGATCTTTAGCTTATCATTCTACACAGCAACTTCTAGAACCTTTATTAGTAATGTTTGAAGCTTTAGAAGACTATGATAAAGATATTAAGGAAAATATTGAGGAAGATAAAGTATCAGCTTCTTCATCTAATAATACAATTCCTTGGCTATCTCATAGCAATTATGCAACAGCTAAATTAGGAAGGGGACTATTACTAGATTTAATACGTCAAGTTTCAGCATTTGGATTATCTTTAATGCGTTTAGATATTCGTCAAGAGGCTTCAAAACATGAAAAAGCTATGGATGAAGTTTGTAAATATATTGGAGTTGGATCATACTCTGAATTTACAGAGGAAGAAAAGCAGAACTTTTTATTTAAATGTTTAGCTTCAAAAAGACCCCTAATTCCACATAGACTAAATTGGACTCCAGAAACAGTAGAGATTTTAGAAACATTCCGTGAATGTTCACATTTGGGTGCAGAAGCTTTGGGTTCTTATATAATATCAATGTGTATGAAACCTTCAGATATATTATGCGTTCATGTATTTCAAAAGGAATATTTTGCAACTATTAGTGCTGAAAGTGAAGTATATTCTAAATTAAGTGATTTAAATACTTTATTAAATAGTAGAAATAGTCAAGATTCATTAAATATGACAAATAACCTACAATCAAAAGGGCAAATATATTCTCCTTTAAATAATAACTCTCCAAAATCTTCAACTTCTATTTTACCATCTTTAGCTTCAAAAAGAATGAGGGTAGTCCCTCTTTTAGAGACTGTAGAAGCTTTGAATAATGCTCAAAAAACTTTAGAAGTTCTTTTGTCTAATGAATGGTATTTAAATTATGTTAATTCTGTTGATAAAGGAATAGTAGAAGTTATGATTGGATATTCAGACAGTAGCAAAGATGGAGGTAGATTAGCTTCAGCTTGGCAATTATATAATGCCCAAGAATGCCTTTCAAATATCTCTCATAGATATGGAGTTCAAATAGTCTTCTTTCATGGAAGAGGTGGAAGTGTAGGAAGAGGAGGAGGACCTCAACATCTTGCTATCCTTAGTCAACCTCCAAATACAATAACATCATTTATGAGGATAACAGTTCAAGGTGAAGTAATGACTCAATCATTTGGACTTGCTGAAATTGCTTATAAAACATGGGAAATATATACTTCTGCTGTTTTAACTGCTAGATGTAGTGTTTTAGATCTTGAGAATACCTGTGAAGAATTTGATCATTTAGAAAATAAAAATAAACCTATCATTAATGAAACTACTGATAAATCGGATTTAAATGATACTAATCAAAATTATTTATATAAATATTTAAGTAAAATGAAATTTAATAAAAATGTTGTAGTTTCACCAAAATGGAGAGAACTCATGAATAAAATGAGTGAAGTTTCAATGAAGGAATATAGACGCATCGTATTTGGTGAAGATAATAAAGACTTTACTTCTGATGACTTTGTCAATTATTTTAGAAGTGTAACTCCTGAAAAGGAAATAAGTGAACTTAATATTGGGAGTCGTCCATCTAAACGTAAAGAAGGGGGTATAGAAACTTTAAGAGCAATACCTTGGGTATTTGCATGGACACAGATAAGATCTCATCTACCTGTATGGTTAGGTCTTAGTGCAGCTTTAGAAGAAATGAAACGTATTGATGAACTTGGTGAAATAGCTGATATGTACCAACAATGGCCATTTATGAAAAGCTTTTTTAATTTAGTCTCTATGATTCTCCTAAAAACAGATGTACATATTTTCCAGCTTTATAGCAAAACTTTGGCACCTGAAAATCTTCAACACCTTGGAAATTTATTATCTCAAAAACTTAAAGATACTACAAAACTTGTAATGGAAGTCACTAAAGAAAAACAACTTCTTGATTCAGATTGTGTAACAAGAAGAGCTATATTACTTAGATTTGCATGGCTTGCTCCATGTAATCTTGTACAAATTGAATGCATTAATAGACGCAGAAAGCTCTGTATTTCTAATTCAAATATACAAGATCCAAAAACTCAATTGGAACTTGAAAAAATTGAAAATGCTCTCAAAATATCTATTCAATCCATTGCAGCTGGTATGCAGTTCTCAGGTTAAAACATACTAAATTCTATTAACAAAGTCAAATCAGAACTAAGATACAGAAAATATATCAATAAGAAAGCTGTTAATAATAGAGTATAAATAAAGTTTTCATCACATTATTCTTAATTTTATTATTTAGAATAAAGTAGATACATTATATTGAAATATATATCGTTAAACTAATTGAGTATTCATATCAAATTTAATATTTTAATCTATGGTAGGTAAATATTACTCAAATATCAATTTATTAGTTAATAGAATCAATTCATTCTTTTTAATCTTTCTAAACTATCAATAAAAGAGAATTATTAATTTCATCTCTATTTCAATACAAGCTAGTTTGTTTCATTATAGACAGAAATTCCTCTTCATTTATCTCACCATCCATATCTTTGTCAAATTCTTCAATCATTGCTTGTAGTTCATCATCTGATATATTTTCACCTAATTCCCTTGCAACTCTTCTAAGATTTTTTAAAGATATCTTTCCAGTATTATCATCATCAAAAAGTTTAAATGCTTTCAATATCTCCTCTTTAGGATCACGTTCTAGTATCTTTTGTGTCATTATCTCCATAAAATCTTTATAATCAACATAACCACTACCATTCTTGTCATATTCACGCATTATTTCTAGTACTTGAGTTTTTTTTACATCAAATCCTAATGCTCTCATTGCTACCTTTAATTCATGATAATCAATTTTACCAGTCTTCTCAGTATCAAAGAGTTCAAATGCTTCCTTTATTTCCTGTTTTTGTTCTTCTGATATCTCATTTCTAACACGTCGACGTCTTGATATTACATTTGATGAAGAATTACCAACACTACTTAATGCCCCTACATTTTCTTTTCTTGTGAGCATCATAGAAAACTTATAGTTGTGGTAATTTATATATAAAGCTTAGTTAAATATATTCTACAAAATAACCCCACAATTTAATTTATATAATATATATATTATATAGAAAATATTTATTCTATGCCTAATATATTGGTCTAAATAAGTATATTTACTCAATTATATGTAAAATGTTTGATCATTAAGTATTAGAAACACCGCTTCTAGCTCATATCTTTGTGGGGGGAGGGGTTCAAATATCAGTAAATAGCTTGTTTAAATAAGTGAATATAATCCCTACATATTATTCAATAAATCAATACCAAGTATATGGTAATTATTGGTTCATATATTAAGGGATATTATTAAAAATAAATGCTTAGATAATATAATAAAAAGTATATTGATACTTGTATATTAATTAAAAAATTGCCTAAGAGAAAACCTTGACATTATAATGATATTTTATAATGTAAAAAAAATATCTTAAAAACTCTACTATATTAAGAAATACCTAAATTCCCAATTCTTCCTTAACTAAAAATCTAGAAATGATGCCACGATTTTATAACGCTTTCAAATGTGCATTATTTTTAAAGGTGACAAAGGCGGGTAAAACTTATATTTTCGCAATATCATATTCCTCTATTAAAAAAAGAGAAGACAATTTGCATTTACATAGATATACCATTTATACTAACTACTATTATCAATTGTATTGATATGTTGATAGAATAAGCTAGAATTAAAAAGATTATATTACATAGTAGACCCCTCAAGATACTCAAATTTATAAGTAAAACATAGTTGTCAATATTAGACTGATTTTATGTCATATTATCATACTATACAGTTTTATTATTATTATTATACTTTACTATTATTTATAAATCAACATTCTAGAACATTAATTTTAATGTTAATGTTAATACTTTTTAAGGTCAATTCACATCATTATTATTTATTCAATACCAATAAATGTCATTATAACATAAAGTGGGAAATCACAGTAAATAGGCTACTAAAGTATTGCATATTTACTTTCACAAAAAGAGTGTGTATCTCTCTAAATACCACTAGTCATATACTTTTTGAATGAAATAAAGGTATATATTAGAAATATACTTAACTAAACAAATTAGAAATAAACTCAACATCATTATAACCATGGTTGGAATTTTTATTATTTCTCCCTTTATTACATATCAAATCATTAGGTTTTTCATTACCATACTTCTTCAATTTTGCACCTTCATGTAATATATCTGAATTGTAACCTTTTTCTAAATCATCAAATTCTTTAATATTACCATAAGATTTATTGTTAGATGGAACTACTTTAGTTCTATTGTCTTTCAAATGAGTCATTTGATAATAATATAATGAAAATAAGAACGCTAATATATCAAGATAATATATATAATAGGTCCTATAATAAAGTTGAAACTATTTAAAAAATACTGCACACAATAATTAGATATGCACTCTAGTAGAAGTAACTTTTTGTCTATCTATATCATTATGCAAGTCTAATCATTAAATTATAACAATGATACACATTATTTTTTAGTTACTAAAAAAATCGGGACATATACTAGTATTTTCTACCTTTTTTTAACAGAATGAAAGTATATGTAAGTTTTCTTTTCTATATAGTTGAATCTAAATTCAAACTAGAATTACGGTACCATATAGCGCGATATCTTGAGACGAGACGTATACATAGAGAATTTTAGCCCCTATAATATTCTAGTGTTGCAGGATTAAGTTACACTATAGAATTATTTTTCTTTCCTTAAACCAGACGTTTACTTTCCTTTATATAAAAGATTTCATTTTTTCTAATTTGATTGTACTGTTTAGAGAAGTTCCTAAATGTTTGTAATAATATTATGAAAGGTATCATATTATAGCGCTTAGACAATCTCTTTATTTTCAATTGCATGCACCTTCATAATTCTAATACTGTCTAAAGGATTTGAGTAAACTATTATAAAATATAATATGAATATTTTGGAATATTCAATATTATATTTTATAATATTATTTTTTTAATCCAATATTATATAAAAATATTATCTTTGCCAAAATTTCATTGACTACTATTAGTAGTATCAATATATTAGGCGCCACATGATTCTTCTTCTATCTAAATATAAAATAGATATTATGTTGAAGTACCTTTTTATGTTACTTGTTAGGGGATTGATTTATATAACAATATAATAAATGATGAAATTTGTTATTTACATTGTTCTTATGAAAATTATAGTGTCTTACTTTGAACATACTGGAAATAACGAACAGCTATGTATGTCATTATTGAAATTGAAACTTACAACAGATAGTTATTCCATGATATATAAAAGTCAACAAGGTTCTGAATTTTCAAATATTAATTCTATTCAAATCGAAGAGGAACTAACTGGACTACGTAGAATGTGCAAAGGAACTTTGGAAAATGTTAATTATGCAATTAGAAAAGTTAGAGAACTTAAGTCGAAATATAGATTATATAGGCAACAAATGAAACTTAGTGCTAAAGATGATCCAAGTAATATTAAATTTTTTTTAAATAAAATGGATTCTATACTAATGTCAATAAATTTATACAAACAAGAATATGATGATAATATTTTTTTCTTACTAGAAAATTGTCTTGATAGTAAAAGTTCTGCTGCATATAATGTTAGAAGGGCTATATCAGATTTTAATAGAGAGGAAATGAAGAAAAAGAGATTAAGAAAAAAACTTGACAAAATAAGAAATAAAGTGACATTATTAAATATTAATTCTACTGCAAAGAGTTTACATAAGATTAATTGTTTTCACAATAAAGAATCTTGTCAATGTTGTGTTGAATTAGATGACATACAGCAAAGAAAATCTAAGATCTTAGAAAGAAAGAACCATCTAGAAAAAAAAATTAGAGAAAGTCAAGATGATATTGATTTTTACAAGAATTGTTTTGAAAAGGAAGAAAGGATAAGGAAAGAACGAATAAGAGAAAAAGATTTTGTATTACAAAAAACCAGAAGAAAATGGGATAAATATAATAAGTGTAAGGGAGGACTAATTACAGGATTAACAAGTAGAAACATAGGAATATATACAAAAAAAAAGTTACAAAAAAGAGAAAAAGAAGAATATGAATATGATGAAGAAGAAGAATATGAATATGATGAAGAAGAAGATAATGAAGAAGATGATGAAGAGAAGAGACGAGAACGAGAAATGAGACAAGAACTAGAAATGAGACTAGAATTAGAAAAAAGACTAAAACAAGTAGAAGAGAAAAAATTAATAATAAAACAAATGAACATGTAAAATTAAAGAGTTGTAGAACATTTGAAATTACAATGGGAATATAAAAACAAGATGTGAATATAGAATCAGAATAGTGGAAAACTAAATTTACTTTGATAGTTCAAAATTACCTACTCAATTTGACAAAGGAACCCAAAATATAGTTTTAAATGTAAGTCTTCACAATTTAAATGTTGTTTATCTAGAAGTATATTATCCAAGTATAGATTATTCTGGAAACCCAAGTCATAATGGATATAAAATTATATTACAGAAGGAATGGAATTAAGAAACCAGTACGCACAAATAAATACTCATTTGTAAAGATAACAATATTTTGCAGAGAATTTTCAAGTAAATTAAACAATAATAAAACATATTTTAATTTGTAGTTGTAAGGATTTGAATTTGTATTATTCAAAAACCACATTTTAAATTGTATATAAATCATTAATATTACTTTTTTTATATTATATTTTGAGTAGTAACCCATAATTTTAAATCTCCAATATATAAATGTTGGGAGGAATTTAATATAATTAATAAGCATTTATTTATTGATATTTATGAAACCTATTTTATTTCAAGTATTAAAATAGAAAACTATTTTGTTTGTCTTATAAAATTATAGAAAATACATTATTTAAAAGAATATTTATTTTTATATTTTTTATTCTATATAAAATATTATCCTTTATAAGTAATATAATACAGATATTTTTAGAGTAAATAACATTGACTTCGAACATACTCCAAGTTCATCGTTTGAAATTATAAATTAAGACAAGTTATTTTCTTTTTTTTTTTTTTAGGAATTCTTAATTGTCTCTTATTAATTTATATATATGAAGTGATAAAACTATTTTAGAACACTATGTAAAACATTTATGAGAAATAAAATAAGTATACTATATAATAAATATTAATCTCATGCAAAAAATTCTTATTACCAGAATTAATTACTGTTATTAAATATATATTTAAAATTGAATAAAATAATCAAAAATAAAAAGTTTTATGGAAACTTTGCTTTTTTATAAGTATCAGAATACTAATATTTATTTTTAATATTATATATAATTACAAAAAAATTCTTTCAAACTAATATTTTTTGCTATTTTATTCTTTATCTTTTTAAGTATTATACAAAGCTTATTTTTAAATAATTTACAAATTTATTATTTTTAGATTTTTCTTTATAATACTCAATTCTTATTAAAAATTTTAAATATTTAAGATTATTTGACAATAGTATAATTTCATACAAGTATCTAACTTCCTTTATATAATCGTGACCATAATTGCACCAGTGCATTACGTGTGAACACACTAAAATTTGTATATAATAAAAAAGTTAGATCTTTGTTCTTTTTTTAATTTTAGTATTTTATTATACAAAAAAGAATTCATAATACTAAACAAATGAAATTTTGACATATATTATTATCCAATTAAATGAAGCCATATCCGAATTTTACAATTTTTGTTTTTCTTTGGAGTGTTTTAATTGATCCTGTAGTTCTGGAAAAATGTATATTAAATATACTAGAAACTTCACTAATTACAATAAAAGTGGATAATACAAAGGGTAAAATAGGAAAAAATAGTGATTTTATTAGCAAAATTAATTTAAGTGGATTTGAAGATGAGGATATTGACAAACCTAAAGAAAATTCTGATATAGAAGAAAATAACCAGAAAAAAAGTGGTGATAATATTAATACATTAAATGATGTGACCTCATATGGTAATAAAAGTGAGAGAAAATTCAAAAAGAAGCTTTCAAATATAGTAGCATCAGCTTTGGGAAAGAGTGGAAGATATTCTGTTAACTCAGATAACAAAAAATCCCAGTTATCAAAGTTTAAAAATGTATTAAGATCCAAGCCTTCTACTATAATTCCTTCTTCAGTTCCTATAGAAAATGTTTTTGAATCTCCTAATGTATCTGATTTGATTAAAACAAAAAAATATTTAAAATCACACTCTACCAATATTAATTTATTACATGTTAAAGATATAGAAGGCAGAAAACAAAATCAAGAACAAAATAAAGAAGATGAAAGACAAAATAAAGAAGGTGAAATACGAAATAAAGAAGAAGATGAAAGACAAAATAAAGAACAAAATAAAGGAGAAGATGAAGGAGAAAATAAAGGTGAAAGACAAAATCAAGAACAAGATGAGAAGCAAAATAAAGGAGATATAGGTGCGCAAATAAATAAGTTAAAGTTAACTAATCTATTTCATAAAGATATATATCCAAAAGATCATTCTAGTTCAAATAAATCTCAAACTAGCAAATCGTCTCCAGAATATAATCTCAAATGTCAAAAAAGTAAGCTGGATATTTTTAGGAAAAAATTGGTAGAACTAATAATTGAAAGTAAAAAACGAACAGATGAAATTAAAAAAATTAAAAAAATTAAGGATTTGCATTGTAGATTATATAATTTTAAAGATAATCATTTTAAATGCAAGGGATATCAAAGTAGTATGGATTCAAATATATCACATATAAAAATAATAAAACAAAAAAAATCAAAGATTGAAGAATATATTAGTAAATGCCTTGAACTATTCATAAAACAACTCAATTTAAATTATGAACTTGAATTTTCTCGTGGTATTAGTCCTACTAAATGTGAAATGGAAGATATTTTTACTTTTAATAAAAATATTACTCAGACTAAAGAGAAAATAATCTTATCAAACATTTTATCTGAAAAATTAAATTTAAAGAGTGGAAAATGCAAAAAGTGCTTATCTAAAAAATTCAATAATAAAACTTGCTTTGATTGTTCTTTGATATTAGAAATGAAATATAAAAATAATAAAGAAAACAATATATTAAAAAAAGAATTACAGGATTTAAAATATAAACAAGCTAGTTGTATAAATTATACATTAATTACTGAAGTCCAAGGTACTACAGAAAGTAAAACATAAATATAGAGTTAATATTAAAACTGTAAGAAGATAATTTTATACATTTAATTATGTTAATTTATATAAAAAAGCTATTATAAAAATTTTTTTGATAATAATTAGGTTCAAATTAATATTTTTAGAAATGGGTGATAAGTTCAATTATAGATTACTTTTTTATAATAATAAAATGATTTTGGTTATAAGTGATTTAAAATACTTAAAATGTTATTTATTATGAAGTATAAGTTCTAATTTTAATTTAAAATATTATATTCTATACTTAGTAATTGTAATTATAATACTATTTGTTAAATAAGAATTTTATTGCAATAACAGTGTAGATTTATTTTGGATCTAAATAATTTAGACCCTAAGAAGTATGTTATATATATATATATATATATGTACTACTAATACTAACAATATTTTATACAAATCGTTAAAATTGAGTTAAAGTGATGTTAGGTATTGATTAATTAGTCTAAATCAGTTACAATATGTATTAAATATGAGGTAATTAAAAGATCTAGCTTTGTGCTTTAGCGCTAAATAAAACATGTCTTATAAAATTTTAATTAACGTAATCAGCTTATATTTATACAGGATCAGATTTAAAAGATTAATAAATTATTTAGTTAAATACAAAAATTTATATAAATATTGTGGTTTAATTATATATACATATAATATAATATATTTTAACTCGATACCTTTAGTTACCGCCATTAAGACATTTATGTGCATCATTAGTAGATGGTTTTTAGAATAAAGAGAACTAAAAGTTTTGGTTTTTTAAAAAATTTTTAATGGTGTACAAAATATTAAACTTTGCTTCTATTTAATATCTGAAATTTTATTAAATAATATAATGAATATAATCTTTATTATTTACTTTACTTTAATTTTATTTTGTATTCCTAATATTGGTATAATTAGTGAAAAGTTAAGTAATTACAAAAGAAATAAAAGATTTGCAATTATTATATTATCTTATGTAGAATTAGGTATTGAAGATGATTATAAAGAGGATCTTGTTAAAGTTGAAAAATCTGAGAATTTGGAATTACCTAATAACTCATCTCTAATTATAAATAATTATAATAAAATATATGATAATAACAGTATTTCAGATATTTGGCAAATATATTCTAATATAAATAATACTATTAAATTAAAACCATTTATTTCTAAGATTGTTGATTCCTCAAAATTTGAAAAGTGTTTGAACAATGGAAAATATAAACTTTTTGTGCTAAATAATTCCCTCAAAGTAATACTAATATCCAGTGAAAAATATAAAATATCTGATGTATCATTAGGATTAACAATAGGAAACTCTATAGAATTAGATGGTAAACAAGGCTTACTCTCTCTTTTGAGGCATATTATTTTTAAAGATGGATCTAGTGTTAATTCTAGCAGTTCAGCTTTCATAGATTTTATAAAAAATAATAATGGTCATATATACTCCCATTTATATCCATTTTCAATGGATTATGGTTTTAGTATAGATTCTGGATATTTAGAAATAGCTTTAAATATGTTTAGTAGTTATTTTGAATCTCCTAAATTTGATGAAGAAATAATCTATTCTACATTAAATAATTTAAAATTATTTAATATAACAGATTATAATAGTTATGATGAATATTCAGCTGAACAAATACTTAAAGATTTATCAAATCCTAATCATATATATTATAAATTATCTAATAGAAATTATTCAAACTTAATAAACAATTTAAAATCAAGGAGTTCTAGTACTTATTATGAACTAATAAATATTTATAAGAAATATTACAATGCAGATTTGATGATACTATGTATTGTATCTAATAAATCTTTAGATATATTACAAAGATATACTATGAAATACTTTTCAAATATTTCAAACTCAAAAGAACAAGTTATAAATCTATTAGATAAATATGACAGTACAATCCATCCTTATGATGTATTAATTGGTAAAATAATTCAAATTAAGTCTAGATTTAAACAATCGAAGTTATTATTAGTATTTCCAATACCTAATAAAGTTGATTATTATTTACAATATAAACTTGGTGATTATTTAACTACAATGTTTACTATTACAGGTGGTAAATATGATCTTGAATCAACTATAATAAATAAAGGATGGGCTAAGAAATTTAAATGTAAATTAATAAATGATAAACATGGTTTTTCATATTATTTAATAACTATTATATTACCAAAAGATGGTGAATATTATATCATAAAAATTATTGAAACTATTTTTTCAACTATTCAAATGATTAAAGAAACAAATATAGATGATGAAAAATGGGAAAAGATTCGAATTATTACTGAGGTTCAAAATAAGAAAGAAGATTTGAATTATAAAAATAATAGAATATCTAAAAAAATTATTGATACTTTTATATATACAAATTGTTTACCAGAAGATATCTTAAAAGTTACCTTTTGTATAAAAACATCAAATATAAAAGAATTTTATAATTTTATAAGCTATTTAAACCCTAGGAATATGTTAATTATATTATTTCAATTTAATCTTGAGAAAAATGGTAGCGAAATATTATTAAAGAATAAAACAGTAAAAGGACTTTGGGATAATATTAGTAAAACTCTTACAAATATTGGATATTCTATAAAAGATATTTTTAAAAAATCAGATGAAAAAATATTAAAAGTTACAAATAATCACTATTTAGGATCTGAATATATATTACAAACAATTCCAAATAAAATTACTAATTATTTATGTAATATAACATCAAATATAGCAAGGAATATTTTTAGAATTCAGATATGGGATTCTAATATATGTATTTATAAAAATAATGCAAAATTATATACACAATATATCCTTAACCAACCTTATCCTATAACTTTGTATGATGCCCTAATTATATATTTGAATCAAAATGAAGAGTTAATTGAATCTAATAATACCCAATATAAAAATAAAACATTGGAATATATTTTTAAAGATAAATCATTTTTATTGTTTAGAGAATCTCAAAATAATAATTCTAAATTTGAATATAATAAAACTATTAATAATAGTGAAAATTTTGAAAATATAATAAATATATCTCCTATAAATGATTTTAATAGTACATCTGAATATCCTATAAATATTAATAATAAAAGTTTATATAATTCAGAAATAGAAAATGAAATAATTAAAACAAATGATATATATATATCACCATTTGCAAGAACAGTATATTATATGCTAGGAAATTTAAATAATAATTTTATATATGGAAAAGTTGGGATATATATAAATAATATTTCTTTATCTTTAATAAATAGATTATTAGGTAGTGGAAATTTAGTAAAGTGGTTTACTTTATCATTTTTACTTCAAAAAGCCTTTTTGAAAAGTATTGATCCATCTTTACAATATTATATCTCAATACCTGAATATCCAACATTATATCATTTTTTTAAAATGAATTTTGGAATTGAATTTATAATTAAAGGATATACAGATTCACTTCCTAGTATAATTGATAAATTAATTAACAATATATCTAAATTACCAAAAAATATTAGTCGTTTTAATATTTTCCAAGCAAGGCGAGAACTTAGTGATGTTATTAATAAATTTGAAATAATGTCAAATAATGAAATATGTATTGAGAATATATATAATATATTAACAAATGAATGTTTAACAGTTGAAAAATTGGTATATGAATCAAAAAATATTACATATTCTGAAATTATTCAATTTGGTACAATTCTTATTAAATATGGTGATATTTATGGACTTATTACTGGAAATTGTAATCCAATACAGTATAATTATTATATGAATAAAATATGGATATCTTTGGGTAGAAATAATAAACATTATTCCATTAACCCATTAATTATCTTAGCAAATAATAATACAATTGATTCAAATTTTGGAAACTGTTATAATAAAGTAAATAATTCAAGTTATGAAATAGAAAAATATTCTATAACCTTGGATGATTTTAGAAGACAACAAATTATTAACTTAAACATTTTACCAGAAGAATATCACAAAATTTTTATACTAGTAAAAAATACTGAAAATAATTATCCTAATGAAATTTATTTACAGATACAACTTGGAAAAATTAATATGAAAAAGATTGTATTTTTGAGTATTTTAACTAAGTTAGGGTTTGAAAATGCCTTTATAGAAATGTTCAAAGGTAATAGTCATCTTATGACTTTAAATATTGATCCAGATATTTTTGCATTTACAATAAACGTCTTAAATATTAATATTAAATCTTTGATTTATAGTTATAAGGAATTAATAATATTACTTCAGAAATTTTATACTACTTACTTTATTGATAATTCACCATTAATTAATAATGAATCTTTTGAAGAAGCTAAACAAGATGCAATTTCTCATTTAAAAACACTGGATAATGAAAATATTTTATTTGATCTTCATTATAGTCAAATAATTGAAAATAAGTTACCAGTAAATTGGAATCAGATACAAATAGATTATCTAGAAAATACTTCATTCAATGAATTTCTCGAATTATGGAAGAGTTTTCTCACGTGCTCTCAAATTATGGTTGCAGTGCAAAACATCAAAGATTTTGAAGAAGTAAATCAGAATCCAAAATTTGTACCAAATGGATTTATAAAACTATCAAATAAATTAGGACTTTCTAATCTATTTAAAATTAACAGTATTGATGATATGTAAATTAAAGTATATTAAAAACAGGTATTGAATAAACATAAAGGTATAAGAATTTGAATTTATTGTTAATAAAAGAAAAACACCTCATATTTTATATATATTATTAACATTAAATATAATCCTTTTTAGTTTTTTATTTATTTATTTTACGTAATTTATTTTTGTTAGGTATTTATTATAATTTATTATCAATAATATACAAATCTTCTAAATATTATTATTATTATTATTATTACTTATTATAATTATAATATATACAAAAATTTTAGTTTAATAATAAAATTTAGATATAATTTAATTAATGTAATATTTCGGTATAAATTAGTTACTTGATATTATAATAGTCACTATAAAATTATAGCTAATAAATCAAATAAATTATGTTAATAAACTGAATTCTAAAATATTTCATAATTATATATTAATTAAAAAAAGTTCATTTATTAATGTTTAGAAATTATTTTAAATATAAATTAAATAAATAACTGATATATAAAGCGAAATTAGAGGATCATAACTAGATATATTTAACAAATATTTTATAGCCTTTAATAAAGGATTACAATGATATATTACTTAAAAATAATCCATACTATTTTAATTTGAAAAGTGAGGATTTTAGATCATCTATTTTCTACAAAATTGAATTACTCTAATTATATTAGTAATATATTATTAAAAATAATCATTTTTTTTTTCCAATAAATTCTAAGTTAGAGTACTATCTAATAATATGAAACTTAATATATAATCCTTTTTTTTTATTATTATTTTCAAGTACAATATATCCTTTTAGAAATAAAATCTAAAACTCTTAAAATTAAAATATAATTTTTATCAGAATACTAAGATAAAATTAAACATAAGATGAATCTATTACAGATTTTATATAGAATTACTTGATTGTAATATTTCACTTATTGAATTTCTTAATTTATAAATGAAATAACTTCAATCATTTTTTAATATAACCAAACTTTAATATTAATCCTATTAATATATAAGATAATTATATTATCTAATATAATGTAATGTACATTTATAAATTATATTGAATCTATTTTTTCTTAGTATTTTCAATTATATTATTAATTATTTAAAAAATAATAATAAAAAAAGAATCAATACAAAATATATCTAAATAATTATTCATTTTTCTTAAATAACTTTTCATTATTTACAATAAATATGAAAGTCAAAAATGATTATCTTCAAATATACAATATTTTAGAATTTATTTTATTATAATCTATAAGACTTCAAAGAGTAAATCTTTATAGTATAAATAATATAAAATATATTTCTAAATTACTATGAATAATTTGACAAAAATATATGATACCTAATCTTTTAAATTTTTAAAATTAAAAAGAAAATCTATAGAACTCACTTTTTTTATAGAAAATATATACTTATAAGAAAGATATTCAAGTATTGAATTTATATCTCAAAATATTTTAGTTATTATTTTGTTTTATTTTACAAATTTAAATTTTGTAATTTTAAAATATATAACTAAACTATTGAACTATTATTTTTAAATCCTTTAATTATTAATATTTATTTTTATAAGGTCTAATAGAAATTAATATTCAGTTATTAGGTATAATTATGTTAACAACAATCCAAAATATTAAAAAAAAAAATTAGTAACTTAACTTTAACTTTTTTTTTTTAACTATGTTTTCATTGTAAAATATCCTCAAATCTTTTACTATATTAATACAAAATAATAGCCCCTTTATCTAGTACTTATATAACAATATTATTGTAATATTAAAAAATCATAAATTAAATATCATTTCTAAAAATAATTATAAAATCTACCAAATTATTGATTTTATTGACTATTAAAACTAAATCATCTTTTTATCACTTTTTTTAATAGTTTAAATCATAATCTAAGAATGAAAACTTGAATAAAATAGTAATATACACAATTATTCTATAATTCTTATTTATTTTTTATCTAAATTATTAATTTTATTGTTTTTATTGTCTATTTGTATTATTAGACCTTTTTTCACAATATACAATCATTAATACAAATACAATATTTAAAACTAAAACTAATAAAAATTTTATTATAGTTATCTTAAAAAAAGTATATAACATTTTATTTAAAAAAAAATTAAATTTTATATTCATCATTATATTTAATCAAATATTAAATTAATTCAGTATTATTTCAATATATTTTCTAACTAATATAAATTCTAGGTATTATCTAAGAAAAAAGTAATTGAAAGAATTATAAATATTATAATTCATATTGAAAATAAATATATAAGTTTCTAATAATATATTCAATGTAAGTATTATGAAAATAAACAATTTTATTAAGATAAATAAAAATAAAATAAGTCCTTTTATTAAAAAAGATAAATACTCTTCAAATATATAAAGTGTTAAATAGATTATATATTCGTTCAAATTACATAATCACTATCACTATTAATATTAAATAAATAAAAAGAGAAACTAAGAGGAAAAAAGGTAAATCTATTACTATATTTTACAATTAAACAGATTTATTTATGTTATAAACTATTAAATATTATTATAAAATTTTCAAATTATAATTTGTTAAATATCTTTCATCTTAATATTTATATTGTTCACTTCAAATTTTATGTTTCAACTTCATTCTAAAACTTTTTAATTTAATAACCTAATTAATATCTTTTTTTTTATTTTCCTATTGTTATAATCTTCTTATAAACTAAGTAAATAATTCAAGAGATTATCTTTTATAACTTTTCTAATAAGATCAAATATACTTAATATTACAATAAATATATCATTTCTTTTGTTTCCACTTAATAGAAACAAATACAGCCAAATAGGTCTTGATTAATATTTAATGTATAATTAACTATTATAATACATATTATAATAATTAAAGGTTTATTTTAGTATTAAGTATTAATATTTAATATCTTAAAAATAACCAGATCTATATTACGTTATAAAATATATAATCAAAATATTTTACATCTCATAATTAATATTCAATTCTGTATGTTAAAATAACTCTTACTTTAGGAGGTACATCTCATTCTGATCTAAAGATATTAATTCTTTAATATGCTGCAATGATGCATATGACAGATAACCTCTAAAAGGCGGTTAATACGTGTTGTCAATATCTAAAATACTTTCTATTAAAAGAAAAAAAAAAGTAGTTATAAAATATTTATAGTATATTAGATAATAATATATCCCAAATAAAAAATAAACTATAATATATAAAATTATTAAGTCTTGGCAATAAAAAAGTTTATAATATTTTTATATATAAAGGAAATTTAAAACTATTATTTATTAATATAAGATATTACAAGTCAATAACGAGGAATATAAAGATACAATGGACCCTATTTTAAATTTTGAACATTAATATCTTAATTATATCTTACATTTATTTTAATAAGATTACCATCAGGCGCTAAAAAGAGTATTAGTAAGGGGAGTTGATACGATGTTTACAATAAATTTATAAATAAGGGATTATAGAAATATTTCCTATTTTATCTTGAATAAAATAAATGTATAATTTTTCGAATTAATAATTTTAATAAGGGTTTAAATATTTTTATTTTATATTGGCTTAGAAAGATAGCAAGCTTTTTCTTTTTTGAAATATTGTGGTTATGCTATATTTTCTACTTTTTATATCTATATTTATTTCAATTCGACTGATTAATTTTTCATCTTATGGAATCTATAATAGATATATTACACAAACTCAAATAGAGAATTCAATATCTCAATATTCAAATAGGATACTCTTTGGAAATATGGGATCTCAAAATAATATAATAAAAGATGAGGAATTTATTAAACCTATTACTGAATATAGGAAATTTCGTTATTACGAATTAAATAATAAAATAAAAGTGTTTTTAATCCATGATAGCAATGCTGTATATTCAAATTTAGCTTTGTCAATTTCTGTAGGTAAATTTATGGGATTTTATAATAATATTAATTTACCAAGTTTTTTATTATATGGTTTATTTATGGGATCAAGGAAATTTCCTTCAATACATGAATTTGATAACTTTTTAAGTAGTCATGGTGGAGAAATTGAAAAAGAGATTACAGACAGAAATTCTTATTACTATTTAGGTATTCCCTCAAACTACTTAAATCTAGCTTTAAAAAGATTTAGTGAATTTTTTAAGACACCATTATTTGATAGGAATGGTTTAATTAACCAATTAAGAAGATTTTCTCAAATATTTAGAGATTATTATCCAGGGAATTTATTAAATACTAGTGAATTAATTCATGAGATATCATATTTAAATTCATTAAATAAAATAAATTGTTCAAGTAGAGAATTTGATATAAATAATGAATATGAATATATAAGAAATGAAATTATAAAGTTTTTTAGAGAATATTATAGTGCAGATTTAATGACATTGATAATAATTGACTCAAAGCCCTTCAATATATTAGAGAAATATGTATCTGAATTTTTTCTTAATATACAAAATAATAATAAGATATTATCTACTTTTCATATATCAGATAAGAATGTAGAACCATTATTGATATATATTGGGAAAATAATACATGTAAAATATAATAATCCAATTAATAAGATTAAATTAATATTTCCAATTACTTACAAGGTATCAAATGATAAATTACTTTCATTTCAATATATAATTGATACATTAGGACATAGGATGAAAGGAAGTTTGGTTGAATTTTTGAAGCAAAGATGTTGGATTGAAGATTTATCATTATTTGTATCATCTTCAGAATTTGGGTATTCTTTTATTGAAATATCTATAGATTTGACATATATTGGAATAAATTATTTAGCTTATATACTTAAATCAATATATGCCAGTATTAATATTTTAAAGAATAAAGCAATTAATCCAGATATTATAGATGATAGAATTAAAATTGAAGAAATAAATTTTTATTATAGAGAATCTTTGAATAATAAAGAATTAATTTACACAATAATAGAGAATTATTCTTCACATAGATATTTACCAAATGAGGTACTTATTGGTAATGTAACTATAGATAAAGCTGATACTAAGGATATACAAGAGGCAATAAAGATTTTAAATCCTAAAAATATGATATTAATAATTTTTAGTCAAAATTTTGTATTAACTGGAATGAATATGCTATTAAATAATGTAGAATTTATGAATGAATTAAAATTAAATATGGATAATAAGTTTTATAACAGTCTTATTAATGATATAGAAAATAGTGACATAAGATTTGACGATTTGAAATATAAAGAAATAAAATATCATATTGAGAAATTACATCCACTATTTTTAAATTATTTAGATAAAGTGGATAATGTAATTCAGAACACAACTTTTTATTATGATCTACCTGACAAAAATGAATGTATACCTTCATTAATTGAAGATTATACAAGTAATATTATGTATCAACAATATCCAATTCCACTGAAAGATGCTATAAATAGATATTTGAATGAAAATTACTCTGAAGGATGTAGAGTTAAATTAAGTATGATTTCTCCTTCATTTGAAAATATTTTCTATTTTCCAATATTAGGTTCTACTAATGTTAAGACTTCATTATCATTTAGAATAATGACTCATGTGATATCGAAATCTAGCTTAATATTACCAAAAGCTCTAGAATCAACATCTAGATTACTATCAACCTTAAATATTTTATATAGAGCTATTGAGATTGAAATAAGTTCTATTATATATTCAGTAACACAAGCTGGAAATAACGTAAAATTATTAGTTACTAAAGAAAGTGAATTTGGTGGTTCTCCTTTTGGGCTTGAAATATTACTACTTGGATATTATCCATCATTAATAATATTTATTGAAAATTTTTTTACTACATTATCTAATTTGAATAAAATAGCAGAATTGAGTTTTCAGCAGGCTAAATTCAATTATCAGAATTACTTAAAGTTTCAAATATATGAAACTACTTCAATTGAACAATCTTTAAATGCTCTTTCAGATATTACATTAATGCAAAACATGTCCTATAAATTACTTATGAAACAATGTTCTAAGATTAAACTTGAAGATGTTATTGAATTGGCAAATTATATTGCTCAATATGGTGAAATTGAAGGTTTGATAGTTGGAAATTTGGATCCAATTAGGGCACATAAGTTGATAAATAACATATTAAAGTGGCTTAAACATAATGAAGAGAAATATCATGTTAGTTCAAAAATTGATATAACAAAATCCATTAAGATAGCTCGGTCAACAACATTAGAAGGTACTAGAGACTCAATTGAATACTATGAAACTTTAGATCTACTTTCTTTAGTCAATTCAAATAGGAATACTTATTATTATCAATTAAATAAAAATATAAATGATAAAAGATCTCATGTACTATTATTTTTAGGGATGGGAGCTGCTGATTATGTATCACTAGTACTTTTAAATATGCTTAAGAGGATAATGAGTCGTATATCACAAAGTGGAGATAATAGTGAACTTAAATTAGATATAAATGTTACTATTAGGTTTCATGTTATTGGATCATCTTTTGCAGGATTATTATTTTATGCAGAATCAACAAATAGAAATATTAAATTTTTGACCGAAAATATATTAAAATTTTATAGAACTTTTTTTGAGAGTGATAATTCAATATCCTTAAGTGATTTTGAAGAAGCAAGAAAACAATATTTACATCAATTACACTTTAAACCTACAAAGCTGGTTGATATTAGTAATGAATTTTACTCTCAACTTGTTAACAGACAAATAAAGTTTAATACTAAAATATCAAAGATACTTTACCTTCAGAATTTGAATTATGAAAAGTTAAATTCATTTTCCAGTGCTATGAGAAATTCTCCCAAAGTGATAATTGCTACTCAATCACAAATTGGTACTAACCTAGATGAATTATGTAAATATTCTCCTATTAGATTTCAAAAAATTACTTCAAAAGATGAGTTATTTTATATTGAAGGTATAAGGACATATAAATTTCCATTAAAAATGAGTGATAAATATTAATATATATATATATATATGACATTTGGAATTAGGATAGTACCTTATAAAGTAATATATTTTTCTATATTGAAATTATATTGTTAAGTATATATAAAGTAATATCAATTCATATATTCATTAAGAAATAATAATTTATTGTGAAGAGTATTTCAGAGTATTTTAATGAAAGATCTTCTCTAATACTATATTATTGAGTTTTATTATGAATAGTCAGAAATATTTCGTAGTGAAATTTGCATTAATTATTTTATATTGAAGTGTTTTTTCAAAGTAGTATCTATATTTTTGATTCAATAATAAAATTTTTGAAGTTTATCTACTACATTTCACATTAAAAGTGAGAGTATAATACCCAAATATTAAATTAAGACTTTAATAAAGAATTTTTTATTCAAAACACTTTGTAGAAATCTTTGATTTTTAGAAAGTTTTGTCCTGAATTTTTGTAATAACCACTTTTTATATTGAAGATATATTTCTTTTTTTACTTTAAGCTATAAAAAGGCTACTTATGCTTTTAATGTAGTTTTATGAATATTTCAATTTATTTCAATTAATTACAACATATATTATTGCTTTAAATGTTTAATGAGATTAATAGCACCTAAAGTAATCTTTTTGAAATTTAAGGTAAGTAGCTACATTAGATATACAAATTTTTTGAATAATCCCATAATTTAGCTTCAGATCAACTTTAAGTGATATATATAAAGTTATATTACAAAAAAATTTTAGAACTACTTGATATCAAACTTATTAAAATTGCAAAATAAAAATCTAATTTTTTTATTTTTCTATTTGTTTTGTTTGCACAAAACAAATATTAGATTAACCTTATATCATATTGACAGTATATTGTTTCAAAAAAAAACAAATATTCTTATCATGAACTGGAATTCAATATACTAGACAAGATTTTTATTCTACAAAATGAATAAAATAATATTATTCTATAAATTTAATTCATAACATTTCATAATCTTTCAGTTAATCAAAGCAAAATAATATAACCAAGTAACTTTTACATACTTCTCTGGTAAATTATTTGCAAGAATATAAGATATGGTACTACAAATTAAAATAAAACAATAAAATATTAAGATGGTATAAATAAAGTTAAAGTTATTAAATTATTAGTTAAGTTTAATGTATTTTTATACCCAAATATTTTAGTACCTTTGTACACTAGTTTTATAATGTAGATATAATTGTATTAATTATATTTTATTAGGATAGAAGCATTTAAAAACTTAGATTAGATGGAGAATGTGAAGAGATTATCTAAGTTTGTGTTATTATAACTAGAATATTATTATACTATTAGAAATATTGCAAACATAATGTCCAAATTTGTTATATTTTATATTATATATATTTTAAATGCTTCTTAAATTAATATAATTTTGGAATATAAGTCAATTTTAAGCTATTGAAGAAAAAACAATAGAATAATTTAATTTAGATATACTGAATATTTAACTTTCTAATATAAGAATAGGTTATATTTCAAACAAATTCAAATATGTTCAAAGTAGTAAAAGGAAGATATTGTGGATTCTAAAGAAATGATTTAAATATAGTCAAGAAAACAAGATTAATTATAGAAAGTTCTTTATAACTATCAATAATAGTGTAAACAGGATTAGTTGTATATTAATACATTTTGGCTAAACTAAGTTTATTTATTCACTTTAAAATGTTAAGCATAAGATTCCTATTTTACCTAACTTTCATCTTTTGTTTGTTTTACCTAATCCACGCTTGCCAGAGAATAGGTATTTTGGCATTTTGGTTGGTATGGATCTATCTGCTTCACCTTTCCTAGCTTGTTTATTAAGACTTACTTGAGTCTTTCTACGCAATTTCTCCGCAATTTCACGTTGTTTACCAGGTTTAAGAGATGCCTCTATACGATTAGGTGCTGTACTATGACCTCTAGCGCGTTTTCTCTCAGTATTTAAAGTTTCATCATCTATAATCATTGCATCGTCTCTCATCCTCTTTCCAGAACTGTTCTCAATTCTTGTTAAAGATCTTCCTCTCTTAGTTTCTTCTTTTCTTGCTAGACTTCTGCCTCTCTGATAAACTTTATCTGTTTGATAACCCAAATTATCTAAGTGAGTTGCTAGTTTGTCTATATTTCCAGCACTAGCTTGACGAGCTCTTCCTCTAGGTAAAGTAGGGGCATTTCTAGCCTTCTCATCCATATTTTCTCTTTTCTTTAAGTTCACTTTTAAGTGTAAATTTTTAAGTTTAGTCTGAGTCTCATCCCACAATTTTTCATCAAACTCTAGTGATGGATCACTCATTAATAAAACTTCTTCTTCTTTTTCTAATTCTTTTAGTTTTTCTTCAATATCAGGATCTACAAAATCCATGATATTCTTACCGTCAATTATTTCAGGTACTATATCATATTTCCATGAGTTATCCTTTAGGATATATTTCCTATTCCAATCAATTTGATAAACACCTGCACCTCCAAATTCTTCTTCTAATTCTATCTCAAGTGCACAAGATTTTGATTTACTAACTTTAGATTTACCAGAATCAGATAATGCCATCTTCTCTTGAATAACACTATCTGGAATAAATGGTGGTCTATCTTTACTAATGGGAGTTTCTGCTATATGCAGACGCTGTGTAATAGTATCTATACGCCTGCTCTGTACCTTTCTCTCTATTCTTCTTTTTAAAAGTTCGTCACAAGCTCGATTTTTAGCCTCCTCAACTCCAATTTTCTTTAATGTTGACATTGTCATGAAGTCTATAACATCAATTTGGTTATCTGCATTAGTGCCGTCATTGGATACTCTTATTAAAGGTCTTATTGTTTCAATTAGCCTCTTCTCTTCTTCAGTTAATGAATCTAAGCTTCTAGAATCCGTCTTATTTAAAATAATTAAAACTGGCTTGTTTCTAAACAAAGTTTTAATTGAATGATATAATTGAACTTGTCTCTCTATACTATACCCACATTCTTCAGATATATCTATAAAATATAGTATACAAGAATGAATATGTGCTAAAGCTGTAATTGCAGTCATTTCAATAGTGTTTCTCTCATCTAGTGGGCGATCTAATATACCTGGAGTATCAATAACTTGCCATCTTGTGTAGTTATAGTCGAAATGACCTACATACAATGACTTCGTTGTAAAAGCATACGGTTCAACCTCTACATTAGCATGTGAGACGCAATTGACAAAACTACTCTTCCCAACATTAGGATATCCACAAACTATTATTGTCCTTGTAGTTGGATTTATACTGGGTAAACGGCCAATATGTTGCCTTACTTCTTCAAGGTATTCTAATGGTGCCTGCAATTTTTTCAAACATGTACACATACGTCCAAGTGCTGCCCTCTTCAACATTTTACATTTATATGGACTATCTGCATATTTAAGTAGTCTAACATAATCCTTTGCCAATGAATCAACTATATTTCGAGATCCTGATATATGACCTAGTGCTAGCTTGTAATGATCTCTGTCATATAGTACATTACATAGATCTGAATAAAATGGATGAATCTCATCTAGTCTAGGAAATTGAGATAATATCATACTTAAACGATCGTGGATTGTCTGTTGGCAGTATTTCACTTTTCTCATGTAAAATGAACGAATACGGCTTATTTGGAATTGAGGATGAACCTGGGTTGGAGTCTTCCTTTGTGTTTTTGATAGCACTATATCTATTAGATCTTTTGCATTAGGTATAGCTGTTATATCCTGAAATTGAATATAATTAGAATAGTATTATATAATAAATGTGGAAATAAGATTGCAAATATTTAAAATTTATATTTAGCTGCAATCCATTGGTAATAAACAATTGACATACCTTAAATCTGTGACCTAAGCTTGCTGAACTCATATTTGTAGCAGAGGATCTTCCAGCAACTTTTATCAAAACTATATAGGCTTAAAAGTAGTTCTCTATCCTTATAGTCCAGCTCTGACGCGTTATTAGAAATATTTTTGATACAGGACGCCATTAAGAGAAAGGCGCCAATATTTCCAGAGTAACTAATATTCATAAGTTTTGATTTCCCGCACACCGCCATATAATTTTTTTACAGACATTCTTGTTAAAGAAGCCAATACATTCTTTAATGCGGTATTTCTCTAGCTAGCATGCAAATGTGGGTTAATGAAGATTCTGTACACTTACACAACTATATCAATTACCATTTTTAATGTATACAGACTCTTACTATGCTTTTAATATCCCATCTAAAGATAGTGAGATACTTACTACTGAGAATACTCTGAAAGTTTCTGTGATTAGTAATCTAACATATATTTCAGAAGATGGGAAGTCAGTAACTTTATTAAGCATTTTGGAAAAATATGAGTCAGAAATTTTAGACAATGTTCTAAAGATAACTGCTTTAGAATTTGGTAAATCTGATGAAGTACCACATTATATTAATAATATACAACAAATATGTCTGCAGTGGCCATCTATAGCTACTTCTCAAGAAAAAATTCAAGTGGCTAGATTTTTGAATGATTGCATTCATTTATCTATTGAACAAATTAGGTCAGTATTAGATAAGGAATATAACAATGAGACATTCCAGAATATTCTAAATCTTTCACATTTCGTACTGTTTTGTTCATACATAACAGTTATTCATTACTGTGATGAATTAGAATTATCGCTTAAATTATATACAAGTAATGATGGTATTATAATCAAAAATAAAAAGAAAAAGAAAAATAAATTAAAAGAGATGATTTCAGATTCAGATAACTCAAGCGATAGAGACTCAGTGAATCATATGACAAGTTCTCGTGATAACATTTTATCACTCCCTTCAGTCATGCTAACTTTATTTAGATCTATATCAGACCTAACTAATATTACTATTGACAAATTATCTAATGTTCCAAATATATTGTCAAAAAATAGTATAGTATTTCTTGAATGGATATGTATTACATCAATTAGGGTAATCCAATGCTTTGGAATAATAAAAACGAAGGATATTGCAAAAAAAGCTATCAAAGATCATAGTAATTTACACATTAATACTTGGATTAATATTTCGAAGGTAATGCTCCAGATAGGAATAAATAATCTCCCAGAATATGATACTACAGATGAACATAAAAAAAGTAGCCAAAATTTGGATAAATTGATAGTATATGAAATCATTGTGAACTCTATAAAGTATGGTGGAATAGCTAAACTTTCTAGTATTTCTAATTATTCTAATTTAGATAAATATAGTACACTTAAGGAATTTTCAACTATTCTATCAACAGTTCTGAGTTTGACAGAAAATCAGCGGGTTTCAAATTTCATGAAGTATATACTTGATGTTCTTTATGAAGAGTTTCTGCAGATTGAGCCAAATCAATCTATTTTTGATGAAGATATAATGAATTCCATTTATCAGCTATTTGAAAGTTTATCCATTAATCAATGTTATATTTTCATAGAAAATTTTACAGGGATAAGAAAATTTTTAGATATATTTCCTCTGTATAAATTAAGGTGTAATTGTATAATATGGATAACTAATTCAATTATTGGTATACACAGTGATTCTTCTAAAAAAATAGATCGACAAATATATCTAGAAATGTTGGATACTATCATGGAAAGAATATATGATATAAATCAACATTGTAGGAGCAAATCTCTACAGTGTTTAATGAAACTTGTTATATTGGATATATTACCATATTCATTGTTTCTACCACTATTAAGACACACAGAAGGTCGTCTTTTAGATGAGTCTTCATATGTTAGAAACTCTGCATTTCGTCTTATTAGAGTAATAGCCAATAAAGCAACTTTATGTTATTATCAGATACCATTGAATGAAGATAATATTTCCTCTTCACTTGAAAAAATAGAAAAAAAGATACAAAATTCTCAAAAAGAAACTACTTCTAATCTAAACAGTGTCATAATGACTTTTTTAAAAGAGTCTAGTAGTACTAATAATGGTGAAGAAAAGTGTACTCAGGAGAATAGATATGATGATATAACGCAACTTGAATTGACAAAAGTTTTATTAACTGATGCTAAGAAGGTCTCGATTATATTAGAAAAGACATTATATTTTAATTCATTTGAAGCATTAAAGTCAAAAAATTCTTCTGATGTTGTATCTGCGATACTTTGGATTTGTGATGCAGTCACACTTAATATTAATAAGGGTTTGAAATTATTACCATTTGCTCTTAATTGCATATGGAGGAAGAATTCACCTCAAATATTTAATGCCACTATACAAGGTTTTTTATCTGCTAGTTTTAAGATTGTGAATATTAAAACTAATTTCAATGTTGGTCAAATTAATGATATATTAACTGACCAAAATGATCTGAATAATTCAACTGATGAAAACTTTATGATAAACAGCGACTTTTTTGTTCCTGAATTTAATTCAAAAACTGTTAATCGTCTCATCAGCATTTCACTTAATTTTAATAAAACAGACTTTACAAATATTGGTCTTATCTTTCAATCATTAGTATTTGGTAACCACTTCAGTGATTCGGCACAATATACAATAATTAAAAAATACTCCCAATCTATAAATATCGAGTCTCTCAAGAAACTTTTAATTATTCAAATATCTCAAATTTCCAACTACTTACATGAAAATTCGGATTTTGAAGCTAACTCTTTTGATAAAAAAACATATTCGAAGAATATTAATTGCATTATAGTTATAATGGAGCTGTATATACTAATAATAGAAGCTGAAATTAAATTAGCCACTAAGATCAATAATGAAATATATACTATAAATTATTTCTCTCATAAAGAAACACAAATACTTTATAATTTATTATGTATTTCAAATAAAATAAGACAATATTCTATTATAAGATATATTGCAAAGTGTTTTTCTTTTTTGTCTCCAGTGGCAAAAATGGAAAGTAAAATATTTAATAAATTTATTGATATTACAATAGATAATATATCTCAGTTTGGTTTATCTGGATTATTTATTGATATAATTGATGCTATTTATAATGTATTTGGAAATCCAATCCGTTTATCACTATCCAGTGATTTTGAAAAATTAAGTAATTCTGATAATCAATATATATGTACTCCTGATATGATATTATTCTCATTAATAAAATATATTGTAACCTTATTCTACAATAATTCGTCACAAGGTGATGGCTTTATATTCTCAGTTGCATTATTATCTAATATTATATTAATCATTAGTCATATTGCTTTAAGGCATGGAAATTATATAGAAACTTTATATAATTTTTGGAAATCTTTGTATTCCCTTGAAGGAAAATATTTAAAAAGATCATCAAATATATTTAAAGATGGAAAAAGTACTGAAGATGCTAATAGTAGTCTATATGGTAATATCACAAAGGAAGAAGAACTTCTAGATTTTATCTATAACTTATTAGAAAATAAATTACTTGGTTGTGGAAATATATTATCTTATTTTATACCAATTATTAATATTGCGATAAGAGATCCTAGTATTTTACTATTAAAGCAGAATAATTCTAATAATTTAGAACAGGCATGTTGGCAATTAGAATATTTACGCAATTGTGGGCTTATTTCAATCTGTAAATTATCTGCACTATCCTCAAAAATATATACTTCTTGTGATGTGATGTACGAAAGGACAAATTCTACAACATATCCGTCTTCAATTACATCACTCTCTCAAATTTCTAATATCCAAATAATATTTTCATATTTAGTTAATCACACAATTGAAATGTCAAATATTAAAGATTTAAGTGAATTATCCCATAATAATGTTGACAAATTAATACTTGATTATCAAACAAATTTACAACCTGATAATCCTTTGTTATCTACAAAGTATAGGACTTCTACTCAAATAAATATGGTTTTATGCACTGCTGATCTTCTAGTAAGACATCCAAATATTACTGAACCATGGATTGATTTCCAATTTTCTCTTTTAAGCGATATCTCATTTAATGATAAATCTTTTGATTTAATACGCTACAATGTATTATGCATTATAAATTATTTGGTAAACTTAGGATTATTGAAACCAAAAGAAATTCTTATATGGAATTATTTACGTTGTATAAGTGATACTAATCAAAATATTAAAGATATTGCAATGTCATTTTTTGAAGAGTTAGCAAGAGATATCACTAATTCAGCTATTTGGACTAATATTACATGTATTTTAAACAAATTAGCAATTCAATATAGCAATTGTGAGAGTGAATCTCTACAAAATAATACAATGGACCAACTTCATTACTTGTTACATTTTATATCAAACAAAGAACAAGTCTGTTCAATACTTCTACCAAAGATATTCCAGCGACTTTCCAAACACTCAGATCCCAAAGTTATTCAATTCTATATAGAAATTTTCAATCTAATGAAAATACAGACTAAGTCTAAATGTATTAAAAAGATTAGAGACTCATGGGGTATTATTTCTTATCATATAGAGGAGTATCCATTACTAAGGGAATATTTTATTTCTTTAGTAAGCAAAGGCACTAATGAAATTACAGAAGGTGACTCTACAAATAATAATATATATCAAGAGATAAAACAACTCCTTTTTGGAATAAAGCTTACTAAAATTGAATTAGAAAGTATTGAATTTGGTTATAAATTAAATAAGGTGAAGAAATTAAAGAATTCTACATCTAATCAATCTCTAAAAAAAAAAAAGTCTAAACCAATGAAGATTCAAGATGGAAATGAGAGTGATATCTCATTTACTCAAGATTCCTTTATTGAAGATAAGGAAAATATTGAATCTGACCATTCTGAAATAAAAAGATCACAAAATACGAACTTTATTCATAGAAATTCGAAGATTGGCCAATCTATTAGCAAATCTACTAAGAAAAGATTACGAAAGGTACATGGCTAATATAAATAATTTCACTCATTATGATTATTTCTTAAAAAAAAATTTAAATAATTTGTTTTTATTATATGTACATATTAAAAAACACCTAGGTCCTGATTTGCATGTTTTGCATGTATGTAGCGCTCATCTTATAATATCTAAGAGCTAAAATTAAAGATAATTTTCACTTTTTTTTTTTTCTTCTTTTTAAATGATAGGAATATAAGTATTATATGACTATCTTTGGAACTTATAATTCAAGAGGCAAATATTTTCAATAATTACAATAATATTCTAGAAATATGGATGTAGTATAGATACTAGAAGTTACAGTATTTTCGTCAGATTATATTACTTTAAAATATTTGGATCCAGTATATTCTGACTACATAAGATATAAATAAAAATATTTAAATTTTCATGGAGACATTTTTGAAAAAGAAAAGCTCGTATGCTTGATATAATTCTCTTAAAATAAATAAATAATTATTTAATGTAAACTTAGTATGACCAAGGATTATTTGTAAATTAATAAAATAATATCTAGATACTTTATTAATATAACTAGTACAAAGTTATTTAAATAAGAAATATACTTTTCAATTGGCAAAATATGAAATATATGTTCTCTCCGCTATTAGCGGTTATTGTTTTGTTGTCCCTTAGTGATGTAACTCTAACATTTCTTGGGAAATTTTTACTATTATAAAAGGCAAATTACAGGTTTAATAATAAATTAGAATTATGAGTAATGAAATAGCAGCTCAAATTCCTTCTTATTTATATAAACCAAACCCGTCTCATGAGTATATAAACTCACCTCATATGAATTATTATAATATAGACACAACTGGAAGCTGTGATGATTCTGAATTGTCACTACCAATAAATAATATTGGTCGAATGATGAGAGTGTCATTACCTAGCTGTGCTAAAATTTCAAGAGAGTCTAAGGTGTTGATGCAACATTTTTCTAAGGAATTTATTGGAAATATTTCAAACAAAGCTGGAGAATTATGCTCTTTAAATAAAAGAAAAGTACTAAGTGGTGATGATATTATTAAAGCATTATCTGAATGTGGATTTGGTAATTATGTCGAAACTTTAGATACTTATCTAGCCTTTTGGAGAGGTTCAAAATCTAAGAATCAGCATTCTGGAATAAAAAATAATCAGCCTTATAACACTTTAGAGTCAGTTAATAGTCAACATTATTCTAATAATAATGATAATTTGAAATTTAAAATGATACAGAGTAAACAAGTAAACCAGCATATTTACCGGAATGAACAGCTCTCTAAAAAACCCTTCATACCTTATCAATATATGGAACAAACTAATAATGAGGATTTGTATAATAGTCAACAGCCAAATTATATATTTCTACAAAATATGAAGCATGGGAATAATAATAATCAGAATGCAAAAGCAGCAAATAATAGTGATAATACGAATAGTAAGAATAATTTAAATAAAGCTTCTTATTATGCAGATTTCAAAACTAATAATAGTGTTTTTTCTCCTAAATTATACGGAAATTCTGCAAATCTTAGATCATCAACAATAAACAATAAAATGGAATCAGAAATTTCATCTAAAGTGGAAATTTCAGAGAAATCACAAACTCTTGTTACAAATATTCATGAATATTCTAGTAATAAATATTCTAAGCGACCTTGTGACAATAACTATTTATACTTTTCTCAACAAGACCTTAGTATGAATATAAAGAGAACCAGATCTGTCACAATGGAATCTAATAATAATGAAACAGTGGAGTGTGAACAATCGAAAAATATTGAAGATTTGTTATTAACAAGTAATATAGAAAGTAATATATCATCAGAAAGGAATTTTGAAGGAAGTTATGCTAGTAGTGATGACGAAGAAGACCAAGAAGATGATTATTTTGAATGTACTAATTTAGAGCAATATGGTGGGAATATAGATGATATTCATCAAAGTATTCAAACTAGTGGAAATTCATTAAGAAATCGTTTATTGTATGTTTCAGATGGATTCTATGGTTAACCAAAATATGTTAAATGAATCTGGTTTGTATTAATATATAAAAATATAATTATACTGGAAATATTGATGGGATGAAATGTTAATATAACAA
Organism: Cryptosporidium muris RN66; assembly: GCF_000006515.1. NCBI lineage: Eukaryota > Apicomplexa > Conoidasida > Eucoccidiorida > Cryptosporidiidae > Cryptosporidium > Cryptosporidium muris. The sequence goes on along the minus strand of NW_002196580.1, from coordinate 174,358 downwards.
CTTCATTTAATATGTACAATGTTATTAATTAATAACTAATATTCTAAATTATATAATCCTAAGATTATAGAGATATAATATCTATATTAACTTTGGTAATATTCAATCTATTTAATAACTTGTTTGGAATAATTAATGTAAAATTCAATTAATGATTTTGGAATGCGAGGTTTAACTTTTCTTTTTGCTTCAATAATATCACTCCATGTTATTGATATGTTTAATATCATATTTGTATTAATATCTGTTGTTTCTATACTACTATTTGAATTATCAGATCTGTTTAGCACTTTTCTGATTACATGCATTGCTGCTTCTCGACATAGCAATGAAATTTCAGCTCCACTATACCCGTCAGTTAATTTTGCCAATTTCTTTATCATTTCATCATAATTTCTTGGAGAATTGTTTTTTATATCTAATAGTTGTAATTCATCAATAGATTGGGTTATATCATCAATTGAAGCTAAAGAATTAGATTTTATATCAAAATCTTTGTTAATTCCTAAATTCAATTCATATTCATTATCACTGATTGTATTGAATGATTGGTAATTAGATATATGCTTTAAGTATATATCTAAAATCTTCATTCTTGCCATTTCATCTGGTAATCCTACATAAATCAATCTATCAAGCCTTCCTGGTCTTAGTAGTGCTGAGTCCAGCAAATCTGGACGATTAGTTGCTCCTATTATAATTATTTGTTTATGAGTAGTTATCCCATCCATTTCATTTAACATCTGAGAAAGTACACGACTTGAAACACTATCACTAGAGTTACTACTTTCTCTACTGGTACCAAGAGCATCTATCTCATCGAAAAATATAACGCAAGGAGAATTTTGTCTAGCCTTTCTAAATACTTCTCTTATAGCTTTTTCTGATTCACCTACCCACTTAGAAAATAATTCCGGACCTTTTACACTTATGAAATTCATCTTACTTTCAGTTGCAACGGCTTTGGCCATTAATGTTTTTGAACATCCAGGTGGTCCATATAATAAAATGCCACTTGGTGGCTTTATTTTCATTGCATTAAATAATTTGAAGTGTACTATAGGCCATTCAACACACTCTTTGAGTTGTTGTTTAACATCTTCATATCCTCCAATATCACTCCACAAAGTCTTCGGTATCTCAATAGATAATTCCCTTAAAGCTGAAGGTTTTATATCTTTTACGCACTCAATTATATCTTCAAAGCTTAACTTTGTCATAATTTCTTTCTCCTTAATAATATATTCACTCAGAGCTCTATTGATTGATTCTTTTATTAAAGTATTTAAATCTGCTCCTACAAATGCTTGGGTCATATCTACAATTGTTTTTAATTCCATATCTGTTATGGTATTTGGAATATTTTCAAGTATAACTTTAAGTATTTCAAATCTTTCTTCACTATTTGGTACTTCAACCGATATTTCACGATCGATTCTTCCAGCTCGTCTCAATGCTGGATCTATATCATTTGGCTTATTTGTAGATGCAATCAAAATAATTTTATTATCTTGATTAAATCCATCTAATAAAGTTAGTAGATATGATAAAATTTTTTTATTTTTATTACTATATAACTGCTCACAATTTTCTCTATTGGCACAAACTATATCAATTTCATCTATAAATAATATACTATAAATATCTTTATCTTGTCTTTTAGAATTTTCTCCAATTTTATGTAAAGAGTTTAATATAGACTCTTCATTATCATCTATTAATGAGCTTCCATTTAAAACTATAAAGTGAACTTCAACAGGAATATTAAAGTTTGCATCCTTTAGTTCTTCTTGAATTAGTTGAACTTCTTCAGCTATACAGCGAGCAATTAAAGTTTTGCCTGTACCTGGAGGACCATATAACAAAATTCCTTTTACAGGAGATACCCCAAATAGTGAATAAATCCGTGAGTAACGTAATGGTTGTAGTAAACATCTCTTAATATCATTCTTTAAGTAATTCATACCTCCAATTTTAGCAAATCCTTGTTTATCACCTGAATTACCTACATTTATATTTTCAAAATTTAAGATTGTATTTGAATCATCTAAATTATCTATAAAGTCCTTATTTAGCTCTAAATCTTGTTTAAAATTGTCTAGATCAAAATCAATCTTCGTCTGAGTTCCTATTCTAATTACTCCTGATTCTGTTTTGTCATAATTGTATATATTAAAATATATCACCTCACCAGCAATAAATATGGGAATTAAGTTGCCTTCAAATATACAAATACCTCTGCAACGTGCCATAATTAGTTTCTGAGTATGTGCATTCGATTTTATCCATTCTGGGCATTTATAATGTATTGTTTCGTTTGTTTCATAAATTCCATTTTGTGTAATACTATGAAACTTTAAATTAATCCTATTGCAAATATCTTTATCTGATATATATTTCTTTAGTGGTATTAATTTTATTTTTGTACTTTCAGAGACATCCTTGATATTAAGATTGTTCAAGACCAAACTTCCCAATATTGCAGTATTCTGTTCTAGTTTAGCTTGAGATTCCAAAATACGCAGAGTTACACATGTCCTATATTGAACATATAATATTACACAAATTGTCCCATTGGCTATTCCCAATTTTTTTGCAGTAATCTCCGAAATTCTTAACTCCAAAAGATTTTGCCTACTAATATCACGACTCCTTAATACTATCAGCTCAAATGGCCATTCAATAATTTCTGGGTGTTCTACTGCCCTATCTCTATGTCTTGCACAATTTACAGACTCGTTTTCGACTACTTTCTTTTTATTTTTTTTGCTCATTTCATCAAATAAATCTTAAGGTAATTCCAAAAATTAGTCTAACAAAGACAGTAGCGCCAGCGGCATTTATTGTGGGAATTTTTCTTTATACATGTGTTTTTTATTTTACCTTTCAAAAGTAATAATGGATGAATTCAGTATATAAATACTAAAGTAGATATGACAAGAAGGGTCATGGCTAATTATTTGATATCTTTTAATTTACTTAATATTTTTTTGTATTCAGAATTTGATTATTACTCAAATACAAGTCCACTTAGACAATATTCATTAAGTAACTTGAAATCTAAAATAGATCAAATCCAATCTCTTAAAATGATATTACCAAATACATACATACTTGGAAAATACAAAAATACTCATTATAAAGTTCCTAAAAATGATCCTGTAATAGACTATTTATGGAGATATATAGTAAGTTACTATAATAAAGAGAATATACAAGAAGAAAATAAAAAATTAATAGAAATACTACATAAATATAATGGAAAACTAGCTATTTCACCATTATATGATATTTCAATGGATTTTTATGCAGCAATTTTAAGATATAACAAGAGGCTCATTACTAAACAGCTGGAAGGTTTTAGTATTCCATACACTAGTTCTATTTTGGATTCAGATCAATTTACTTATTACTTTATAAGTAACTCACCTAATTTAAGTCACTTGGTGGAATTTTTGCTTAATCCTCAAATTTTACACTATAATTGCGGAGAGGTTTACTATAAACTTCAAAAATCTATCATAGATATGATTTATTTGTTATCACATGATGATATATACAAAGATTCAATTCTTTCATATATTATATATAAACTATGGGAAAATGAGAATAATAATAATTTGGAAACTATGACTAGCTATATAGAGGAATATAATTCAAATGAAATGAATAAAAATAAACTCTTTCTTATGTATACAATTTTACTAAGGTTATTACACGGTTGGCTTATTAGTAATTATGAATCTATTACATATAATGATTGTATTTTTATTATTAAAACTTTAAAAAGAGTTTTATCAACATCTTCTTCAGTAGTAACAAGTCATTATCTAAAAGAGTATAACTCAGTATGTAAAATGGTTTTAAAGATTACTTGCATAATTAGCCAGATAAAAGGTGATAATAGTAATTTTTTAGATGATTATAATATAATAAATGAGCTCATTAATATATTAAATACTAAAATTTACAAATTTCAGCTGGATTATAGTAATAAAAGAAGTATGATAGTGGAGGTTTCCAACACAGATCACAATTCATACAATACTACAAACATTTCATTTAAACCTTTATATCAATGCGATATAATTTCGAGTCTAATTGTTTTACATAATATTTCATGTCTAAAAGATATGATAAAAAACTTTAATTTCAATAAAATAGCAGATCTGATTCAAGTAATATTCTGTCATATTATTGATAAATATTTAGATGTTAGTACTATAGATGAAAGAGAAAATTTGGAGAATGTCTCACAAAGAAAGAATCAATTAATGAAATTATTAAATAACAGTGAAATTGAATATATATCAAATAAGTTAATTCAAATTTTAATGGGCGAAGAGCTAAATGAAAACTGCATAATAGCACTTATTAAATTCCTAATATACAATGATAAAGAGAAACAAGTGAAGTGGGAAAATATTAAAATCCTGATTTCAAAACTAAATATTAAATTACAGATATCTATGATAAGTTATTGGGTTCAGAAAATGTCAATGATTATTGGTACTAAAAAAAAAGTTTCTATTGATATAAAGGAAGCTCAAAAAGAAATGACAGAATACTTTGAGACTATCAAAAATGATTTAAATGGAATTGTAAATACTTTATTAGAATTAGATAAATTTGAAATTAAAGCAAATATTTACAAATATTTTGATATTCTGCATATATGTGATATCCTACTTGCTAGTTGCTTAAAGTTTATGAATTGCAGTGAGCTAACTGAAAAAAAGCAATTATATACAGAATTTTGGAATATTTTTGAATATTGTATAACTTTAGCAGGAAGTATATGCCCAGTTATAGCAAATAAGAATGATATAGAGAGTGGTGGGATAGCTATAATTTCTAATAAGTACCAGGGATCAGAATTGGATATAGAAAATGAAAGACGAATAAATCATATTGATATAAATGTAATTAAATCTTTAACCAAAAATCTAGATGTTGCAATTAAGAAAATTAATGATAAACTTATTTCAAATCAAAAGAATTCAGATAATTTTCCCTCTGTAAAATTTTATTTTGAGATATTGAAAACTATTCATAATCTAAGTATACTTGAAAGAAATTTATGCAAAGTCAACTATTTAAGTCAGTGCAATAATAAAGAGAAAGATTACATTGGTTTTTTATTAGATGGACTTTATCCATTTAATATTCCTGAAACAACTCTACAGTATGACAAAATTCTATTTAGTATCCCAAGATTACTTAACATTAAGGAACCATTTGATACTTGTAGTGAACAACATTTTTGTTTGGGTTCAGATAGATTTAATATTATTTTTATTCATGGATTAAATGGAAGTGCATTCAAATCTTGGAAAATCCAATCTATTGAATATTCAGAAAATTATAATGAAATTTTTAGGGCCCCAGTAGTATTACAATCTGATTTCAACCGAGATATTAACTTTTTCAAGGAAATCCTTCAGAAAAATACCACATTTGCTAATTCAAAAAAAACTTATATAATGATTCAATTTTTAAAAAACTGAAGTCTCTGGAAGATTATAGTATATGGCCGAGGTTACTATTAGGATATCCGTTTAGCTCAAAAATTGGAATTTTAGCATTTGATTACTCTACTGAATTATTCAATTCTACTTTGTTTTCTCTACCATCTTCTAGTAAAAAAGTAGACAAAAATTTAGAATATATATCAGAAAATCTATATCTAAAGCTATGCAAGGCAAATATATTAGAACAAAATGAATCAGGAATTGCAGATATAAGCAATTCGAAGAATCTTAAAAGTGAGTCTAATAATCCCTTTCCTAAGAATAAGAATAGAAAGATAATCTTTATATGTCATTCAATGGGAGGTTTACTACTTAAATTAATGCTTCTAAATCATCCAAACATTATTAAATCAACCTATGCAATTTTTTTTTTTGGTACTCCTCACTTTGGATCTGATGTTGGATATAGGAGTCTCTACATAATGAAACCTTTTATTTCACAGTTTACATTACAACTTTCTTCCCATCATAGCCAAAAATATTTATTGGAACTTAATAATTTATTCCAATCTACATTATATTCTATACCAAGTGATGAACGCCCCAAAGTATTTTCATTTTCTGAATATCTTCCTTCAAAATTACCCCTAATTAATACTAATAAGGTTGTAGTTCCACCAAATACTGCTAATCCTTCTATTGGTAATTTCTATGTTTTGGGTACAAACCATACAAATATTGCGAGGTTGTGTCTTGACATTAATGACACTCGTTTATTAATTTTATATAAACTTTTATATGATAGGGAAAAATAAGTATTTAATAGTAAATTTAAGTGAAAGCAAAATTCTAAATATTTTAGAATATATAAGTCTTATATAAAGATTAATTTCATATTACAATATATTACATATTTTTAATTATTTCCGAAATCCTAATAGGTATTACTAGAAATATATTCAATTACATATGAAAAACGAAATACAAATAAGTATCGTTACATAAAATATCACAAGTATTACTATAATCCACTTATTTTATGGAAGTCTGTATTCCAATTTTGTAACCTTTCAATACGACTACGTGCAAATGAAACAAGAGTTAATGATGAGAGGCATTTAATCAATACCAAAAAAAGCCAAAAAGTAAATATAAAACCAATTCCAACTGATGAATATAAACGCTTAAATGGAATAACACATATAAATAAAACTGTCATTGGTAAAGACATAAAACCAATACGTCTGGCTGGAATATATGGAAATGAATATATATTCCTTAAATCATTTGCAATAAATGTTATTTCATCTTTTTTATAATTCTTTTGAGTTAAAGATACGTCAACATCTAACCCAATAGTATTAGATTTAAATATGCCAAGCGAACCTTGATGTGATACGCTTTTATTTACATTATCAAAATTACTAAACAAAACATTGTTATCCACTTTTATATGATCTAAATTAGAGTGTAAATTTTGTAATTCCTTATCATCTTTATATTTAAAATTTGGTATACTTGAATTGTTAATATTAGAATTTTTTGTACTATTCCTCATAAAATTGAGGGCAGCTTTAGAACCTCTTACAAGTAGCAGATCTCCAACTATAGTTTCTACATATCCATTATAACATGATGCTTTAATTTTATTAAATTTTACAAGAAATGAATGTTTAATCCAATCTATAAAAACTTCTACAATATATACAATAATTAGCCATCCAGTAACAGAAATAGATAATAAACTTGCTTGTAATCTAGTAGCTGAATACATTCTAATGAATACTATACATGCATCACAGCACAATTGAAATCTTTCAATTGCATCAGCTGCTACAATAGAAAATAGTGAGACTGAATTGTATGTTTTAAATACGGTAGATTTGATTTCTGAAAAATTATTAGTTATTACAATTAGAAACATTGTATATTCAGAAGAGTTTATTGAGATATTTAGAGCTAGACCACGAATCATATGAATTGAACAATGTATAAATACATAAGCTAAAACTGATATATATAATAAAAAGGGAGATACTATTTCCTTTGTTTCTCTAGTAGGTAGTGATATTAGCCTATATCTAGAAAATATTATAATTATACTTTCCAAATATGAATCAACAAGATCTCTGCCAAGTGAACGCCACAACTTTTCTAATACCTCTAGCATATTAAATATCACATATAATTTCATGAGACTTTGACCTCTTATATAGTGGTAAAAATATGATATATCTATCATGCCAAATAAAAAAATATCAACTACAAGGACTAAAAATCGTCCTATATCTGTTATTTCAGTTGGTGATAGTGTTAAATAAGGATATGATATGCTCCAATCATTTATACATGAAGGATTCGATATTGAAATACAAGATAAGGAGTTATCCAAACTTAATTCACTATTTGAGCTGTTTGTATCTTTTAAAAAAATACCTTTTATATATCCAAATAAACTTATATTTAACTTTGGAGTTCCAGATTCTTTAGTGCAATTAAGAGATCCACAAAAGGATTTCTGGGGAGATATTTCTCTATTAGTTAGAACACAGTTATTTAAGTTTTTTGACATAGTATTATTTCTAGATGAGAAATTGATATTATTGGATATGTTGCAATGATCTAAATCACTATTTTGTCCATCTATCACTGAACATGATTCTCTGTGTTTTGGTGTTGAAAATTCCCACGTATGAGTCCTATGCTTAATTGAACATTTACTTAAAGTATTTTCATCAAAACTAAGACTTCTCATTTTAAATATACCAAATATATATCTGTATAGTGTTATAATTAGTATAAGTAATATCTTAAGAATAAAAATAGATGCATTAATTGACAAAAATGTTAAATCATATAGTATTGAATCCAAACATACGAAAAAAGATAATTGAATAGCATTTTCAATCCCTTTAGGTACTTGTATTACTTCCTCTAAAGTATTTTTAGGTATTTTCATACCATCAAATGGATCAGTATCATCAAATGTTACTTTTCCATTTAAATCTTTATTTAGAAAAAAATTATCTACTGATTCAAATTCTTTATAATTTAAATTATCATCATTGTCTTCAATATTTTGATCTATATCTTCTTCGGTAGAATAATTTCTTATTTCAGACCATATAAATTTAATTGTTGACAATATATTTCTATCCTTAGTGGTTATTTCAGATAAATACTCAATTTCTGAATAAATACTAACAGAATCACTGCTATTTGTAGATTCTGTTGTATAATTTGCAGGTATGTTCATAGTCCCATTACTTTTTATTGATAAGTTGCTACTAATATCTGAACTATTTTCTTGCATATTTATATTAATTTATATAACTAATTATTTCATTACTCTAATATTATTTATTATTAGTTCTATAATTGTTTGAGATCTTTAGAAAGTCCTAAACAATACTATCACCGCCTATCGTTTATACTGGATTAAATTATAATCGGTACCTACATATTTTCAATACGTGAGATATCTTTTTTTTTATCTATGTACTTATACTATTATATTCACATTAACAATCCTTTATTATAAAAAAAAAAAGAACTAAGAAAGTGTTAATGACACAGACACTAGTATAACTTATAGTTCTAACCATGTTGATGGAAACTTCTAGGTCTATGGAAGGCAATCCAAACAGTAGAAACACTTGTTGGATCACCTACAACAGCAGTAACAAATTTTAAGCAACAAAATGATTTAAAAGTAAATGTCACACCAGCAGTCCATGCAATAACTGCACCTGCTGAAAGTTCTAAATGTTCATTAGGTTGTAAAGTATAACGTATAAAACTATCATCACCTCTTAAGTAAATAACATCGATATCATCACTTGTATTGGCACTTTGTCTTGGAGTATATTCAAATTTATTACAATTTTTATAAGGGATTGATCGGCTACTAATTCGGGCTCTCGTTATATCACCAGTAATTACGTGCCCAACACCTTCTCTGGTATATAGAATTCCAAATTTTCTCATAGGAACAGGGAAAAAGCGCATTTCAGGCGCAGCTGAATCTAATACAATCAAATTGTTAGGTTCTGAAAGTACGACATCAGTTAACCACCACACTGAGTGTTCAACTTTCAAAGCCATATTAGAAAATAGAATTTTTGTAGGAGCTTCATAGCTTAGTTTCTCATCCTTCTTAAGGCGTAGTATTAACTTACTACCATCTATAACGGCTCTAGGTAAAATTGCTGCATTACCTAAAGAGTCGTCAATTATACTGTTCCCACTACTCTTATCTGACATTTATTTTGTACTTAGGTAGTATGTCTATATTATCTCTTTATTATAAGAAAAAAATATGTGATGTAGGTACCCCGGGATTGAAGACAGCCCCTAAGATTGTTACTGGCTATATTGTTACACTGATTATATGCGGAAGCGCCTTATTAGCTTCAATTACAATACTTTCGATCCTTTAAAGTATATATATATATATATATATAGTACTTTAAATAATTTTATTATATTTATAGTAGAACATGTTTGAAATGTTTACTATTGTAATGTAATATAAGCCACGTATTCACAATATTGATTATAAGAAACTTAATTATTTGTCTTCAAAGTAAATTAAGATATATTACAGAATTATCATACTTTATAAGGTACAAAACTTCAAGGTTTTTAAGAATATTCTAATTTAACTTTAAAATTTGCACTAGTATATCTTATTAAGAACCTGTAGCAAATGCAATATATTATTCCGCTTGCATGCTTCTAATACCGGCACTATACATGCATATAAATGGCGCTACTACATCATTTTTTAAAAAATTTCCCACATTTTTTCTAGTTACAATTGAAATATTTTACCAAATAATAGGGGTAATAAAATAATGTAATTAATCAAATAAATCAGATATCTGATGTTAAGTTTTACAGATATAGTATCAGATGGCGATCTGGTTGATATTTCAAATTTGGATGAAAATATAGAAGGTACAAATTCATTTGGGGTTAGCTTTTATGAAGATTTAGCTGAAGTCTCTAATGAAGATAATGGTAATAGTGGAGAATTAAATATCTATGGGGCTAAGGTTGTGGAAGAGATTTCTTTTACTGACAAAGTAAAGTCTATTCTTGGAAATTATTTGTATAAGCATTTTGATTTTACTGGAAGTATATATGAAGTACATGATATTAATCTCGGATTTTGTGGTGATAATATAGGTAAAGGGAAATTAGAAATGGTCAAATTAACAGATACTAAAAAGGCCTATGGTTTATATTGGAATGGTCAATTATTAGATTTCCTTACTAAGATAACTTTGAGTAACAGAGGAAATCATGCCTATTTATTTCCCATTGATTTCATTACAGATATTAATATTAAGATATTACCAGATGAATCATATATAAATATAAAGGCTGAATATGGTCTGCAGAAAGAAACAGCTTTTGTACACTTTTCTTTTAATAACTCAGAGCAAGCAAACTATTTATACAAATTACTTATAAAGTGCAAAAAACAAGAATATAAATATGTTGAGACAGAAATAACTAAAGATATTAAGATACATAATAATTGTTCTAATTTAACTGAGATCAATAATAATAAAGTAGAATTAAATTTGTCATCATCATCATCATCATCATCTATAATAAAAAGCTCAAATATAAAAAATACTATAAGTAATGAATTAGATTTGGCATTAATAAGCCATAATATAGATTATTTATCCAATTTTGAAAAAATTAGATCAAGAAGTTATTCAACCAATATTTTAAGTGAATCTGGGAAGTCAAGATCTCAAGGAATGGAGCTATTAACATCACCTATTTCTATACCGTTTTTAAGAGAAACAGAAACACTTAAGAAAAAGAGATATACAATAATTAAACAAGATCAAGATAACTTTCAATCTGGATTAAGTTCTAATGACAGGAATAAAGTAGAACAAGCAATCTATTCAATCATTGCTGATAATAATAATCCTCTAAATACTTACTCGAAGTGTTTATATGCTAAATCGATCATTGATTCTATCCTGGCATCTAGTTATATAAAAAATATAAATAATTCAACTTATATTAATTGTAGTAATTTAAAAGAGAATAATTATACTGATAGCATGACAAGCAATATGCCTGGTGATATGTCTACGAAATGTAAAGGTAAACAATTATCTTTGGAAATTGATTCAATACCAACAGATTCGTTTGAAAATAACTCTCTAAATTATAATAACAATGATATACCCTGTAATCAAGATAAAACATTTACTTGTCCGATCTGTTGTGAAATATATCCTTTAACTAACATCATATCATTACATCCTTGTGGCCATACACTATGTCAATTTTGTGAAAAACAACTGAATGATACACTATGTCCATGGGATAGATGTAAATATTCAGTAAATATTCTATGAGAGGTGTTATTAGTGAATATAATTATAATTAATAATTTATTTAATTAAGAAAGTCATTTTAAAATAATTTATACTTATTGTACTCTTTTATTATATATCTTACTATACTATTAATATCTGTTTTTGTATAAAACATTTCTTTTAATTTCATTTCAGTAGTTTATTGACATCTTGTTTAGTTATTTGTACTGTTTTCTAAAATTGATATAACTGTATTATTTGAATTTTCATCGTTCTCATTCTTACTTTGAGAATTTAAATTGATAGAACGTTTAATTGGAGGGGATTGCCTTGGTAATAGTGGTTGATTTACCACTGTAGATGATTTATTAAAGTTTACCTCCTTCCATTCTTTAACCATATTAAGTGCTTCAATATCAATTTGATAATCTGATATAGCCCAAATACATAAAAAACTGAGTGATGTACTAATAATTAATACAAAAGAAATAGTAAGTCCAACACTAAAATCCAGAATCATATAGTCTTTAGTATACTCTTTATATTTAATGGTTTCAATCAACAATGCAAACGCAATTAAGAATGTTACCAAATTTTCTAATGCTAATAAAGGAAATGTTGATCTTATTGCTAATTCTGATGGGCATAATATTCCAATCATACCGACTATAGATGTGATAACATCAACTGAACCAAATGCTAAGCATACAGCAACAAATATAGGTGACATTACTTTTAACCATGCCACACTACATAATGTTATACCATAAACCATTGGTAAAAAGTAAGACAAAAAAGCCTTAAACTTTGTACTTAAAAAAGTACATAAACATGCCATTTTAGTAAAACAATCAGATATCCACAATATATAGTATATATTTTAAAATAAAGTTGGCATTAGTATATTAAACTAGTTTTCACCTAAATCTTCTATATCTTTTTTGAGCTTATTCTGAGTTTAGATTCAGTTTATTTCCTTTTTTATCCTCTAATAACCTTTATTTATGAAATATTTATATTTGGTCTCAATAATTTCGAGATAGTTTTATTCTAGAGTAACACTATATTGTGTGCAGATAACTAACACACGTGTGTAGGGTGCAATTTCAACAATAGCCTAAATATTATAAAGTGATTTATACTTTTTTAATACCTATTACAAAATTTAAACTTTTATCTATTATGAAGTATTTTATTGTAACTTTCTTTTATATCTTTACTTATTTCTATCTATAATAAAAGTAATTGGAAACAGACAACTTCATTTTAATGAATTTTATTAGGTTATTAAGAAATAATCAATATAAGTTTATAACAGTCAATTTCCACTATTTCGGACTTACTTTTATTAATATTATATACTTTGATTTATTTATATAAGTGTAAATAGTACATTAATATATTTAAATCCATAATAATATTGTTTGTAGATAGGGTATCTTTAAATATTGAATGTGAAGTTAATTATATTATTAATAGATTTACTATTATTATAAGCCTTTCAATATTAAAAATATACCATTTTTTAAATTTAATATAGATTATATAATTCCAAAAAATAGTTTAAAAATTAAAAGTAGCACTATTCTCAATTACCATTATTTGGAAAGTGTGCAAAGATAATAAAATTAAAATTACTTCTTAAAATTTCTAAAGTAATTCTTTATTACCTAATTTTCTAATAGTTTCATAATTAGTCTTATATAATTGAAATGGAGTATTGGCTTTAATGGGTTAACATTAGAAATATTTCACTAGTATTCTTTTTGCGATAAATTAAAAATATATTACAAATTATTCAATAATAATAATTTTTTTTAAATGTTACCATTATTATTTAACATTAGCAAAGTGAAATAATTTCACAAAATTCCCAATTAAAAGTGTATTTTTTCTAGTCAATAACAACAAATTTAATCTGACTATATACATCTATATTTTCAAGTAAAGAGTATAATATCGATGATACTAATGGTTTATTATCGTTTATTATATATTTTTGATTAATAAATCTTGAAAATTGATGTATAATTATGAACTTTAAATACTTAAATTCTGGTAATTCATGAGTGCGTATCAGTACTTCAAATAAAGATCTCTTTTCCTGTAAGTTCTCATTACTTTTCAATAAATCATCCAATACATCTACATATATAATTATAACATTCTTCATATATTTATATTTCAGCCAATCATGTGATTCTCTAATTTTATAATCAAAATCTCTTGGTAATAATAGTAGACAGTAACCTATACTTGAACCTTCCGAAGTATCTTCATATTGATATCCTTCTAGTTTTACCTTATAGGCATCATTTATTAATTTTGTCATAATTATCTTGCAATATCCTATAAGCCACTCATTTTGTTCATAAGTTGACATATTGGATGAGTTACGTATAATTGCTATGTTTGACATTTTGCCAGTAATATATATTTGAAAATCCTTAGTTAAGTCGTTATCTTCCAACAATATATAATATTTCTCTTTTGCCATAAACTTGGTATTTTCATCCATGTTAAGCATGTATACTATGTTACAAGTATAATTTAAAGAAGCCTTAATCCGCCTTTGAGCATTGCGGTATTTTCTAAACTATGAAATACTCCCCATATACCAAGTTCATTAGATATTTTATAATAAGTTATTAACCAAGTACTAACTTCTCTAGTAGAATTTTGCCCTTGTCATCTATAAAGAATTGTTTTGTATTTATCTTCATTTTATTTTAAATAATGAATAGGTGATATATATATATTTTTGTTTAAATATATTGTAACTGTCATTTTTACTGATATTCAAATGCTGCTCATCTTTTTCAAACTTCTTATGGTCAAATTTATATATCTCACCTAGTATATATATCTCAATATTTATTTTTAAGCCGAAAGATCATAAATACTAATATAAATGTATTCACATTAACCATTCTGAACTGGGTATATTAAAATTAATTGCAATGAGAATCTCAGACAATAACAATTTGATTGACAAATTAGAGGTTAGTATCCAAGACTATAATTTAAAGTTTATATAATTAAGTATACTTTTTTTTTGTTCATAAATTCCAATTATTAGGTATTTAATTCCAGATATCGCGATACATTTACATTAGATCAACATTTAAAATATGCAATGATTTATTAAATTTCTTCTTGTTTCATAAAACACAATCTTAGAATATGGCTATAATTTATATATCCTATAGAACCAAGCTAAACAAATATCTAATACTTCACAATGAAAGCATTTTGCTGAGTGCTTTTGATAGAAATCTTGCTAATATGGCAGATACCACTCTTGTGGAAATAACTATTATATAATAGCGTCCTTGTATAATAGGTGATATTAATTGCCACAAAAGCCATAAAGCTGTAATAAATGTAAATAATTTCCATATCTAAGTCAGGATATTAAAATGTGAAACAATTATTTTGTTAACCCTTAAAAATATCGCCACTTACCAATGGTGAACGTTTAAATATATTTATTATAGACAATGTTGTAAGAATACACGTAAATATGACATTAAAGATAATTCCAGCCAAGATTGGAAAATGATTCTCAATCTATAATTCAAATTAAATAGTAAATAATCTGAAGATAACTTGTATAACTAGCATACTAACTATAAATAGTTTACTTACTATTCCATATTTGAATACACTGGCAAGCACACTCACAGCAGGAGGTATGAAGATTGATTCAAATAGTAGACTTAGCACAAAAAAAATATAAAAATAAATTTCATGTTTGAAATATATCCATCTAAGCTGTTCGATAGTTACAGTGCTTATATTCCACATTTCCACTATAGGATTTCGACTTATAGAATATGCTAGAAGTAAGTCCAATTCAGGTGGAATACCTAAAAATAAAGTAGTGCAACTTTTTTGTAAATTTAAATATAATATTTATAATTCAGTTATAGGAGTAAGTAATGCTACTCTGGACATTTACTCATCTCCATTACTTACCTATTTTAGAGTCACCATCTGGCTGTCTAACTATTATTGGTTCTAACATATTCAATCTTATTATCTGTTCCTTAGAACTTGTTACTTTGATTTACTTAGCTTAATATTTATTAGCTTTAAAAGAAAAAAAATAAAGAATCTGGTTAGATCCACATGGGAAATGCAAGTAGTATGCATGTAATTAATGCATGTAATTAATGCATGTAAATATAGATATGTATTCTTGTAAATAATATAAATAAATTTATTGTATTCTCAAAATAAGAGTAATATTTAGTGAATTATTCGTATATATAACTAATAAATAAAGTAAAAATTCACTAGTTTACAAAAAGAAAGCAGGACAAATACTAAATTTATAGCCCAGTAGACTGAAGTACTTCTATAAGTTAGTGATATGTAGACATTACATAAGTTAAAGTAAGGAGGATCTTTATAGAGGTACAAAAATATAATAAATAAATTATATTTCCTTACTATACTCTTTAAAAGTTTCCTAAAGATGTAAGGTGTTTAGTGGAGACTTTGACATTGTTGCAGCGCACTTGCCATGTGGGCAGTTAATTTACCAAGGTTCTAATATTGAATAACTTTTCTAAGAAAAGTAAACAAAAACAAATAAAAATGAATCGAAATTATAAATAATTCTGACTTGACTATATAAGAACTGGCCTTTTTATAATGCACACATCTTACTCTAATCAAAGAAGAAAGCAAGTGGATGAATGTGCTGAATATGAGTTTGATAGATCTAACAGTGGTTCTGAAAAACTAGATGTTACTCCACATCCTATATCAAATTGTCTATCCAATAAATATGAGAATAAATGCTTGAAATCGGATAATGCAAAAGCAATAATTAAAACAGAATTGGCAAATATGAAGCGTCGAGAGCTTAAATTTGCTAAGGAGATGGCTCTTACAACTGATACAAGAAGATTAAAACCTGAAGTATGTCATTCAGATGAATTTTTCAATAGTGACAGTGAAATAGAATCTAGATCAGAGTCTGAAATATCGGGTGGAGTATTGACAGTCGGAAGTTTGGATGATGATGTTACAACACCATCACTAGAATCTAATTTGCAAACTGAAAAAAGAGTGCCTTTATATAATAAGAAAATTAATAAAAATATAGAGAGTGTTATCAGTATATTAGACAAGATTTCTAAGAATCAAGAGAAGACAAATATAATAAACATGGGGTGTGAATATGATTTTAAAGTAGTAGCTGAAGATATTAAGGAGTGGTTGATTACATATGATAAGATAATATCAAAAACTTCTGTGATTAATGCAACTGGTGAAGTCAGAACAGGTGGCTTGTCTAAAGCTACTCAATCTAATACAAGTAATAAACTTTTATTATATAAAGATCCTCCTAGTATAAATATCATAAAGTTTAGTTTACAAAGTGTAAACAAACTGAAAGCCATTTTAGGGTATTGCCTTTTACTTGTAAATGAGAAAAATAATGAAAAGAAATATATAAACAAATTGCAAAAATCGTACAATGTTGTTCAACAAGATAATATAAAACTATCTCATGCAATTAGGATATTAGAAAAATCTAGAGCTATTAAGGAACATCAGTATATTGGAGAAATAAAAAACTTAAAGGGAAGTAATAGATCTAAAGATGAAAAGTTAAAAAATGAAATTAATTTAGAAATGATAATACGAGATAATGATTTGCCAGCTAGAAATCAATCTTTAAAACTTAATAAAGTAAGTAAAGTAGTTAATTTAATGATTGCTGAAAAATTCAGTAGATCAGAAGGGGAAATTGGTCAAAACAATGAGATATGTAATGAAGAATTTCAAATAAATTTAGATAAAGAATGTATATTAAATGGGCCATTATCTACAGTGGATTCAGCATATGAACTATGTCTAGTACGGAATGGAAGATATAAGGATGCTCAAAATTATTGTGAGGGAATAATGAAAATAACTCAAGAATACAATGGCCTTCATGATCGTACTAGAAATGAATATATAGAAAGATTACTTGAGAAGCAAAAAGATCATGAAATGGAGATAAAAATGATGGTAATGAGCCATAAAGAGTATATTGATAAGATGAATGAATATTTTATTAAAGAAAAAGAAAATATATATGAAGCACATGATAAACAAATAAATGAACTAATGCAAGAAAATAAGAGGAAGATAGAAATGTTGAAATCTGACCATCTACTAGAATTAAGTTTAATGCAACAGAAATATAAACAAGTTATGTCTGATAATATTAAAGAAAAAGATCATTCAATAAAGGCAATGAAATTGAAATTTGAACATGTACTAATAGATGTAGAAAACAATAAGGATCGTGAATTATTAAGTACGCAATTAAAATATGAGGAACAAATAACAGAACTAAAAGAGCATTACAAAAATATAATTGATCAACTACAAATAGAAATGAAAAGAAAAGAGTTGATATTCGAGGACGAGAAGAAGATGTTGCTGGAGGAATTCATGATAACTCACAAGAAAGAAGTAGATACATTAAGAGAGGAAGTTAAAAATCAGTGTATATCAACCAATGACAGTAAAAATCCTAATATACTGTCAGGGTATCAAGATTACCCAAAAATAAACGGTAAATTTCCACAAGAATATAGTGATCAATTCAATGATATAGTTAAGAGAATAGACACTTTGGCATATAGGAGTTCTACAAGTCAGTTGTCAACCTCACTACCATCTAATAATATTGGTAATAGTAATCCTTTTTTGGGGAATAATTGAGTTAATATTTAATTTAATAATTATATAGGTGCATAGATTTGTTAATAAGCTCTTCTTAATTGGATAATTAGTCAGCTAAATATCAGTGGCGCTACTCACAACTAATTAACGTATCGTACAAGTATATTTAAGGCGCTAGATATTTGGTTAGTAATTGTGGGTTAAATCATTGTAAGATACTGGTGTGGCAATTATAGATTTTTCAATATATACTCTTTAAGTATTAATTTAACCAACACTTAAAAAATATTACTGAAATGTCTAGTGTTAATCCTACAACGGCAGGGGACCAAGCAGTACAGTCAACAACTCCTAATACTGGTGCAGAGTTAGATATTGCATCTTCAAACATTGGCACTCCATCTGTAACGTCATTTTCATCTATTCGTGACAATGTCCAGGATTGTATTGTAAATTCAATAAATTCGGTACTAGATCAATCTACTGAGTACAGTGCATCAGGTAAGATTTCCTTTTTTAATTAGCGCAATATACATTCCTTAAGAAAATAAGGCCTGTTTATAAAAACACTAGGTGGCAAATAACTAACTTTCCTTGAAATTCATTTTTCAGATGTTACTACATGGGTTGATTCAATAACTAGCAATTGTCTAGATAATCTACGTAAATTGAGTGAAAAGTTTAAATATATTGTTAGTGTAATGGTACTACAGAGAAGCCCAGCAGGCTTCCATCTATTCACAACTTGCTATTGGGATCAAGCAAATGATGGCAGCGTGACCCATCGTTGGGATAACAAGAATCTACATTGTGTAGTTGTTGTATATGGTGTAGCATACTAGTCTTAATGAAGAGAAATAGTAGGGAATCCAATCAAATAATAAAATACGATATATTGGACCGAAGATTAATCAACAGTTAGAAAAATAGCTATTAGGAATAAAAAAGATCAGCTGGATTATAGAATTAATATTATTCATGCTTTAAATCAGATACTTTGAAAATAATATCCTTATTCAATAGCATATATAATCGAGGTCTGTTGAGTACTAGTTTGTCTAATTTAATTCCCAACATATTAAGTATTCACATTAAGATTATATATCTCATTCCTACTTCTCATAATTGATAGTACTTTATCAATTGCAACCAAATTATCTGGGTTTACCCTGGGGTCTCTCTCTGTTCCTACCTTGTTAGTTCCCTTCAAGGTGGAATCCCTAGTTGACTTCTTTTTAATCTTTTTATTATATTTCTCCTCTAAATTACTCCTATTTATTTTAGGTTTGTTAATTCTATCTTTATCGCTTAATTTGACATTACTAACATCTTCTAAAGAAACAACTTTTTTTTTATAAGTAGAGTCATCTGAGATCTCAGAGTTTAATTGAATTCCATTTCTCTTTTCCTTACTTTTTACCAACATCAATTTAGATTTATTATTCCATGATATACTAACTCCATCCAATAGCTTTATATGACTAATTATTTTATTAGGATGTTCATTTATTCCAAAAGAAGAAGCAACATGACCTAGGTGTAATTTTTTAATGCAAAATACTTTTGATAGTTCATTATCATAACTACAATAGGACCTTATAAATGCCATATATGCTCTTCTAGCCTTATTTAATAACTCGCAATGAGTATCATATGGGTCCAATGTTAAAATTTTATTTATAATGGAATAGTAAAATCCAGGAATATCATCAATCTTCCCACTATTTCTATTTGATACAATGAAACCCTCCCATATAGTCGTATTGCTTAGCATAATTATATCCTCATTATCGCTTAATATTCCATATGTCTTCAAAATATCTATGTATTCCTTTTCGGATGGTCGTAAAAATATTATCCCAGTGCCTTTTTCTCCCATGCGTGCAGTTCTACCAATTCTATGTACATATTCTTCTATACTTTGTGGTGGATCAAATTGAATAACTAAATCAATTTTAGGAAAATTTAATCCACGACTTGCAACATCAGAGGTAATTAATATGCTACTTTTTTTGTTATTTTCAAATGACTTTAATTGTCCAATACGATCTTCCTTTGCCATATGCCCATGTAACATATAAATCGAAGCACAATTATCTCTATCTAATATTATTTTTTCATCATTAAACTCATCATCATGGATTGAGTTATGAAATATATAACTTTCAAACATACTTTCATATAATTCCTTTAATCTGGTGTTTGTAGTTAGCCATTTATTTCTAGATTTAGATGTTAAGTCAAGATTGTCATCTAAGCTACTAGTATATTTTAACGAGTCATTATATGATTCATTAGAGTCATCACTAGAATCATCACTAATGTTAGTATCATTCTTTCTCCATCTTTTCTTATTAAATGGCCTCCCTTTATTTACTGCATATTTAAGATTTTCAAATTTACTTTTACAATTTACCCCATTATTTTGATTTTCAATCTTTGAATTCTCAAGGATCTGTATGAATTTCTTAATTTTAGGTCCTCCTTTAATCAATATATCTGAGGGCCAACGTATACTTTGCAAAATTGCATAATAGTACTCAACTACTTGTGTACTTGATACAAATACAACTATGCGCTGTTTTTTAATTGTTCTAGATAATAATAGAGAAATTAATGCTGGTATTCGATATTTATCTTGTATAATAACACACTCTTGACTTAAATTTATTGGAACAGAAAATATTCCCTTTACATTGCTATTGAATGTTTTATTGCTTTGACTTGAATCACTTGGGTATTCATTCAATTGATTTTCATATTTAATTTCTTTGTATTGGTCAAGTATAACCCACTGAGGGTCATTTTTTAAACAATACCTTGCTAAATCTTCTACTGGTTTAGATAAAGTAGCAGATATTAAAATCACTTGCCTAGAGATTTTTTTGTTAGCTTCATTATTATTAAATTCCTTAAGTTTATCATGTTTAATATTTAACAACATTGAAGAATAATCTTCAATCTCATTATCAATCTTAGATTTCTTTGTATTCAACTGCTGGTATTCTGACAAGCTACTATTATTGTTCATTATATGTAAATATATTCTTTTAAAAGTAGATCCAAAGCCTTCTTCTAGTAATCTATCAGCCTCATCTAAAATTAAAGTCTTCAAATTTGCTGTATTAAAACAACTAGTTGAGTCGATATGATCTAAAAGTCTTCCAGGAGTACCACCTAATATTGTTATGCCTTTTCTTAAACGAGCTTTTTCACTTTTTCGTTTTTCACCACCACATATACTCCCAACTACACACCAAGGCATTTTTTGCATTAATTTCTGAGCTGTTCTCATGGTTTGTATACAAAGTTCTCTTGTAGGTGTTATTATTAATATGTAGGTTCCATTACTCCGTTTTATTGAGTTGCTATTATCTTTTAGTAGTGATAATTGAATTGCAGGTACTAAAAATGACAAGGTTTTACCTGTACCAGTTGGTGCTCTAATTAGTATATCTTTCTCAGTTAATACTTTCGGTATTACTATCTTCTGTGTTCTAGTCATTTTCACAAATCCTAGATTTTCTAATTGATTTAATAATCTTGAATCGAGATCCTTATAAGAGTTGAAATTATCAGTATATATGCTTTCATTATCACCATCAATATCTTCTATATCATCTACTTCGTCTTTAAATTCTATAATATTGGGAATCTCCTTTTTTGACATCCTTCTCCTTATTTTCTATACTTCCAGTTTTTAGGTGAAGTTAAATGTCTGTTTTGACATACCGCCATTAAGATTGGGATAGTAGTACTTTGTAAGATAACTTTAAAAAGACAATAATGTTTTCATTAAAGTTCCCCAAATAAATTCAATTTCTTTGTCATATCAAATAATCACACTAAAAATTATCAGTAAATAAACTCCTTGTTCCAGTAAAATTTTGTAGGTTATTACATACTGTTGTATTTTTGAGGATAATTATTCATTTAATATCTTAATTAGTTTTTTTATAAATTAAAAAAAGTTTTTAAAGTATAATTTACAATTTTCATTCTATTAAATTATAGGAAATTTATTTTTCTATATTCAAAGTTCCAAATTCCATAATACAAAGTGAAAGTATATAACGGCAATAATTTATATATTAAATCAGTATGTTAAACATTAATTTTTACATTTTAAATTTCCTACCTCTATCTATATAAAAATAAATGTAATTTTTATAGTAAGAAAATTTACCTTACAATTGCATGCATGTAGATACCGGTATATAGAAAGTTGAGTTCTTTACTCTGATTTGCTGAACTCAAGTAAATACTTTCACAAATTTTAATATTTACTACTTTTAAGTAATAAATATCAGGATATAACACAAAAATATTTTAAAAGGATTGAGATAGAAACAATATCTTTCAATGGAAATCCTAGCTTAAAAGGCCACTATATTTCAAAATACTAAGATATATATTAATTCATCAAAAAAACAATATTTTAAACCTACTAAAAATATGCATATAATTGTTATTCTAAAATTTCCCAAAATAAAAAATGATATTGCATAGCTTTACGCGGAAAAAAAAATTTCTAAAGGATATATTTTGAGAAATTTACTAAGTTATTTCTAATACAATGTAAGCTAATTTGGAAATTAAAATAAAATATTAAGAATTTATAGTAGCCTTTACATATATTAAGAATTATAAATAACAAGAATGTGTAATGATAAAGTAAATAAAGATGGGTATTTGTTATTATCTCAAAAAGGTGATAAATCCATATTAGTCAAGTTGATCATTTCATTACCTCCAGAGTTTATTAAATATTTTAATGAAAATACTGGGGAATCTGACCAAGGTGTCCATTCTATCCTATCATTTGCAATGGTTAGACAACCTAATGAGAAGGTTACCTCTTTTCTAAGAAGACTATCAATTAACTTTCAAAGGCATATAAAAACTTCTTATAATAGAAAAGCGAAATCTATTAAATTACCCTCAAAATGTTCTAATTTTAATATAATATTTAGGATTATTAAACCTGATGGGGAAATAATTAGTGATAATGATAAATTTGTTTGTAGTGATTTATTAAATCCAAAAGTATCCTACACCTTAAATATTGAGTTTTTAGATATTAATATTCAAGAAATATTTTATCCAATTTTGTCGAACATCCCAATGATTGAACATGCAGTAATTAAGAGCGATATTAGGTGGGGATCATCTATAGTACCCTCAGTAACATTATGTAATGGTTCTATTGAAGACTTTATATATGAGTGGTATGTTAAAGAATCTTTGAATAAAGATAAAGAAATGTTAAATAACAATTTGCCTTCAGAATTACCAAAAGATACCATTGTAATATCTACTGGTTTTATATGTACTTTAAGTCAAAAAATACTAGAAGATTTGAGGAATAAGTATGATTTGAATGTACGATTTAACTTAATTTTACGAATAACTAATAAATTATTTTCAAACAAGATGTTACAGTATATATACTATTGTGGTAGTATATTAGAACCTATTCATAATATTTGGCGTGAAAAAAGAATCAAGAACTTTATTAGAGGTTTTAACGAAACAAATCAGGAAGATGAACAAATTCGGTTAGTCTCCTTCAATATTTTAGCTGATATATATACCCAGACACCAAAGGCACTAACTGAAATGTATATCAGTTGTCCACAATATGCTTTACAGTCTCAATATAGAAGAAGTCTAATAATTCAAGAACTGATAGATTTAGATGCAGATATCTTGTGTCTTCAAGAAGTACAATCTTCTACATTTGTACAATTTTATCAACCAATACTTGCTTACTATAATTATAATGGGTGTATAGCGGAAAGAGACAAAGAAAAGGGTGGAGTTGCAACTTTTATGAAAAAGGATAAATTCAATATTATTAATTCACACTGCATTCATTTTAATTCCAGATTTATCGAAAATTATCCAGATTTAGTAGAAAAAATAAGTATTATGTGGCCTCAATTTTTCACAAATCTTTTTTATAATATTTCAACAGTATACCAATTTACTATAGCTGAAAGCATATATGGTTCGATGTATTTAGTTATAAATACTCATTTATTTTATCATCCTAATGGTGGACATGTTAGAATATTACAGATTAAATTATTAATGGATCTTGTGAAGGAATATCTTGAAATAATTAAGCAAAATTATCCAGGAAAGGTAGTATATGTACTATTATTTGGTGATTTTAATTCCCTTCCTAATTCTGGTTCAAGAAGACTTTTGCTTGATGGCCATATTAGTTGTTTGCATCTAGATTGGAATGATGCAATGCTATATAATAATGGAGAAAATAATATTTCTTCATCTAAGATATATAATTTGGAGTCTTCATTTGGAATTGATATTGAAGTACCATATACTTGTATTGATCTCTTTAATCTCAATACTTATAAAACAGACTGTGTTAAGATGAAACATACTATAGGAACCTCAAATACATATTGTAAAATAAAAGAAGATCAGGATCCTTGTTTAATTTATCCATTCACACATTTGGTTAGTGGATTTTCTGGTCAATTAGACTATATATACTTAATCAAATCCAAAGATATAGAAGGTACTATGATTGAAATAAACAGATATTTATCTCCAGTTATTGAAGATGATCTTCAACCTTACAAAATGTTACCAAATCCTGAATATGCCTCAGATCATATATCAGTTGGTATTGAGTTAACATTTCAAACCAAGAAATAATTATAAGAGAATCAAAAAAAATAATAATTGTTTAGATGATTTAGATATTAATGAATCATTATGGTTATATTTATTACATTGTGAGTTTATTGTAAGAAAATCTCTTTATTTTTTAATCTTTTAATTATATTTTGTTATTAAACATGTTTGCACACAAGCTTGTGTGCATAAAATTTGTAATTCAAATTCGACGCAGATTAATTTATTTTTTTTTGTGAAGTTTCTGCTATTTATAATTAACAAATTATAATGGAGCATGACTATGTTAGAAGACCAGTTGTACTACAGAAGATGCAACTGGAAGCAAAAAGGCTATTTACATTTGATAAGAGAAAGAATTATAATGAAGAGAGAAAAAGTGATTTAAAATATTTCAAACACAAAAATTCTTTAAGAATGTCTGAGTGTCAATTTAAACAGCATATAATATTTCCTCCTCATCCTAAAAAAGTTATTTTACCAATAATTGAAAATAATATAATGCTACTAGCTGGTATTGGGCTTTCCTTATTGAACACAGATATTGTATCTATTAATAAAAATTTGTTGGATATAATTTCATTAAGGTCATTCACATCTATAATTATTATACCCTTCATATTATTGGAGATTTACCTTTTGAAATCGGAAATTACTGGATATTTGGTTGGTTCATATTCTTACTCAAGGCTACTTTGCGATAATTCAAAGATAATTAAACTTCTAATTTTTTGGATGAGCATCTCTAGTATTGCATTTATTTTACAGGTATTTATGGAATCATTAATTCAAAAGGAGTTTATATTTCTATGCCAACCTTTTTTACCTCTTTCTACTTTATTTATACTTCTAATTATTGTATTCTTGCTTAGAGAAAAAGAATATACGAAAATATCTAGTCAAAATATTACAAACGAATTGAAACAACCTAATGAAGAATATAACGTGTTAGATAAAATAAATATGGAGATTCTTAATTTGAGGAATGATTATAAAACTACTCACTTAGTTAATCCTGTTTCATTTCAACAATTTACTTCATTAATACTATGCTTTTTAGCAACCTTTATGTTGACACCTATACATGCTATATTGGAAATATTATTAGAGAATAAATTATCTAAATCAACATATTTGAGCATGATACCTCTACTAATTATACCTGTAATACACGACATTTTATTTCACTTAATGTGCAATAAGATATATAAAGAAATTTTTCAATTCTACAATGATAATGTAAGATTAACCAATGAAGTCAAGTCAGTGGATTTGAGTAAAAAGTTATGTCATGCCTATATTCATTTATTTATGACGTTTGGACAGGTACTTATAGTTTTCCCATGCTTCATTTTATTTAGAATATTATTGCAAAACAACATAGGAGTGAATATCAATAATTTATTTTTAGTTATAAGTAGTACATTTGACTTAGGTATAAAGGAAACAACGGCAATTATTTTTTCAACGATTGCTATTATTGGATTTTATCAAAGGTGCAAAATTAATACAACTGAAGCATATGGAATATTTGGATTAGTTTCAATGAAAACATTACAAATGGTACTTGAAATATGTATAAGAAGCGAGAATATAACAATTAGTAGAATATTATTGAGTTTATCTATAGTCATATTTTCAGTTGGACTACTAAGAATACAGTATATAGTTTCATTTTTCAAAATAATCTATTTTTATTTTAAATGGTTTTTAGATAATAATAAAGTGAAAGGGGATATTAGTTATCAACGAATTATATTTAGAAATCAAATTTGCGATCAATCAAAAGTAAATCAAAGCTCATCCACTTTTACCAGATCAGTAGCATCTACTTTTAAGAATTATGAGAATTGTACTATTGCAGAAGATATTCCACTTTTTAGCGATGAGGATTCAAAGTTGAAAAGTGAGAATTTGCTTGAATATAACTCTTTTAATTTGAATAATTTAAAAAGTAAGAAAGCAATTGCCTATGACAAAGAGAAAGAATATCTAAATGATGAAAAAGTGCATTTAGAGGTACCAAAAATGGCTGCAAAAATTGTTATTTTGGCAACAAATTGCAAGCAATAGACTTTTAAAGTAATTACTACATAAAGAATAAAATAATGGAGATTATGATACGAGAAAAATGAATATATTAACTTTTTGTGATCTAGAATATTAATGTAAATCATATTCGAATATATTGGTCCGAGAATATCTTGATATTAATTGTTTAATAAGTAATATCAATTGACTGAAAGCTGCACTATTTACAAAGTTGAAATATTACATTTTAAAAAAATCATTTTAAATTATAGATTATGAAGTAAAATTTAAGGTAGTATATATAATAAGATACTATCCAAATTAATAATAGATATTTAAATTCTTTTTCCAAAATACATACTTAATACATGCACTATATAACTCACACATAACTGGAATAAAATGGAATTATTTATATTTTTTTTGTATTAATCAGTTCTAAATATGTAGAAATTCTATGAATGTATGATGAATATTATGTAATAATAAATATCAAAACTAGAGTAAATAATAATATTATTGCTTTTTTTATAGAGTAATAGAAAAAGTGCCAATTATTTGCAAATGGTTAAAAATTCTTTATTTATTTGTCTTTTTTTTTACCTTTTTTAAGGTTTTATGAAAAGTAAGTTATATTTATCGATGGCCCATAGTTGGTAATGGCGAATCTTCAGTTGAATAACTATCATCATCATATTCAGATAACTCTTCAATATCTTCATTCTTGGTAGAGCTTTCTTTGGGCTGCATAACTATACTGGAAAAAGCTTGTCTTTTCTTTAAATATAATTTCAAGTTATCCAAACTAATACTGTAATCTACTAATATCCTAAAATTGTAAAAACTAGTTTTATTAAATTCATCATTATTTACATCTGATTTTCCAAATTGATCTTCACCCATGAGTTTCACAACAATCCTTATACTTCTATAATATGGTGGTTCTGGATTTACTGAAGACCCCGAAAGACTAGCTCTCTTTTCATTTTTTTGCCAAATATTTGATTTACTAAGCAAATGACAGCCTAACTGATTAATTTGGACTGGCATTCCAACATATAGAATATACATTTTCAGTAGTTTTATGGATATTACATTTGATGTATTATTAAATCTTAATACAATATGGAATTGATTTTCAATCTTCTTTATCCCATCAAATGTTATGTCTAAATAATAAGGATTTATATATTTTGGGCATTTATCTAAGCTTAAACTCTCATAAAACGATGATGATGGTGATATGTGTTTTATCTCACCATAATCCTCAGTATATATACATTCAAATATACCACACAAAAATAGCTCGTCTAAATTATTCATTTAGGTTATTTTTTCACTTTAATAAAAATCATAACTTGGATTAAAGCTCGATACCTATTATAGAAAAAACCAAGTAAAAAAATTGCATGCATGCACAGTTGCATGCATATGAAGATACCGGTATTAGACGCAATCCCACAAGAATTCGTAGATTTAGCAACGCCCACAATATTGAGTTATTATCTATTTTGTTATAATTAAAAGGAGAAGTTGAAGATTTGAAATGCTTTTAATTAAATGAAATATCTGTTCATGAGATAAAGAATAAGCAACAGAAGCTGTTAGTATCCATGTTAGTTGAAAAGAAGTCAATTGAAGAAGTCTGGAAATCTACAGGCAGGAGAATTATTTTAAAGTCTGATAAAGTGTGTGAGCCATATTTAGGATTATATGAAGAACATGGAAATATAGATAATCAAGATTATTTACGCTACGGAGTTAGGTATATTGGAAATAAAACCTTGAAAAGTAAATTTAATGAGCGTATAGTTTTTGGAGAAATACTTGGTGAGTTCATAAAAGCTGATAAATTGATCCAAAATAACCTAAAATACTGTTTTACCGAGTTAAATAGCTCATTACATTGGGTTTGGAGATCAAGGAATAGCAACTTAATGATAGACACTCGTGATGGTACTGGAATATTAAGTTTTGTACAAAGAACATGGAAAGACAGTAGTGATAGTAATTGCCAGCTAGAAGTCATAGATAATAAATTTTATATCACTTCTTTACCGAATATTTATATATACCCAGGAGATGAATTAGTACTATCAGTAAAGAATAATATGGACTTAATAATGGCAACTTTTGGTGATCAATTAATGAGGGCTCGAATCAAAAATAAAGTTAGTTATCAACAATCAATTAATCATTATTCATATATTGAGTCACCAGCTAGCTATGAAACACATACAGGTGGTACATCACCAGATATTTTGGATACTAGCAATATCAGCAGATACAATATAAAAAAACAAGCAGATGCAAGCAATAATTTTTTCTATAATGATCATAGTATAAGAAATTGGATACATTATACAATTAACTGTAGAAATGGATCAAACTGTACTTTCTGTGGAGATATTATAGGAAGTGTGAGTAAAAAATATATATCATGGGTTTACAAAAATGCGTTAGTTTTTATAATAGATAATAGTGAATTTAAAGGATATGGACTCTCAAATAGCCAAATAAAATGGCTTGATCAGTGGAAGAGTATAAGTAATGAAAAAAAATTATACAAACTACTTTCCATTTACAATATTAGTACTGAACCCAAAGCTGAGTTTGTTAATAATATACAGGAGATTAAAGAAAACAAAATTGACTGTTGTGAGGATGAAATATTGACTAATTTTAAAGATTCAGATATAAATTGTAACAAATATAATAACCCCAAGGTGGTGAATAAACATTTGGATTCTGATAAATTTCTTAGACCACTTTCTAATGAGAATCTATCTATTGATGCATTACTTGTTCAAGGTTATATTTCAAATGAAGAATGTAGTCAAGATCTAATAAGCGAATTTCAGATGCTAGATGAAGAATTTAGTGATAAATCCAGTTATAAGTGCTACCTGTCTAAACCGGTATTTTTGTACTTTTTTTTTGATAAATGGATACTAAAACAGCAAAATTCTGACTATATAATCAGGATTCCAATACCATTAGAGATTGAGCATCAAGTTAATCTACTAATGCCATATCCTTATGGTATAAAGTGGCATGCGGAATCTCGAAGTTGGAGATATTACTTTGCTTGTAGCTCTAAGTATTTTGTATCTGGTAATTATGAGAGTTATAATTCAGGTAAATATCTGCAAAGTTTAAACTGTACTACAGAATCTACTAAGAATTTTCAAAACCAGGAGTATATATCAGTATCTCCATTATTTGAAGACCACTATGGCCTAATCAAAAGCTATTTTGCAATTTGCTCAATAAAACTCAAATATGAGCAACAGAAGGTCTTAATTTATGAAAACAGTGATAACTTGGCATACATGTCACATGACTTCTATTTAAAGAAGAATAAGAAGCCAAAGTATTTTGAAACAGGTGAAGTTATAACGAATAAATCTAATTTAAATAGTTACTTGGGTTATGACGAAACATTGGAAAATTGTGTACAAAATAGTATTCAAAGTTTTAATAGTCTTTCTGCGGAGTCATTTAAAAATTCTATACCTTATTCTCCAGTTGAATTTATGGATGAGATATATGTGAAATCCAATGAAAAAGTGGATTCCATGATTCTGGATGAGCATGAGATTATTCGACAGGCTGAAATCTTATTAGTACCTCCTTATTCGTCTAATATTAAGTTTTGCTCAAAAAGATTTGGTTTCCAGATAATGTATAATAAGAAGAGAGCATGGTTCTCAGTTAAAAGTAGGGGGGTACTCGAAGCCTTCAATTTAGCAGTTAAATGGCTTAGAAAACAGCGTGAAGCTAATGCAAAGGCGCAGAAATATAAAAGAAAGATGGATAATAATTTTTCAGGAGATAGTGATAAAGATAGTATTGCAAGCTTCACTGAGCAAGCTAATCGTTTAAAACCATTTCCAAAGAGAATTATTTGGGTACCAAGTAGACGAGTATTTATTGTTTCATATAGACGTTCTGGAGAATTTAGTCAAATAAATACTAAATCTTTCAATCCAGCAATATATGGAGGTGTTAAGAAAGCCTTGAAACAAGCTTGTATATTTCAATCTCAGACTGAATTAAAGGGTAAGTATACTACTATGAATAAAATGAATAAAAGTGAGAAGAGTTTATTTCAAGATGAGGATCATTTATGTAAGAAATTGATGTCAGCATATAAAGGTACTAGTAAAAGAGGAATAGATGCACTAAAATCACTTAGTCACTGGGTTAAGAAAATTGGACCTCAAGCATCACCAGAAATTGTAACAAATGCATATAGAGAAGCAGTATCAACATATATTACACAACCTACAGTATTATTACAAAGCCTTTCATTAAGTAACGCCAATCATAGTGATGTCAATAATGAACATACATTCACTAGCAACAGCCATAACTACGAAATTAGCTACTCCAATTCCTCTGAAAACTCAAAAACTAATGATCAAAATACTTTAATTCATCCAGTATATTTAGATACTGATTTAATAATTAAAAATGAGACATATTCTAATACTACTTTAAATGAACCAATTAATATGGATATTAACAATTACCATGATATAATTGGAAATAATTTAAAATGTACATCACTGGTATTTTTTAACAAACATGATTTTTATGATGAATTAAAGTTAACAGAGCCACTTGTATCATCTAGTGATCCCAGATTATTATTTCAAAAAGAGGATAACTTTGAATTTAATTTTCAGTTCACTTCTCCATCTCCATTTGAGAATATAGATTTATTTACATTGATTGAACCTTGATATATATACAAAGATATATATATTTGATATAAACTGAAGATGTTACTGCGTAAATATAAAAGCTCCAAAATTAAAAATTCTGGCACCCTTTTGACCACTCGGATTTTATCGTACTATGAAGACTTAAAATTCGAGTAACATTTTACAATATGACTAATCAGTATAGATTCACATATCTTGAATTTGACTATTCAGTAAATAAATAATAAGTCAATTTCATATAATAAATATACATCAGTTCTCTTGGTTAAATTTTAGATTTCAGAAGATATAAAGATTCTATATTAAATTCAATCTTTACTTCATCCTAATATTGTTCCTCTAAAAAAGCATCAAAATCTATATTTAAAGTTAAAATATTCAACAAAAAATTAAATTAAACTAATTACTAAATTATTAAAGTATAGTTATCCTCATTTAACAAGGGGTTACAATTAAATGTTATAATTCATTAGTCTTTATACTTGAAATTGTAAAAGTATTTATTATACAGCCAATATTTTTTTAATTTAAGTGTAATTACTTAATATTTGAGGTTTATATGTGTGAAATATCCTAAAATATTATTAATTATTGCAAAAGTATATTGATTTTTATATTTTGAGTATAAAATTATAAGAAAAAAGTTCATCAGAAACTTTGATAGTTATAAAAGAAATGTCATATAATATTAATCTAATATAAAAGTATTAAAGTTACTATTGTATGTATCAAGAAGGCAATTTCTACATACTTTTACACTTTCTAATCCACATTTATTTATAGTATCAGCAATGACATGTCATTTTTGCATGTTATTTTATCTGACAATCTTTGAATAATTGCCGCAAACATCTCAAATTTTAAGAATCGCTCTAATAGTATTATTTAAATATGAAAAAAACTGTACTTTAACCTGAATAACTGGAGGAATAAATAGAAAATCAGGTTTGGATTGGAATGACACTAGGTTTGCAAAATTTATCATCTAAATCAAAAGAGAACATCATCATTTCACAGGCTATACCACCATCTCAGGAGCTTACTTGGAGTACATTACAAAGAAATGGTTTTTTTGCAGAAGAAGATGTAAATGTTTCATATATGGGGAATTTTAATAATAAGACTACTCCATGTAGAAGATTGCATATAGATCAGATTTCAGAAATTCGTGGAGATGCAGATAATATTTGCATTAGTAATAATGAAAACTATTTAAATCAGGATAGTAATACTAAAAGTTACCAAAATTCAGTAAATTACATCAGATTTATTCCTAATGAAGATTTCTTGCATACTATTGGATCTGATGAGGAAATGAAATTAGCAGTAGAACTTATCAGTGAAGTTTTGAAAATTAGAGATGAATGGGTTATACAGTGGCCTAGTATACAAGATGAAAATACTGGTAACAATTTTAATTTTTTAAATAAAAAAGATGTAGATGAAGATAAAAATCAGATTTATTACAATAACTATGACTTATTACTAGAAAATACTCCTGATTCTATAGATATAAAGTATGAAATGATAAAGGGTGTATTTTGTATAAAATGGATTACTGATAAGAATTTGTTATATAATCCTGGGATGATTAAGAAGATCAAAAAATCCAAATATAATAAAAGTTCTAATACTATGGAATATGATTGGCTTAATACAAATAGTGACAGTGCTGTTTGCACTGAAAAGACTGAAAAATGTTACAAGAAAAGAATGGAACAGAATAAAATTAAAAATTGTAAACAATGGAAGTACAAAGAGAGAACTCTTTGTCTTTCAGATAGACTTATATCTTATAAATGTACTTCTGACTCACAAGATGATACATCACCCAACAGGTCAATTCAAAAAATAAATACGAGAGTATTTGATAATAAATTACCAATTAAATTAATAAATAATACAATTCTAACAGAAATATCAAAACCATTTTGTGAAACCAAGTGTAAATCAGTGAGTAAATTTTTGGAATGCATGAGGAAAGTTATGACATTAGTTCAAAATCCTATAGTCAAAAGCTATACATATCATAGATTAAAATACTTAGCACAAAGTTATCAGCTTTATACAATGTTTAATGGAAAAACTGAGCTAGAAGAAGGTAGAAATAATATGTGTACAGGTTTTCACAATATATACAAAGTAGATACGCATGTACACCATTCGGCTTGTATGAGTCAAAAACATCTCCTTAAATTTATAAGAAAATGTTTCGATCGTGATGGAGATGAGTATGTAACTTATGATGAAAATACTTGTGGCAAAAAGACATTGAGAGAGATATTTGAGCAAGTCGTTGGTATTGGTAAAATGGAGGCATCTATAGATAATTTAAATATGCAATCTATTGGACACTGTTTCCAGCGTTTCGATAGATTCAAAGAAAAATATAATCCTTTTGGTTCCAATATATTTCGAGAAATATTTTTGAAGTATGACAACATGATTAATGGGAGATACTTGGCAGAATTGACCCAAGAAGTTATGCAAGA
This sequence comes from Cryptosporidium muris RN66, assembly GCF_000006515.1. Lineage (NCBI taxonomy): Eukaryota > Apicomplexa > Conoidasida > Eucoccidiorida > Cryptosporidiidae > Cryptosporidium > Cryptosporidium muris. The sequence goes on along the minus strand of NW_002196580.1, from coordinate 139,922 downwards.
TTTAAAAGAGACCAAATGTCAATTTGCAGAATGGAGAATAAGTATATATGGCAAAGATATGAATGAATGGCAGAAGTTGTCTGAGTGGCTATATAAAAATAGGTTATACTGTAGTCAAGTAAAGTGGCTAATACAGGTACCTAGGTTATATCATGTTTTTTATGCAGAAGGTAAAGTGTCTAATTTTGCTGAAATGCTGAATAATATTTTTTTACCATTAATTAAAGCACTAGAAACTCCAAAAAGATATCCATTGATATACTTATTACTTAAAAATATCGTTGGTTGGGATTCTGTTGATGATGAAAGTGTGCAAAGTAAATATACAATGGTTGATGGGGATTTAAATGATCCAGAATTTTGGAACAATGGAGAGAATCCTCCATATGCTTACTGGGGATTTTATATGTATAGCAATATAAACGTGATAAATCAGCTTATGTATAGTCGTGGTCTAAAGCCTATGAAATACAGGCCTCATTGTGGAGAAGCTGGTAATATATCTCATTTAGCTACTATGTATATATTAGCTGATGCTATTAATCACGGAATATTACTCAAGAAAAGTCCAGTTTTACAATATTTGTATTACCTTAAACAAATTGGGATTGCTATTTCACCAGTATCTAATAATGCATTATTTCTGGAAATTACAAAAAATCCATTTCCAAAATTTTTTTATGTTGGACTTAATGTTTCATTATCTACTGATGATCCTTTAATATTTCATTTTACTGATGAGCCACTTTTAGAAGAATACTCTATTGCAGCGCATATTTGGAAGTTTAGTAGCATTGACTTATGTGAAGTTGCAAGGAATTCAGTATTACAATCAGGATTTAGCTCTACAGAAAAAGCAAATTGGATTGGAGTGAAAAAACCAAATTATCTTAATTATGCACCGCATAAAATAATATGTAAATTTGATCCAGTCTATTTAAATGACATATATAAGTCTAATGTTCCAAATATTAGATTGCAGTTTAGAAGAGATATGCTTTTGGGTGAATTCAATCTAATTGAACGCATTATGAATGACAATATTTTAAGTAATAATTGTTCACACAATAACTCTCATGTTACTTTCCAAATACCTTCAAATAATCAAAAAATACAAAGTGATATGGATGATAATTTATCTTCTTTTCACTCATCATTAATACAGACTTCGTTCTCATCATCTATAGTGAATACAGATGACGATGAGTAACTTTATTGATGACTTTATAATAAATTTACATGTAAAAATAAACATAAAGAGGCTAAATATACTTCATATTGATACTCGGATCCACTAAATATTTGTACAATTACTTATTCTATTTATGCTTATTGCATAAATTATTTAATATTAAATACATGTTCGCGCACATCTTAATTCTATTTGAGAGGGACAGACAGAATAGTGATAAAATATTTCAAAAATCATCTATATCTACTGAATTAGAAACTATTAATATGAGTAATTTATTTGAGGATCCGTACAATCTGGCAAGGGGGTAAGTTTTTAATATCAACAGTTATAGTTATTGATATTGATACTGTCTATTTCGGTACCTTTAGGGAATTGGAGCGAAATATTGAGAAAGTAACAAAATTGTACGAACAATACAAGGGAAAAGTTACTTTTGTTAAGAATTACAGCAAAAAAAAGTATCTAGCTGATCTTTATGATGTAATAGTATATGAATTGTATGAGATAGAAAAGACTATTAGCATACTAGAGTCAACCATAAAGACTGTAAGGGCACATCCAGAGAAATTCCGAGAAATTTCTGAAGATGAAATTGAGAGAAGAATACAAAACATTGAGGATTATAAACAAATAATTGGTGAATATAAATTAGATATGAAAAATTTGCAAAAAAGTGCCATTGAGAATGAAATATATGCACAAAATAAAATGAATATGGAGCTATTATTTGAAAATAAGCCAAAAAATCTTGATAGTGAATTTCAATTCGAACAAGTTGACCCAAACCTTGAACATCTAGAAATAATTTCTAAAAATACTAAGAAGTTATATAACGCAGCTAATATTATATCACAAGAATTATATGAACAAAATCACTTAATACAAGATCTTGACAACGATTTAGATACAGAGAGTAAGTGTAAAATGCCATTACAAACCCTCAATAGATACAAAGTAATTATCATTTTGCAAAATAATGTATTAATTTGTCAATATATCACCACTTGTCTCCATATATAGATATAAGAATGAATAAAGTTTTGCAAAAAATGTCCAAGGTCTTTGGTATATCTAGTAAGTCTTTTTAAAGTGAGATTTCTAATTTAAAGCTAAAAGTTCACTTCTAATAATATCATCTTCACATTAATTTCAGCTTGGAAAGAGCTAAAATTATTGGCATACCTATTAGTAATTGCAATTTCGCTCCTTATTCTTATTATTATACTTTAAAAAAGCTAGTTTTAGATATAGTTTTCATCTGATAAATTAATATAACGCAATTTATTCTCTTATTTCAATTTATAGATGGTATCTCATTTTTGAGTTGTGTGGGATTCTCTATACCTGTATAATTAGATCTTCAATATTAATTTATTAAAATTAATCATGATGAATTTCTGACATCCAATATTTATAATTTATAAATTAATTAGATATATTAATATATAATTTGTTTAAATCTAAATATATAACATAATTTATTGCATTAACTAAATTAGCCAAACATCCTGATTAAATAATGAATTTAGTAATATAATCTGGAGTATATTAATATTCATATCAATTATTATGCATGCAAAAAAAAATAAGTTAATCTGATTACCATTATAATAGGTATAACAATTATTAATTCTATTTAGTACAAATAATCAATATTCCGGCTTAGTATTAATACAATGAAATATGCATATCACTTAATAAAGAACTTCAAATTCTTTACTCAATTATAATTGATAAAATTAAAAGAGATAATAGACTTAGTTACAAATAAAGTATATACCAATGAAGGCTTGAAATAAAATAAAATGAATCCCTTTCATTTTGGAAAGTCCAATAGTAATATAGAATTAAGAATGGCCTGAATATAATATTTAACTGAGATTATATGAATTTTATAATTTAGCAACTTAATTTGTTTACTTCTTTTCTAGTTTAATTTAAAGAATTAAACTAATTTGAATTATTACTCTAATCAAACTCTGAAAAATAGTTCAAAAAACAAACCTATTTTCTTTCAAAAACATCTTCTTTCATATATACTAAGAAGATGAAATATTTTATATATCCTTCATATTATTAATGATGTGGTCTACCAACTGAAAATTATTTCCAAGTAAAAAGTGTCCCCAATTTTCAAAACAAAACATCATTAATTGATGAGAAAAAAATTGGTGAAATCTGCTATTAAATAGAACTGAAGTCTTAGTCCAATTTAGTGTATCTAAAGAAAAATAATTTAATGTATCTAAATTATTGTCAATCTCAGTATTTCTATTATCTCTGTATATGTCCAAATTATTTACTCTTGATTGTTGTATTGTAATCCAATTTATAACTGATTTACCTTTATTCATATTAAGATGGATGCTACTTATATTATAATGTATCAAATCTGATTTATTAATCTGGTTAAAATTTAAAAATAACTGCTGGCTATTCTTATATAAGCAAAGAGGAATTAAAGATGCAGAAGTGGGTGGTACTAACAAATCACCTTTTATAGATCCAATAGCATGTCTATGCTTAAACCAAGATAATGGATCAATTAAATCAAAATTACTAGTCATAATTTGTAGTAATGGCTCTTTAGTCTTTAAATTATTGGGATATTTTCTTGTTCCTTCGTAAAGTATTGGAACACTAGGTGTGAAAATATGTGATTTATCATCATCATTAATGACCAATTTGTGATCTAAGTACAACAGTTGAGCTATTGTTGGAAATAATAAAATCCAATGTAATGGAAGAATTTCCTGTAAAAAGTTAAAGCCAAATGTACATGAATCACTTAATACACCTTTATGTGGAGTCCCAAATGTTATATAATTTATTGGAATTAAACCAGCTATTAAGTGTTCATCATGATTATATTTGTAATTATTATTCTTTAGCACTTCATAATAGTAATGATTTCTTAAAATTATCTTATTTTTTTCATCCCTTATTGTATCCGCAAGTAGTGGTAATACAGCTCTATTATACATACCACCCAAACTGTGACCAACAAATGAGATTTTTCTTAGTGTAGGATAATGATTAATAACACTAACTATTTCATTTGCCATTCTATAAGCTCCCTTTTCAATACCATCAGATGTTATAAATATACTTCTAAAATATCCCCAATTTGAATGAACTTTATGAATAAGTAGGCAAGATTCATTAGATGAATCTATCAGTGATTGGTTCAAATAATTAATCTTTCTTGTTATTCTATTTGCTAAAACATCCATATTAGCAGGTGTACCAGCCCATCCATGAGTCATTACTATTAAATGTCTTGGATATGTACATGTAAATATTTGTTGATTACTTTTCTGATATATATAACTTAATTTAGACAATATTACACATAGAATAAAGCTGATTGCCAAAAATAATACCTCATATTGAGAATGTGGTGAATATGGCGACTCTTTGTAACTGTATTTAGCTAATAGAAATCTCATTATCACAACAAAATTTATATTAAACAACAAAATTTGACTTGAGAGATTAACAAAATCTAATAAGTAAAAAACTCTCTTAGTAAATTTGCCATTTAGATATAAAGGTACCCATTTTTCATGCAAAGGCTAGTGGATATTCCAACATCGATTTTTGACAGATTAGCGAGGTATTCAAAAAAATTTCAAAACCCCAAAATATTTATCAAGATAATAAAAAAGGACTTAAAACTTCACATATTGTAAAAAGTATATTTAATGGTTTATTCATACTCAAAAATTATTTAGTTTAACCAGACAATAAACAAAAAATATTCACGTGTATTATTTTTCAAGATAAACCCGCCTAATAGTGGCGGGTCTAAATTGATGTTTTCTTTTTTTAAAGATTACTTGTAAAAGTTGAAATTTCTCAAATAAGCTATTTAAATCAAATATTACTGGAATATTTATATTAGGAACTACACATTTAACCACACAACTCCCATATAAATATAAATATTCAAACGACGAAGGAGTGATACCAGTTTAACATAGAAATATACAAAGAAGATTCCCAGAAATATATTTAAACATTTTCACTTAAAAAAGACAATTAAAGCTATAAAAACATGGCATAACTAAATCTAATAGTAATTAAGTTTAGCTCAAATCCGTATAAATGAGGATAGGAGTTCATTTAATTGTAAGAATTAAATTCAGGGATTATAATTCATGTAAGATAGTCAAAGTTACGTCTTAGTTGTTCCATTCAAATTCTGTAAGTAAAGGAAGATGATCAGAAGGTCTTTGTGGATTTGGTAAGGACCAATCAGGAAGTTGTAAGGCAGAAGCCTCCTTAATTAGCGCCTCTTCATCTAATAACTCCAGTATACTACCAAGACGAAGTCTCTCATCAGTATAAAAGACATAATCTAAACATCCCAAGTAATTTGGTGTATAGTTAGTAAATAGAGGCTCTAAAGTCTCTGTTGAACGTGGGATAATATTTGGATTGTGACCTTCTACAACAGCTCTTGCCATTGAATATGCACTTCTAAGTCTCATAGAATGACCTAATGGTAAATCAGCCAATAATCCATGACGATCCATAGCAAGATCTTTATGATTTCTATCACAAGTACCTGTTGCTAGTAGTCTATACAGGGCACTATCTGGAGTACTATTGAAATCTCCACATATAATTAATCCAGGCAAAACAGGCTGACGTCTATAACAGTCATGAAGGTATTCCTCCAATACAGATACAAGCGTCTGAGCCTGCCATATCTTTACATCATTAGCTTCAGGGTTAGCAACAATATGTGTATTTGCAATGATAACTTGTAATGGAGTAGAGTTTGAAGATACACATGAATTACCAGAATTCTTTCCATTATTATTATCACTATTTAAACAAGATCCATTATTACCATCAGATTGTCTATATTCTAAAAGAATAACGACTGCAACATTATCTTTTAGAAGTCGTTTAATTGCAGCAGGGTTATTTTTAACTTCTGCTGGTAAGGTTCTATGAGTAGCTTCTTTAATAAGAGCCGAGAATTCTAGTGAGTAATTTTCTCTTGCTATAAATTTGTTTGTTTTATAAAACGTTGCACATCCATCCATAGTATACTTTCCATCTTTTCTTCTACCACTTCCAGATGTGAATATTTCAGTTGTTTTTTGTTTATACATCCCTTCATATCCATATTGCTGTAATATCGGTTTGAAGAAATCATCAAAGTGTTCAGTCTGTACTTCCTGTAAACAGACGATATCTGGTTGGTGACTAAGTATTTCCACTATTATCCTAGTTTTGCGGTATGTCCAAGAGAGCATATAAGCATCACAATGTGGAAATGCCTCTTGACTTGCATAAATTTCAGCTAGTATATTCCAAGATAAAACTTTAAACCGAGAATTACTAGCTAAACTGCCAACATTTCCATTACTTTGGTGATTATTATTAGTTACTGTTGGTATAGATAAGATATTCCTAGGGGGGGCATGTGGTAGATTAGGAACACAACAAGCTGTTGTTATACATGAGTATGTTCCAGGTTTTTTCTCAAAGTCTTCTATTAAATTAATTATATCCTTTTTAATTGATCTACATTTTACTGTTGAATTCCCTAAATTGTTAGAGATAAAACCAAAATTAGAAATATTTGCAGCTTTTACACGTTGAAATTGATTTTTAGACAAAATATGTACTTCTAATCTTAATTGATGTCCAACATCCTCAGGTACTGGTATATAATTCCTCTGATCACCGACTAATATCCACTCCTCATCATTCTCGGACAAATGAACTAAACCTGTCCTAAGTAGTAGTGTTATATGAGCATCATCTCGATCTCTAAGTGAATTATCTGGATCATTAAATTGAAATGGTTTACAAGGAACACCATATGTATGACTATTTGGATGTGGTGATAAAGGATTCATTCCTCTAGCATCATAGAAACGACGTAGTTGATTAAAACCTTTCTTAAAACATTCTGAGCTACAGAAACATCTCAAAGTTACTGCACATTGTAAAGTTGCTATTTGACTTGGATGAAATGTACAAACTGCCCTAGATGGACCTCTGCTCCAACGATAAATTATAGTAGCTAAACCATTTACTACAGGATTATCTGGATTATCATCATCATCATCCCATAACCTACCTAAATTGTCCTTCACGATAACTATGGGTTGTAACTCACAACTTTCTACTGGGGTTATCGGTACTTTATTACGAGATGATACATACATTAAGTCACAGCGGTATAACTCCGCACTAAGTACTGAATCAGAATTAATACTTGAATTCAATGTGATACCAGAATTTAGTGAAGGTTGAGTATTCAGAATCCCAATGAAATCGGATCTTCTAGAAGGAGCTGATTTATCACTATTTGATCCAGTATTGTTAGGAATTCTAATACTATCACTTAAATTACTATATCTTTGGTCTTCCCTTACTGTAAGCGTCATATTATTACTGCTACTTTTTCTCATAATAAAACTATCAATAGTCTTACGACTTAAAACTAAGTCCTTAACATAAAATATTTTTTACTATAACATAAAAGTAATGAGCCAATTCATTGATAATATTGACTCCTTTCAAGCACTTTTATAATGCTACTCAAAGAGAAAAAATTGCTTCATTAATAGTTCAACGCAAAACGACAGGACAAAATACTATAGCGTATTAAGGCGCCATAATACTATATTTGTTATTTTAGGTACCGGGAAGGATACCGCGGTATAAATTCTACATGTATGGATTTATAGATTGCACCTAATCAGAGTAATATAACTTTAGGTATTTCGCCGATTATTAAAGTTATCTCAGCAGCCAACTTTAAATTCCTTCAATTTTAAATTAAAACTGATATATATTTGAATGTTTGTATGGCCATTTAAATAAAATATATAACGTTTTGCTTTATCTAGATGAATTTTACTACTTAATTTAGAAGTTTCGAGTTAATATTATATATATTGTAGTTACTTATAAAAGAAGAAATAGAGATTGGTAATAATTCGACTTCTTGAAATTTCTTATTTAGTGAATTCATATAACCTATGCAAACAGGATAATTCGAAAATATATTAAATGAACACTACTTATTTGCATTATTGATAACTCAAATACTCAATACATTTGCTATTATTAATATAAATAACTTATATTTAATATATAAATAAAAATAACTAAATTAGATTTAAGTTAGTGAAATGATCATTCAACTTTTATTTTTAGATTGGAAATTTTAGTGCTTATTCTGCCATACAATATTTTCATTTTTCATTCATATATTGGTTTATTATTCTTTAAACAAAGTCAATGATAATACTAAAAATAGCTATCCATATTCTTAGCTCAATTTCTTAAGTATTACCTAATACCTTGTTGAATAAATTGCACAAGATCATATCCTTTAGTTGTGATGTGATTATGAGCATTATGAATTTTCTTTGCAAATAAATTTGAAGCTTGCTGTTGAGTTAAATTTAGTAACAATCTTTGTTTGAGTTTATCAATTGTATTACCTCTAAAACAAGGAATGCCACTATTTAACAATAATTGAGTAAGTGATAGCAATGTATCAGCATGATTCCGAACTGCAAGAAAACCAGATAAACACAAATCATCAAATAAATCAACTTCATTTTCCATTAATTCCAACATCTCTTGAGTCACTTTGAATGCAGCTCTTTCAAAATGTAAATTATTTCCAGGAGATATGTCAAATATAAATCCATAGTCAATATGTATAATATGACCATCTTTTGTAACTAATAGATTCCCATTATGACGATCTTTTATCTGTAATACATAGCATGCAATTGAATAACCAGCTAAACTAGCTATAAAATTATATCGTGCTTGTTGATAGGATATTTTAGATTTATCTTGTACAAAAGTTTTTTGAAAGTATTCTTTAAGTCCTCCTGGATGTTTCTCATGTATTTCATGTAAAGATATACTTTTCTCTATATATTCAATTATACCGCCATATATGTACTTATTATTTTTATTTTTTATTATCATTGGTAATACTCTATATGGATACAGCCATACAGGTATACCACAGCTACTAAATATTCTTTGGAATACGTGAATATATTGCATTGTTATTACATCCTGACGACAGTCATCATTAGATTTAATAATAACATTTATATTACACTTTCTTTTAAATGGATCTGATAAATCCATTACTGATACAGAACGCCCTTTTACTGATAATCCGTACTGTTTCAGTTCGTTGTGAGGTTCCTTATTTGCATTTCCATCATTGATTAGTTCCAGTGATAATAGATATGGAATATTTTTTGCACTTTGAAGAATTCGTAGCTTCTGCACTTTGTTTATTGCCATACATGTTGTATCTAGATAATTAGACTTCAATAAATTAATATTTAAAAATTGCAAGTCTTTAAATTCTGGCATATTGACTACTTCACATACTAAGTTATTTAATTGCTGGGTCATCTCTATTTTCCTTATTAAATTTTTTTTTGAATTTGTCCATTCAACTGTTTTACATTTATCCGTTATTACTTTCGTATGATTTTTCTCATTTTTAAAATTGGATGTTACTATTTCTCCAAGTTCACATAGTATATAAAAAAATGTAAATTGTATATTGGGTTGTGACAGATCAAATAATTTAGAAATATCTGATAACGAAGATAATCCAGAAAATCTATGCAATAATGTATCTTCTGGTATATTTATTGTCTTTATCCTATTTATTATAATATCTTTGTTTGTATGTATAATTAGATTATTATTATAATCAGATAGCCAACAACTCTCTTCAAAAATGCACTTTTGAAGTAACTGTACTCTACTTGAATTCATATCATTTGCATAAAGAGATAATATCTGAGCAAATTCAGAGTTATATAATGCCATATCTAATAATCCCAAAAGTATTAGTTCAAAATTAGTTTTAGAACTCTTAATAATTTCAATATATTGCAATAATAATAGCTCCCAATCTTTAATACTAGCACGCAGAAGTGACTTCATACAACTATAAATAATTACTGTACTATTGAGTGAATAATGGCTATGATGAGAAATTGAAGAAAAGATCTTCTTTTTTTCCGATGCAAACTGATTACATAGAAGATATATAACTGTCTTTGTTGGCAATAAATGACCAATATAATGAAGATAGTCAATAAAATTTTGATCACAGTATTCAAATTTGCTATGAACTTTATGTACCCAATTTTTTGATTCAAATCTGAATTTATTCCTTTTCAAACATACATGATTCATTAGGTAGAATTTTAAGAGCCTATTACTTAGCCTGTCATGGTATAATTGAGGGTAGTAATTATATAACAAAAATGAAAACAAGTTATACAAATCAAAGTTTGGTAAATACATTGTTGGATTATTATTATTTGATTTGTAACTTTTCTCTTCAGTTCTAAGCATTAATGAGCAGCTAAACAAGTATTCTATAATAAAGTCAAAAATCCATGTATTTCCATTAAGTTTTATATGCTTATAAAATCTATTTGGATACTTTTTCCAGAATGACAATAATAACCAAGATTCATATAATTTAAATACTTTATTATTTATTATAGAGGCTAAAATAGTGTCTATATATTTTTCAATTTCACATGTTGTATTATTACATATATAGTATTCCATAATATACTCAATGGCGATATATTGATTAATAGATAAATTATTCACTTTTAAATTTTCATTGTGGGTCACCTCACTTTTAAATTTACATCTACTTAATAGTTTTTGCCAGTAAATTTTATTATACAGTTGTGAACATACATTTTCGAATATTTCAGTTGTAGCAATATTACTTAGAAACACTTTTACAAATAGATCCTTTAATGTTGGATAACTTTCATAAAAGTTCCATATACAAGAGATTAAATTGTTAATTAACTCTTCATAATCCTCAGTTAAGTCATCGAATTCTACACTTCCCTGCTTGTATTTGAATGTAGTTACTCTATTACAGTAACTTCTGATTTCTGAGAATAATGTAATTGTCGATAAAGCAAGAGATATGAAGAGAATATAATTGTGAAGTAAAATAGACTCTATAGATTCATGTTGATTCTGAACTTTAATTAATTCAATATTGCTCGAATTGTGTATAGATTCAATTTCCCTAAAGTATATATCATCAGTATACTTTATATAAGTGAATAAATTCCTAATATTTATACAGTAAAATCTGTCATAATTAATGTGATTCTTTTTACTTTCATTTAAAAAACAAAGAATAAGATAAATTTGTAAGCATTTTAAGTTATCCCAGCTTGTTATTCTCTTTATCTCTGCTGAAATTGAATCTGCATCAAGGGAGAATAATAGTGACTGTATTATTGATATATAAGATAGGTAAGTCTTAGTTAGCTGATATTGCTCTAGTATATTACTACTGAAGTACTTAGATTTATTTATGCCGTCTGTTTTATCTAGACCAAATAAGCTTGGGACAATTGAAAATAAACAAAGTCTTGACAAATCTTTAAACTTATTTCTACTTTGTTTGCATATAATCCAAACAGAAATAAATACCAATCTAATTATCAACTTACTATAAAGAACAAGATCTCTAGATTTCTGTTCATCACACAAAAAGTGTTCATCACCAACATACTTCGTACTATCTTCAAAATTATCCAATATACTTTCAATGGCGAACTTTTTAGTAAATTCAGAAATATGCACTCTAAAATCCGTTGAATTAAATACATAATAGTAGTATTGGTATATCAAATTCCCTATATATCTTATGTATGAATTAATTTCATCTAAATTGTAGATTAATCGTTCATATAATGGGTTTAATTTAGTAATAAAGTCATATATAATTTCCGAATCCGTTATAACTAGTGAAGAGTGTTTTTTGTTTATTGTAGTTGAAAGAGATGATGGAGAAGCAGATATTGACGTATCATCTAGACCATGTTGAATACGTTGAATTATACTATATAAATCAATTGAATAACATCCAAAGAATATCTCATCCTTTACTAGACAATCTGAGTCCAAGTCAGAAATAGAATATAAATCAGTATTTATCAGTTTATCCTGAAGAAGTAAGTAGTCACTGTTTGAGATCATACTTCTTATTACCCTAATTTTGTACAAATAAAAACTTTTTTCAAAAACTCCAGAGTCACCATCAAATATAAATATTAAACTCTTGATAATACTAAAAAGAGATTGTTTCTGCAAAATAATATAGAGATCTACTATTGATGCAAAAAATATCACTCGAATATTACAATTCCAATATTTACTATACTTCCTCAGACAATCCCGAATATAATTATAATCTATACTTTGTGACATTATTATCCGACTATGTATATAATTTGCAAAAATAGAAGGATCTTCAAGAATTGAAATTATTGCCATCAATGAACAGATCTTATTATCAACAGAATCTAAGTTATTTTTGAACAATGCCGAGCAAATGACACTAACGAGTTCAATCATCTGGTAATCCATAAATATTAAAGATTCTTCAGAGTGATCCTCTTCAGCATCATCCATGATATTGGTTGTATTAGCTACTTTATCAAATATTAGAAGGAATTCAACAAAGTACTTTATATATGGTATCGAATAAAATCTATAATTTTCTACATTATCTTCCTCCTGTTCAAAGTAGATATCCTTTATTTCTAAGCAATATATTCTCCACATTTGTGTCCACAATACCTTAATGAAGTGAAGCTTAGAATAAAATATTAATGGTATATTTCCTTTAGTTTCATCAGACATTAAAAATGTAATTTCGCATAATACATCTAAGGAATATTTTAATTTAACCAAGTTCCCAAAACATCTTAACATTGCATTATTAAGGATTGATCCATAATAATAGAAATAAGTATAATTTCTATATGCTAGTAAAGAATAATTTGTCCATAGTATAAGGAATAGTGAAATATCTAAAGATGATGAGGACAATTGTGACAAAGAAGATAGTGATGAACATGAGGATATAGAAAGTAATGAATATGAAGGATTATCAATTGATATAGATTTAGATCTAGATATCAATGTATCAGTAATAATAAAAATTTTTAAAAATAAATTACAATGATGATTATGTAGTTTCTTTCTGAATTTCATATCCTTAAAATATGAAATTTCAATGTTATTTGATATTACATCCATATTTACAGTTGAATAACCAATTCTAGGATTATATAAGGCTGCCAAGGTAGCAATATTACATATTAGTAATCTTAGTGACTCATTGAATATCTTATGATTTATGTAAAATTTCTTATTACTAATAATTTCCTCCAATAAATCCACTATCACAAATACTTCAACATATTGTCCATTGCGCTTATAATTGTTATCTAGTACTGTCATTATAGTATTGTCTTTAAATACTATACCTAATGTATTAGAAAGCAAAAATATAAGTTCATAACATAAATTATTCAAAGTATCTATACTATCATCATTTTCATGATCTTTCTGGAAATCTTCACATACTATACACTCTCCTAACGAATTATCTCCATCTTCATTTTTTATATTAATTTTATCAGGATCATTCTTATATAACGAACTTTCCATTCTATCTGCTACAGGTTTTGTTACACTTTCAAACTTTCTTTGGGTTAGACTTATATTCTTATTAATCAATAAATTTACTATTTGTTTCAATAATGGTTGATCTACAGATACCCACTTTTTACATAAGGTTAATACTTTTGCATCATAATTACCTCGCATAATCATATTAAAAGTAAACTGCTTATAATATATCCATCCATATTGGATATACTGGTATTTAAATATTAAATCAAAAAACCAATCGCCACATTCTAAGCTATATATACCTAAATTCCTAATTTGAATAACAATAGTTACAAACCAATAATACAATTCGTAATTAGAGAACTCCATAGCTTGCATCCTATTCACGATTTCCAAGTAATTTCCAGTGTATTTATCTGATTTAAAGTGAGAAATTATTATATATAATATTAAAATATATAGCAGAGCCAATTTTTCCACTGAATTCCCTATTAAATCAGCTTTTAAGTTATCTTCTAAATATTCTAACAATACATTTGAACAATCAATGAAATAATCAACCCACCTTATCTCCAATTTGTTAATTAAAATATCATTTGCCTCTATATCTATTCCGTCCTCAATATATGCTGAAATAAATATTAAGTATAGCGCTATATATACACAGATTACATCATAATCATGTTCATTGTCACACATCTTCCCTTTAATATACGGTGGGCCAATATATAGCATCGCTTCCCTAATATCACCTAATATTGATATGTAATATCCACTAAATATATCGATTAATTTCATAAATAAAGCCTTTTTGAAGGATTTTGGTTGACTAAAAATATTATTTAGTGGAGTTTTTAAGTATATGGCATTATCTTGTATCTGGACAATATCAGAATTTAAGAAAAATGTTTGTGGAAATAATGATGAATTAGACTCTTCAGATGTTGATTTATCTCCATAAATATGACTTTCAAGGAAGGATTTCAATAATTTAATAAATGATTCAATTGTTTCTTCATTGCCATAAGTATCATTGATACTCAATAGATATTCTATAGAGTCTTTTTGACCCCATGACCAGAAGTTTCTAGAACCACAGGACATATGATCAATGGGGAATTATTTCTTAAAAAATCCAAAAATACCATAGAAATTAGCATTTAATTCCCTATGAGAAAGTAGAACAATTTTTTGTAGTAACTACCGTCACAATATTAGTATCTGACCCCCTTCCCCTCATTTTTCCCCCCTATATTTCTAACTCTTAGAATCTTCCGGGTGGTCTTATTATTTCTTTGGGATAATTCATATGGATAAATTTATTAGTATAAATACTACTTCAACTTTATATGTTTCTTCCCCCTTCCCTCTAAATATATTCTTTAACTCTGAATAAAAAAGAGGAAAATGGAATATTGGTAATAAAAATCATATTAGCAAACTAATCTTTGATTTTGCAGAAGTAATTATTCTCTAAATAAATTAAATATTCAGATGCAACTTTAGTGTAATCTCTGAATGTTAAAGTGAGACCTTTTTCTATATTGAAAGATGTATTACGTATATGCATTTAAATACCGGTATATAAATGTGCATGTAGTTTTCAGTAGAAGTGAAGAATATTCACAACATACTTGTCATTTGTAATAAGCTGTAAATTCCGGTTTTTTACCTTTTTGGAAGACTGTTTTTCTTGAACTGTTGAAAATGAACACTATAAGAAAGAGCGCTAGAATAATAATAGACTGATACCGTGGAGAATAATAGAATAGGAGAGGGACAAAGTTTTTAAAAATATAGGACCTACATTAGAGTTTTGTAGCTTATACTTGCTTCAATGGGTGACAGTGATACAAATGTTAAGCAATGGAAAATTCGCAGGCTAATTGCAACTCTAGAAGCAGCTCGTGGGAATGGGACATCTATGATTTCTTTAGTAATCAAACCCAAAGATGAAATCTCAAGAATTTCAAAAATGCTTGCTGATGAATATGGTACTGCCTCAAATATAAAAAGTAGAGTTAATAGATTGTCCGTCCTTTCTGCAATTACAAGTGCTCAACAACGCTTAAAGCTATATAACAGAACTCCACAAAATGGTTTAGTACTGTACTGCGGTACACTAATTACCGAAGATGGTAAAGAAAAAAAAGTCAACATTGACTTCGAACCATTTAAGCCTATCAATACTTCATTATATTTGTGTGATAATAAGTTTCATGTAGATGCACTTAAGGAACTATTAGAGACAGATGACAAATTTGGTTTTATTATTGTTGATGGTAATGGAGCATTATATGGGGTAGTACAAGGAAGTAGTAGAGAAGTTTTGCTTAGATTTACTGTAGATCTTCCTAAAAAGCATGGACGTGGTGGACAATCAGCACTACGTTTTGCCCGTCTTAGAATGGAGAAACGCCACAATTATCTTCGTAGGGTAGCAGAGACTGCTACATCTTTATTTATATCTAATGACCAAATTAATGTCGCAGCTTTGATTTTAGCTGGAAGTGCTGACTTTAAAAATGAACTAGCACAAAGTGATATTTTTGACCAAAGACTAGCAAGTAAAGTACTGAAGATTGTCGATATATCTTATGGAGGTGATAATGGATTTAACCAAGCTATTGAACTATCAGCAGATACTCTTCAAAATGTTAAGTTTGTTCAAGAGAAGAAGCTTATTACTAAATTTTTTGAAGAGGTTGCTCAAGATACTGGTAAGTTTGTTTATGGGATAAATGAAACACTCCAAGCACTAGAGATGGGTGCAGTTGAGCTCTTAATAGTTTGGGAGAATCTAGATACAAAGAGAACTGTTGTTAGAAATCCAGCTAATAATGAAGAGAAGATCTTTCTTACTGGTTTAACAGAACAGTATGATGAATCTAAATTTAAAGATCCAGAAACAGGGGCTGAATTTGACATTATAGAGGTTCTTCCTCTGACAGAATGGCTTGTAAACTCTTATCAGAATTTTGGTGCCCAATTGGAATTTGTTACAAATAAATCACAAGAAGGAAATCAATTCCAACGAGGATTTGGTGGGTTTGGTGGAATATTAAGATACAAAGTAGATTTTCAAGATTATGCAGTTGTAGACAATGAATTTGATGAATTTATTTAATAAGAGTACAATTCATATGATTTCATATGAAAACAAAAGATATCATAAGAAGAAATTAATTTCTGTAGTAACAGTTTCCCAAGAATTTAATTCACTTATAAGGAATATTTTACTTTTCAATAATATTTCACTATGAATTAAGTCTTACTTGAAGTCTTTATAGAAAGAATAGCTAAATATTATCTTTAAATTTAATTTAAATATAAATTATAAACACAAATATTTAATAATAAATTCTAACTAATGAATCTATTAAATGGAAGTTGTCATATTGTCTTTTATTGCTAAATAGAAAGTTCATTATTATCAAGAAAAAAACCTATTACTTTATATTGTATAGAATGAATGCATTAAGAGTTTACCTGAAGATCCACCTGTGTATATTGTCTTACTATCACTCCAAGATAAAGTCAAGAGTTTTTCATTTGTATCAACAGACTGAAGTGGTACCAGAGGAGATCTAATGTCTAAAATTTTTAAGTTAAAGTCGTGTGATACAGATCCAAGCATATAATCACTTAAAGGATTCCACTTTAACTGTGAAATCAGTCTTCTATGAGCATTTAATGCACTTCTTTGAATTAACCTTGTATTATTGTCTATTGATGCCATACTTTTATTTGATGAATTATTTATATCTAGTTGACTCGTTGCTCCAGCTCTTAAGTCCCAAATCCTTACTTTACCATCATCGTGAGAAGTACAAATAATATCACAAGAATGGTTGTCTTTAATTGAAAGAGAAGTAACTGAAGCCTTAGTATCCCATCCTGATATTATAACTCCCCTGGGTATTTGAACAATCTTAAGAGTTCCATCCAAGCTAGATGAGATTACATAATCACCTACAGATATTATTTCTGATATAGAACTTTTATGAACCCTCAATTCAAATAATTCTTCTAATTGCAAATAAGTATCAATCTGTTCACTATTTCTATGAGTGGGATCAGTTGAAGATAATAGATGCATATCACCACTTTGACTACCACAAACAACTAAAGATCCTTCAGATGTTATTGGAGATAAAGCCTCTATTGATCCATTACAAGCTTCTGGCTGATAGAACCTAACTTTGAAGTTATTTTTTTCATTATCAGGTCCTAATAAGTAATCAATTCCAATAATACCTCCATCCATTGTTGAAAACCATAGTTTTGAGTAATCAGAGTCATTAGATGGATAAGTTGCCATGGACAAGATTGTCGTACAATGACCACAAATATCTTTCGTATTAAATTCCATTATTGGACAGTTCTCTTGATCTTTAATATCCAACTTTAAATTCTTGTTCTTTGTATTGAGTAAATTGAAATTATTACTTTTATAAAATCTTACTATACCATCATAACTACTAGTTATTACAACTGGATAATCTGTATTTAAACCATTAATTACTTTGCGGATCCAATCATTATTTTCATCAATTAATATTGTATTAGGTTTACCTATAGCTAAAATGTATTCTACTTTCAATATTGATTCACTTGTTTTTCCACATGAAGTTAGATAGTCAGCTAAACTACCCCGTAAAAATATGCCATCTACTAAAAAATCAAATATTACATGACTTTCCAAATCTAACAATTGATTTAGAAGTTCAGATAAACCTGCTCTTGTTATTTCAGATAAAACTATAAATGTACCCCTTGGGACGCTATATTTATCTTCCTTTAATCTTGTAAAAAAAGATATTTCTACCTCAGCATTATTTTGGTTATTCTCATCTAATTCCATATCTAACCCCTAATTTCACATAAATAGGACCTGAATTTCCAAATATCGAATCTCTACTAAAAAATACTTAATATTTCTGACCACTATAGAAGAATTGTGCCGGTACTCCCTTAAC
The DNA here is from genome assembly GCF_000006515.1 of Cryptosporidium muris RN66. Taxonomy (NCBI): domain Eukaryota; phylum Apicomplexa; class Conoidasida; order Eucoccidiorida; family Cryptosporidiidae; genus Cryptosporidium; species Cryptosporidium muris. Next base: position 121,253 of record NW_002196580.1, on the reverse strand, counting down.
CGGTATCCAGTTACCGGTATGTATTGCAAGCATGATGCATTTGAGGGGATGTTTATTTCTAGAATATTGCAAACTATTTCATTATTATATATTTGTAACATATTTAGAATTTACGATATCTCCTTGTAATACAACTCAATTCTTTGCTATATGACTTAATCTATAGTGGATTTTTTTAATAAAAGCAACGGACTAATGGAAGATCTAAGATACAAAGAATTTCCAAAAAGTATACAGTTAGATGGAAGTAATATGTAAGTTAAATTTTGCATTTCAATAACTGTATTTAACGAATATTGACTATATTTCACATTATATTATTGATTACTTAGGTCTACAATAGTACACAAATCAGCTACAGTATTTTCTGATAGCTCTACTAATTTACTAAATTGTTCTAAATGTAAAAACTATCAACTTCAAGATTCTTATTTATGTGCATTGTGTGGTAGCATAGTATGTATTAATTGTAAGTCTTCAGATATAATAGTTCTTGCAAATAAAGTAAATGTATGCCACTATTGTCTCGAAAAAATAACCAACGATAAGATTAATAATATCCAGGAGGAACTAGATATTAAAAATCAAATAAATTTAAATTTAAAGAAAGGTTTAGAGGAACAATTACAGATTATAGCTAGATGTAAATCATTTATTACCTCAATTGAAGGTAGTTTACTACAGCAAGGATTATGGAAAAATCTATGTGAACTAAGAAATGAAATTCCATTAAGTGATCTTTTTCATGAAAGTGAATGTGAGTATAGATTGTAAATTTTTTAATTTAAAACTTTTTTTTACTCCATAAATATTTTTTTTTTATTGTAGCTGGAATTCAACACTGGGTACAGACAATAAGAAAATTGGAAAAAGAAAATTTAGAGCTTAAGGTACAACTACAAGATTATCAGTATAATATAGTTACATTGTAAGTAAAGAGCTAAAAATGACTGTAAATCAAAATTTTATAGTAGTATAATTGAACTTAAAATAATATATTTACTAAAAAAAACTTATACCATTGAATTTCTAAATTATAGGGAGGAACAGGTAAAACTATTAATGGATGATTGCAAAAGTTCACAAGGATTCATAGAATCATTCAAACAAGTTTCCTTTGAGAGAGAAAATCTTAAGAATGTTGCAACTGAAACGGCTAATTTAGTGGAGAAGTATAAAATAGAAAATGAAAGCCTTAAGATCCGTTGTTTCAGATTAGAACAACGTGTAAAGCAACTAACAGATAATTATAGCAATGATTTTGATCAATTCCCTATAATATCTTTTAATAGAAGTGCAACAAATGACTCCCGTATAATTACACTATCAAGTGGATTACAGCAGAATCATGTTGTATTCGAAAACACCTCAGATGTATTCAGAAATGCTCAACTAGTTCAGTGTTGGGAAAGTTTCATTGTCTTTATTAGTAAGATTTGCTGTTGTTAATATTAAATATAGTGGACTTCCTATATAGCATAGGTTTTTACTTTTATCGAAACTCTCACTTTTACAGCTATAATTAATACCTGTATAATCTTCCTTAATTCTAATAATATCTTGTAACTTGTCAGAATTAGCCTGTAAATTTTAATATATTGAGTGCTTTATTTCATAACTGTTATATATTAACATATTAAGCTGAAAAAAGAAAAAAAAAAGAAAACTTACCTTAGCATTACTATAAATTTTGAATACCAATTCCCCCAATTTATAGGCATTATGTAAAATTTGTTTAGTACTACCTCCCAAAAAGTTTTTCTCTAAACTATTAAGTGGTAAATTCTTAGATAAAAATTGTAATAATTTTGAATATCTAAAATAAACAAATTTTTTAAAAAAAAGTTGAAATTTCACTTAATAACTACTTACTTGATCAAGATATCTGAATATGCAAAGGAAAGTTTTAAAAACATTATTTTTACATTTTCAATACTGGATACAAATTTAGTTGACTCCCTTAAAAATAAATAATTTGGATATGATAAAATATGTAAACGTCTCCTTTCATCTTTTTCAGTTATTTCTAAATATTCAATAGTTAAAATTTTATTTAAGTTATATGGGCAAATAAATCCGAATTTCTGCTCAGTTTGAAGTTCATTACATATATTCCAAATTAAAAATGGAATAGTAGATGAATTTGCACCACTAAAATGACAAGTCCAACTATTTTTATCCCAACCTTGAATTGTTCTTAGTTCCTCTTTATCTTTATATAGAATCCAATCTTCACTTCTAGTAATTGAATTTAGGTAGCGAGATGGTATTACAGAAACCCCTGGTTTCTCTACTGGAACATTAATATTGAACAAATTTTGGCTGGTTGAAGTTTGTGTACTACAGTACTCGTTTATTACCTTGATATTTATTCTACCAGTATCATTTAACAGTTGCATAACAATTGGTTGATCATTTAACCCTGATGATCCCCAATGAGATGTATGATTTAATATAAAATGATTCCTTTGTAATGTAAGCACGCTATAGCAAAAAAGTATAGTATCATAATTATTCAGTGATGCTAAAATAACTCCAACATTTATTGGATATAGTGAACTTTTACAATTATCATCAACTGCAAAGAATAGTGAAGAATCTGAAATACATTGATGTATATATTCTATCTTAAAAGAATAATTGGTAAACATTATATCTGTATCCATATATAATACAAATGGTGTACTTAAATATGACATAGTATTAAATTCTAATTTTACTTGCTCTACTATTTCATATAATTCAATTACTGCCAAATATCTCCAAAAATGAGGAAATTTGCAGTTGCATGCAGATTTACAACTAAAGTGAAAGTAGCAATAGCCATGGATTACTGCATAGTTTAATCTATTGATTTTTAGCCATTCAGGTTCAGTATCTACTTTATCTCCGGTAGTTAAAATATTATACTCACAAATCTGAATGTTTCTATATTTTATAGGTATATAGAGTTTAGTCAACTCAAAAAAACTTGTATCAGCCCAGCTGGGGAGCCATTTCCTTAATAGGTTTAGCTTATCATTAGTCAATACCTTGTTAAATGAAATAAACAAGAAAAAGTATACTAAAACAAATTTTGGGTAAATTTTTATTGCACACTAATTTTAACCTGAAGTCCGTAGAATAGTATTGCAAATTTATTTTCAATAAATTTTCTCATACTTCAGGGCTATAATACTTTTCTTTCAGCGCGGAGACATCGCGGTAACATAGGTACTTTACATATTGCAATTAATAAATATTAACCTAGTAGTAAAGCTATTAGTGGATTTACACAATGTAGACAGCTATGTATTTATTTGTTTATGTTAATTTTTTGATTACTAGGCGTCTCTTTTTTACAATTCCCTTTGAAAGTGTTGAATAACAACTTTTAGGTATTTCATTTACTTTATTGAAAATAAGTAGATATGACAACCTTAAATAAACCTAAAAAAAGGATTGTTAAGAAACGTACCAAGAAATTTATACGTTTTCAATCAGATCGTTTTTTAAGGGTAAATCCCAGCTGGAGAAAACCAAAAGGTATTGATTGTCGTGTTAGAAGACGTTTTAAAGGTACATACCTTATGCCAAGAATTGGTTATGGTAGTAACTCAATGACACGCAATTTACTTCCAAATGGTCTCTACAAGTTTACTGTTTCAAATGTAAAGGAGGTCCAAATGTTACTAATGCATAATAAGACATTTTGTGTAGAAATTGCAGCAAATGTAAGTAGTCGTAAGAGAAAGGAGATTTTGCAAAGAGCTGAGCAGCTAAATCTTACAGTATTAAATAAAAATGCTCGTTTAGCTCTTGAGGAAGATGAGTAAATTAATTAGTTAATTATAAAGTCATTAATTCTATTCATGAGCTAACTATTATTTTATTTGCATTCTCTATACTTTGTATTTCCTTGTATTTATGCCTATTAAATTATAATTTTATTTTGAAAGTTCTTAAATAGCTAAGTATTAAATATTAAGTAATGTACCTGTAATCTTTGGAACATTAATAATATCAAGCTTATTACTTGATTACCTGTATTTATATACTATTAACATAGTTAATAGTTTTTGTAATTTCAATATATTTACTTTATAAAGTCTAGTTTCTTATATATTGGGGATTTGCATGTGTATACCTGCATATACCAATAATTTTCATCTACATTATAGATATTACTTTGTAGTTACATAATTGAAATATTCGAGCTGTTTTTAATTATAAAAACTAATGGTATCTGCTAAATATAATAAAGATTAATGGTACCTGCCAAATAATATAGAAAACTACTTTATGAGCTCCCCTGACTCGTGGTGCAGTCCATCAAGCGGTAGAAATTGTGCATAAAGTGCATTAAAAAAGTGCAAAAAACTAGATGCCACTTGAACTTACAACTATATGAAACTTGAGCTATATATTAAGATATTTTATATATAAAGGAAATTTTAAGTTTAGATTGAAATTTTAAATAAGAAAATCATCAATATAGCACCCATTACATTAAAAATAAAATATGAAATTTAGCAAAAGGTTGCAGCATTATGTAAATCAACAATATGCTCACCATTATTTAGCATATAAGGATTTAAAACGTGCTATTAAGCTTATTACTGGTTCTGATACATCAAGTTATACAATAAAAGAGGTAACTAGCAATTTTGGTAATATTAGAGCATTGGCAGGTTCAGTATATAGACCTGCTGAAAGTCGTTTTATGGACTTATTAAATCATGAATTGGATAAAATTAATTCATTTAGCAATATAATTTATAATAGTATTAAGGATTCATTAAAACAAGTTTTAATTTATTTTACGAAGCTACAAAAAGATGATTTAAGCTCTGTTAGTAGTGCTAGAGATTCAGAACAATCTAGGATAGACTCTGGGGTAGAAGTAAGTAAATACTTTAATAAAAGTAAGTTACTTGAAGATTCAATACGTTCATTAATTGCTCAGCTTGAAAAAGCAAATGAAGATATTATTTTTTTGGATAGCTATCAACAATTAAATTATACTGGGTTTCGTAAAATAACAAAGAAATATGACAAAATAAATAAATCATCATCTTCAGCATGGTATATGGCAAGGTTAGCTAAGGAACCTTTCATGAACTTAAATGTCGATGCTTTATTACAGGACTTATCAAAGTGCTATGTGTATTTGAATGAATTAAAGACAAAAAATTTTAATTTTCCAGACGACTTTGTTTCACATAGTAGTACAAGTAGTGTAACCTCACAATTATTTCAAGAAAGTTTAGAATCAAGTATTATTAATTCGAATTCTACAGCTTCTGTTGTAGGGTCTTATGAATTTCATGCAAAACATTTGATACAAGCAGAAGATATTATGAAAGTAAAAGTCTTAGCAATAAAGAAAGTACCACTATTTTCAATAGGATTACTAAAAGTAGATGATGATTCAATATCACAAATATCTTCTCCAGCATCTAAGACATCTCACTTCACATCATCAATTTCCCTTCAAACAACAACAGTATCTTTTGTATACTTTGATAATGATGAATTCGAAGAATATAACAGTTTACGTAATTCTTTAAAACAAAATATATCGATTTCTGGGGAAAGTAATATCAATAAGGACTATATACCTCCTTTAGTAGGTTCTGAAACTCCACGTGGTTTTAAAGGAAATATATTTAGATTACGTTGGTTTGGAGAAAATGATGGAAATCCTGACCAATGGCTATATTTAGATTGGGTACATCCAACTGAACCTTGCTGTGGTAGTGTTGAGTGGTGTGATCCTGAACTTGTATGTAATATTAGAGAAGGGAGTATAGATAAAAGCAATTTTAAAGTCCCAATTCAGTCATATTGTTCACCAAGAACATTTAAATTTGAACAAGATACTAATCCATTTTGCTGTGCCACAGTCTCTATGCAACAAAAAGATATTTATCATATTCTTTCATCTTGTGGTTTAATTGAAAAAGAAAGTAGAAACCCAATTCTTGCAATTCCATTTGATGTGGAATTCTATATAGAACAAAATAGTAATCGCTTAACTGAATTACAAAAATATATGATAAAAAGTTTTGTTAATACTGTTAAAGCAAAGAAATTGAAACCAAGCTGTCATTTATGGTTCCATAGAACAACTTTAGCTAGCTCAGATAAAACAATTTGTATTCATATTGACACAAACTGGAGGTTAATTCCAGAAATGAAAAATAAAATTTGCCCTAAAAATCCTGATTGTCTGAGTGTAACGGGTAGCTATATTTCTGAAACTATTCAGTCACCATCAGCTAGAGATATGACTAAAATACGAAATTCTGAGTTAGGTATTTCAACTATAGCCGACACTCGGCTTTCAATTTTATATAATACATATATTGTAAGCCCACCTACGGAAGCTTTAGTATCTGAAAATATGAAGATGGTACCTTTCGGCATAATGGGAATAAGTATTTGTTTGAATTCAGGATCTTTCAGACCTCACCCGAGGGATTTCCTTAAAGAAGTTGTTGGATTAGCATCGGTCTCAGAAGTAGTAGGATTTACAAATTTCGAGACATGTACAGCACTACTGTATGCACACCTTATAAATGATTTACCACACTGGTTTCGATTTATGGCTAAAGAGACTGGAGGACAGCTATTAAGTACTCCTAAGAGAGAAGTAGATACGAAAGTACGCCTATCATTGGATAGCTCAAATTTACAAATAAATGAGAAGTTAAATACCACTAGTAATACAAAACTCCAGAAATTTCCGAAAGTAGATGTTTTGCATACAGGAGCAAGTGCTAGATTAATACATGATCAAGAAGCTATAGCGCAGAGAGAAGCATTAGCTATGACGAATGAACTGCAATTGTATTCTACCCCTAGACACTCTCAAGATACAATTGGAATTTCAGTCGCACCGACACTTAATAAGCATTTAATCCAAGGTCAAGAACAGCTAAGTGAGTCATTACTAGGCTCTAGAAGATGGGAAGTATCTCAAATAACTGTACCAGAACAACAAAGAATATCTCTACATAGGTTTATTGGGAATATTAAAAACTCAGTCAACAATTTAGTTAAATATATTTCAGTATGTTTATATAGAAATAATAGGCCAAGGGAAATTAGCAATTCTGAAGATCAAATTGGTAAAAAAGGTGCAATTTCAACTACAGTAAGGGTAGAACCAAAAACTTTTTTTGCAAATGAAAGAACTTTATTACAGTGGATGAATATGTCAGTTTTATTGGGAACAATGGCTGTATCATTATTGACATTTGGAACTCCCATTAGTCATATATGTGGTATTATATTAGCACCAGTCGCTATATTTTTTATTGGATACTCATACCATGTATTTATTGTCAGAAGTGCTGCACTGGAAAAAAAAGAACCAATTAATTACAATGATCGCCTCGGTCCAACACTATTAGTATTATCTTTGGTCACATCACTTAGTATAATACTATTTCTTAATATAGCTATTGATACAAATGGACCAGTTTCTCATAAAACAATGGAATCCCCAAGTATAGAAATTAAGCACCACTTAGAACCTTATCAATTATCAATGTAATAATTCATCAATATTACTAGGGTTATTTTAATAAATTATTATCCGCCCTATTCATATATATCGAAATCAAAAACATATTTCTATTATTGTAGAATTCCCTCAGGTTATTTACATAAACAGATCCTTTTTTCTCGCAATAGTTCTATTAAATTTTCTTTAGAGCTAATATTAGTAATTAGTTTGCTAATATCACTCTGAAATACAGTTAAAAATAAAAGAGTTAGAAAAAAGAGGGTAATTTGGTGAAGATCTGTTAATAATCATGATGTTTATTATAAAATAACTATTCTTAAAAGTGCAGATATTTTTAAAGAAGTAACTTACGATTATTCTTACTAGGCTTGAAAGCCAATCAATCCATGAAATCCAGGCATTGTAATTTTGAATAGGATCAGGTTCATCCATATACAAGCAAAGTGAATATTCGGGTAAGTCTCCCAGTGATGATATTTCAGACTTTAACTTCCCCCAATACTCATAAGATTCTTTGTCTGATATAAGTCTAAACCCACTACCCCATAAAATAGAAATTGCTCCAGGACGACTACCAAATGAATCTAAAAATGAGTTATTTTGTAATCTGATAAATCGATATTTTAAAGCTGATGGATCACTAAAAATAAAAAAAAAAAAAAAAAGTAGTGAATTATTCTTAGATATATAATATAATAATTTTGAGTGGTTTTATAATAACTGATATATACTTAAAAGTAAATAACACTTTAAACATAGAATTTGAAGTGGTCTATATGGAGATTTACAAAACTTACCCTGAAATCGTTAAAAACAAAGTTTTAATATTATTAATACAAAATTTAAAATCACCTAGAGATGTATTTGAGGCCATTTGCTCAAATCCATCGAAAATAGCCATGAATTTATCAATACTATTTTTATTAAAATTATATGTATTTTCCTGCAGTCTGTAAGCTTCAATTATTTTATTCATCAAAGTTTCTTTTTCATTTCTATCTCTATCTAACTTCAATTTTAATTCATGCTCTTTCTTTGCAATAGCTTCATTCTTCTCTTTTAAAATTTTTTGCCTTTGTTGTTCTTCCTGTAAAGTCTCTAAACGTCCTTCTTGGATTTTCCTTTCTAATTCCATCTCTTCTTGTAACTTTGCAAACTCAATCTTTCTCTTCAATTCTAGTTCGTATCTATCCTTTACATGCTGAAAAACAAACTTAAGTTCCTCCTCATAAATTGTATCTAAAATTTCATACTTTTCACAAAGATTTTTTAGTTTTTCACGCATTTTGGGACCATATATTTGCTTTTCTGGATCTGTTTCCTTTAGAAATATCCTATATTTCGCTACTTTTGTTATTAAAATACCCATTATACTCTCTAAGCGTTGAAAATCTTCTAATTTCAGTTCTATATCTTCCTTTGAAGTCTGTAAAAGGGTTTCACAAATATCCTTTGCATCTAAAAATTATAAAATCATTTCAGGAATAAAATAAAATGGACAAAATCATAATATATACGCACCATCTAAAAGCTTTAATACCTTTTGGACCTCAGTCATAGTTATTACTACCTTTTTTTCTACTTATCAGATATTTAAGACTCTTTGAATAGTAAAAGTAATTAGAGCGCCATATTTATGTAATGACTTAGAATAATACTTTTCATGTTTAAGAAGAGGAAAATCCCAAAACCTGGGAATTTGCGTTTAAATCAATTAGTAGAAAATCAACTCAGTAGTTCAGAAGAAATTTTACATACAGAAAAATGTAAAAATTTAATGACAGATATAGAAAGTAAACGAATTACAAATAATACAACTGACTCTAAATCAAAAGAGCAAATCCTGAATACTGAAGACTTATTACAAGATCACATATCTATAGGCTATAAAAGTGATCGGGTATTTGAAGGAATTTCTGATATAAGAAAGTTATATAGTGGTGATACTATGGACACAGATCACTATTCTGATGCTAGATTTATACTGGAAAAAAACGAACAAATAGGAGTTAAAGTTGAACAAGGAAAGTTAAAACACGGGATATATAGAGAAAAAGGTGCATATGTTCCGGTAATAAAGGGGAGGGAGGGTGCAGTTGCAGCATCAAAATATTCTGGAGTATATGGACCTACTCGTTCTTCCTCAACCAATGTTAGGTTAACTTTACGTATAGATTATCAACCAGATGTATGTAAGGACTATAAGGAAACAGGTTATTGTGGATTTGGAGATACTTGTAAATTTCTCCATGATAGGAGTGACTACAAAAGTGGTTGGCAATTAGAAAAGGAATGGGAAGATCAACAAAAGAAGAAAAAAAATGACATTATTAGATATTTTAGATCTGCAAATTCCTATAAAAATACACCTAAATCTAGTTTAGAAGATAATCAAGAGATCTATGAAGATGAAGATGACATACCTTTTGCTTGTTTAATATGCAAACAAAAGTGGGATGAAGATAGTAATCCAGTTGTAACTACTTGTTCGCATTATTATTGTGAAAGATGTGCCTTTAAACATTATGCAAAGACATCAAAGTGTTTTCAATGTCATAGTCCCACAAATGGTATATTTAATACTGCAGAGAAAATTATTGAGAAAGTTAAGAAAAATCGCATGATTTAATTCATACAGAGAGATCATTTATAATTATATAATTTTATAGAAATACTTAGTACCCTACAGTTATATTTATTTGTATAATAAATTGTTCTGTTTTTTAACCTTTATTAAAAACTTATTTAAATTATGATTACTTATTAAAGGTCAAAGTTCTGCTAGTTTAGGACAATTGAGATAGCGCGAAAAAGTTTGGCGGTAAAAAAGTTCTCATTACCGGTTTTTATATACTATAATTTTAATATTGCAATTCTTCAAGACTATTAACCGGTAGACCTAATTTGACATTGCCCATCAGCTACTAACTTTGTAATAGATATATTGGAAATACGATTTCAGCTTTATCTATAATATGGGTCAAGAAAATTAGCAATTTGAGCTTGTAAAGATTTAGATCTTAGTTATTGTAATTTTTGTTGTTCTTTCCTATTAGTAATTTGAATAGATTAGAAAGAAGAACTACTGTGAGATAATACTACTAACTAGCACTAATGACAATGGAAAATAATGTCGCTATGGAATTAAATATAGGTGAGCATATTTTGAGAATACCTAATGATGTGAGTCTACAGAAACAGATAGTGTCACCTGAATCCTTAAGACGTCAAATAGAAGCTGTTGAATTTTCTGTTATGAGTAGTGATCAAATAGCATGTTCGGCACATATGGAAGTGATACATCGTGAAATATATAAGCCATTAACTACAACTCCAATGTCTGGAGGAGTATTGGATCTGAAATTAGGAGCACACCGAGCTGATGCCCAATGTTCCAGCTGTGGAGGTAATCTTAGGACATGTGGAGGTCACTGGGGATATATACAATTACAACAACCTGTATTTCATGTTGGTTACTTTAAACATTTATATGGAGTGTTATGTTGTTTATGTAAGAGTTGTGGAGCTTTCCTACTTAGAGGAAACGAGAAGAAATTTTATCTAAATCGGCTAAAACAATCTTACAGTCTAGCCCATGCTTATAAACTCCAATTTAGAAAGCTGATAGATAGATGTAAGAAGGTCAAGATCTGTTCTAATTGCAATGCTCAACAAGGACAGTTACGTCGTTTGATTAGACCAACTTTGGATCAGTTTATGAAGTTAACCCATGTAGTTAAGAGTGAAAGTCATGATTATATAGAAGATTTAACTCCTTTATTTGTTCAAACTTTATTACAGAAAGTCCCTTATGAAGATTTGGATATTTTGGAGATGTTCAAGCCTGATCGTTTACTATTATCTAGACTTCCAGTTCCTCCAAATTGTATTCGGCCATCAGTAACAATGGGTGAGGCAGGAAGTAATGAAGATGATTTAACTGTGATTTTGTCTGAAATAACTGATTTAAATAATATGATTAAATCTCAGATGAAATCTGGATTTCAGACTTTACAACTTCTTGGTAATTGGGAATTTCTTCAATTACAATGTACGAGGCTAATAAATGCAGAAGCTCCTGGTGTAAACCAATTATTAGCAAGCAAGAATATTCCAAAAGCAGGTAGAGGTATTTGTCAAAGGCTTAAGGGTAAGGAGGGACGTTTTAGAGGGAATTTAAGTGGCAAACGAGTAGATTTTAGTGGTAGAACTGTAATATCACCAGATCCAAATGTAGCAGTAGATGAAGTTGTAGTTCCTGTAGTTATAGCCAGAATTATGACATATCCTGAGAGAGTAAATTCACATAATATTGAGAGATTGCGAGATGCTGTGCTGAATGGTCATAATATATGGCCTGGAGCTTGCTATGTTTACAAGACAAATGGTAGTAAATCAAGTTTAAGATATGCAAATAGGCGTATTGTTTCAGAACGCCTAGAGATTGGAGATGTTGTTGAACGTCATATGATAACAGGAGATTCTGTATTATTTAACAGGCAGCCAAGTCTACATCGCCTTAGTATTATGTCACATAGGGTTGTGGTTATGCCGTGGAGAACTTTTAGATTTAATGAATGTGCTTGTGCTCCTTATAATGCAGATTTTGATGGTGATGAAATGAATCTCCATATGCCTCAAAATGAATTAGCAAGAGCTGAAGCTAAATACTTAATGGGCTTGGTTCACAACTTAGTTACTCCAAGAAATGGTGAACCTCTTGTTGCTGCTACACAGGACTTTTTACTTGGTATATACTTACTCACAAGTAGAGATGTATTTTTGACTAGAGACCAATTTTCTCAATATTGTTGTTATTTTACAGATGGCTGTATTCCAGTTGAATTACCTCCACCTTCTATTTTAAAACCTATAGAACTTTGGACAGGTAAGCAAGTATTTAATGTTTTAATTCGCCCTAATCCAAGTGAGAGACAGCATATTATAGTTAATTTTGAGCTTAAGGAACGAGACTATGATACAAAGTTAGATCTAAAAGATCTGTGTCCAAATGAGGGCTTTGTAATTGTTAGACACTCTGAGTTATTAGCAGGAGCAGTTGGTAAGAAAGTTTTAGGAGGATCTAAGGAAGGATTATTTTTTCATATTTTGAGAGAAAATAGTAATGAAAAGAGTGCTGAAGTTATGGGAAGGGTGGCAAGATTTGTATCTCGTTACTTGGCCCAAAAAGGGATGACAATAGGAATAGATGATGTGACACCAAATGAAGGACTTTTATCAGCAAAATCCAAGCTTTTAGAAGATGGATATCGCAAAATTCAGGAAGAAATTACAACATTTGAACTTGGGAAAATGATACCACATCCAGGTTGTACTTTAGAGGATACTTTAGAAGTTAAAGTAAAGAAGATATTAGATGAAATCCGAAATGATGCAGGAAAAGCTTCATACTCAAGTTTACCATTTAGTAATAAACCATTATTGATGTATTTATCAGGGGCTAAGGGACAACTAATTAATATAGCTCAAATGGTTGCTTGCGTAGGTCAACAGAATGTTGCTGGACAAAGAATCCAAAATGGTTTTACTCAGAGAACTTTACCACATTTTAAAATAAATTGTGTAGATGGTAGAAGTCGTGGATTTGTTGCAAATAGTTTTTTCTCGGGATTACAACCAGATGAGTTCTTTTTCCATACTATGTCTGGTAGAGAAGGCTTAGTTGATACTGCTGTAAAAACTGCAGAAACTGGATATATGCAGAGACGTTTAATAAAAGCTCTTGAAGATTTATGTGTAAAGTATGACCAAACTGTCAGGAGTAGTGATGGTCAGATTATAGAATTTATATATGGAGACGATGGTTTAAATCCTATGAGTATGGAAGATAAATTAAAGCTTGTAAATTTTGAAAGATTATTCAAGCACGTGCTTTCCTATGTTAGGGTACATTCAAATATGATATATTTATATAAATCTTTTGAATTGAAAGGCTTAACTAAATATAAGAATTGTATAAATATCGGTGTACCTACTAAGGCTTACAATACGCAAATATTACCTCCTGAAGAAAATATATTAACTGATATCACTTCAAAGATCGAAAAATACCTTTTGAAAATGTCCAATGAATATAATTCTAAAACTATACCTTCAGACGGAAATTTTGTTGTTTCTGAAGAACCAGATAATCTAATTAAAAATGAGGTAGATCCAGGATATAAAGTACCTAATTGTAGTGATAGTACCAGTTACAAAGATCTAAATGGAGTACAAGATTTGAAACTAGCCTCTTCTATCTTCTCCACTAAAAGCTCTAAATTATCTGATTTAGATGAGTTTGATATATTAAGTTGCGACAAATTGCCTCCTAACCTCTCAAAGAAATTGCAAGTTCTTCATACATGGTATAAAAGATATAGCTTGGATTGGTGTCATAACAATGAAATTTGTAATTATATGATAAGCAATATGGTAGCATATTATATAGTTTATGGATGGCTATCACCTATTCAAACGAATGTTCCATTATTACCTTTCGAAATTGTGGCCTGGGGCGAATTTTTTATTAAAATGACATCTGAAGTAATTCCGAAGTCTATTATTGAACACCAGAAAATATCTCAGAATGAGTCTAATACTCATCAACTAAAAAACAATAAGGTTTACCTTTTTGAAGATGACATAAGGAACTTTATATATAATCTAACACTACAAGTTGCAAATTATAGAAGAGAAAATAATGAGATACCTGGTATTAAAGTTCAAGAATATACCAAAGTATTAGATAGTCATATAAATGATATCCCAAGATTTAATGAATGGATTGGAAATTCAACTAAGTATTTAGGAAAATTACAATCTTTAAAGATAGATTCTGACTTTCTAGCCTTGATTAGGAGATATTTCATTGTCCTGAATGATAAAAAGGAACAAGAAAATAAAAAACTTCAAAATGATAACTTAGATGGTGAAGAAATAATTAAAGAACCGGAAATTGTCCGATACTTCTACAAACCTGAACCAGAACTAGAAACTGATCCTGATTTGAAATTCAACATCCTTATAAAAGAAGAGTACCCTACACCTCCTAAAAAGAGACTTAGAAAATCACTAAGAAAAACTGAAGATGAAGTAAAAGACTGCTATAGTCAAGATTCATTATTATATAATCAACAAAAACAAGACTTGAGTCATTGCGTAGTCAATAATTCTATTTTACTGAATTCTTCTGAGTCACATCCTATTTATAAATCTGACAAAAATTGTCATACTACCAAACTCAAGTCTTGTCGTTCTAATATAGAGTATACAATCACAGTTCGACATCTATATGAATTTATATCTCTATGCTGGTTAAAGTATATGAAGGCAATAGTACAACCAGGTGATGCAGTTGGAGCTATTGCAGCACAATCTATTGGAGAACCTGGAACTCAAATGACTCTTAAAACTTTCCACTTTGCTGGTGTTGCGAGTATGAATGTAACATTAGGTGTTCCAAGAATAAAGGAAATTATAAATGCAGCTACAAAGATTTTGACTCCCATTATACAAGCTCCATTAAAAAATCCATGGGATTATAAATGTGCTCAAATGGTAAAAGGAAAAATTGTCAAATACTTACTCAGAGAAGTATGTACTCATATTGAAGAAGTATACTCTCCACAAGGTGTTTGCTTAAACATATATTTATGTGAGAAAACGATTCAAAACTTATATTTAGACATAAATGCTTATACAGTACGTGATTCAATATATTCTCATGGTCAAATATGCAAATTACGTCTTAAGGAGGGAGATATTCAAATAATCAATCAGTGGACATTGGCTGTTTATCCTCCAGATACTATTGAAAAAGGTAGCAGATCAGGAAGCACTAGTTCGAATAATAATTTGAGCTTAACTTCTGGAAGTGGTCCAAGCTCTCTTAATGTTCTTTTCCAGTTAAAAATACTTAAGAGAGGACTTCAGAATGTTATAGTCTCTGGGATATCTGGAATTAGACGTAGTGTAATTCGTCAAGATGAAGTAGTAGACCCTAATACAGGAAAGAAGAGACACAAATATAGCTTAGCAGTTGAAGGATATGGACTCTCAGCACTAATGGGCATTTCAGGTTTAATTGGGATAAGTACTGTATCTAATCATATAATTGAAACAAAGGAAGTTCTAGGTATAGAAGCTGCAAGATCAGTTATTGCACAGGAAGTTCTAAAGTGCATGGATGCCTATAGTATGGATATTGATTTAAGGCATATACAATTGTTAGCCGATGTTATGACTTTTCGTGGAGATGTTCTTGGAATTTCACGATTTGGTATCCAAAAGATGAGAACTTCAACTCTCATGTTAGCCTCATTTGAAGAAACTAATGAACATTTATTTGAAGCTGCATTTCAAAATCGTATAGACCCAGTAGATGGAGTTAGTGAGTGTGTTATTATGGGGAAGCCAATCAAAATTGGAACTGGTGCATTCGATATCTTATTTCAAAGCCCAGAATTAGTAAAGACGAAGGATTCATCAATTGGGAGGTTATCTAATTTTATAAGAAGAATTAAAGCATAATAACTAAGCAAAAGAAGATAATAATATTAGGAAGAGAAATATTGAGCATATTAATCAATAAACTGTATTCTAGATAGTTAAATAAGTTTTATTATCTCCTATCAAGTCAACAATTATACCCAAAATGTTTCTTATAAATTCAGGTACTAAAGTTTAAATATATCCTTGCTTATTTCTATACTTAAATTACTGGGCATTATATACATCTTTGAAAAATATATTACAATTTACTCAAGTCTCCTGAAGAAGGAAATGCTAAACACTTGCTAGTAATTAACCTAATATTAGTTAATTAAGATTTACTTAAAGCATTTATTTGTGTTTTTTTAAAATGTAAATGTTTTCTAACTTCAAAATATCAGAAGTACAAACTTAAAATTGAAAATATATCTAGAACTATCCTTACTTGTATTTTGACTACTTTCTAGAAATATAATCACTTCTTTACTAATAACTATATCTATTAGCTTTTAATAGAATCATGAGTTCTTGCTTATTAGTTTGTCACTTAAACAATTGGAGGAAACCTTTAAAGCTTTCAAGTCCTTTCTAGCTTTAATCTTGAACTTGGGATCATAACTTTTAAGAATTATCAAGTGGTATTAATTGACAAGTTGGTGGTTCTTAAATTTTGTTCAGTTTTCATCTACATGTATAATAACCCATTAATTAGGTTTCTTGTAGATATTTCAAATTTTGCAAGTTAAATATTTAGATTTAATATTACTAGTGCCTGAACAATTAGGAATAATCTTCAATAATAGTCTTTATTCTGAGTTCCCTTATTTTCTAGATTTTTGAAAATTAAATGAGCATAGATGCAAAAAAGCTTTGAAGGATATTGATTTACTACAATATTAAAGACTTGTTCATAAAATTAATGTACCCAAACAAAGTGGAGCTGTAAACCTAAATGTTACTAAAGAACATCTTGCAAAATATGTCATTGTAAATAGTTAATATCTCTTCATTAGTAAAATACATTCGTATTATTTAGAATCAGGCATTTTTCGGGTGCCATATAGCGAACTTGTACCCCAGTCGCATTGACATTCCAAAATTTCGTAGTGCCTGTCAATATGCAAAAAAATTAGATCTTTATACTTGATTTAGTTACTCCATATTAAGTTAAGAAATTAGGTTACAAACCTTCATAAATGTTGGAAAGTTAAATGTAGTAAAATAGGAAATTGAGAGATTTTATACAATATCAAGTGTAGATTTAGAATCTAATAATAGACAATAATCCTACATTTAAATATTGAAATTTCAAAATTATTTATAAATTTTACAAATTCAAAGGTTTTGCAAAGTAGAATAACTGAGTACTAGACTTTTTTTTTTTTTGATACCTAGTTTTGCTTTGGCATTACCTCTTATCCTGAAAATTCCCAAATAACTCATTGTTATACTTTCTTTTACTCACATTTCTTGTTATATTCATTCTCAACCCAAGGCTTCATCAAAATACAAGAGAATTCTGGAATATCAAGCCATAGAGAGTAGGGCCAACCAATACGACCACCATGGGAAGCCTTAATTTTACACTCATTTCCAGGTCCAAACATAGAACCTCCATACTTCCAATCATCTGAGTTGATTAAGACTATCCACTCATTTCCATGTGGAACTCCAATAGGATAATTATAATACCTTCTAGAATTGAAATTGCAAATCACTACTACATCATTACTCCACTCTTTGTATTTTCTCAAAAATGCAATAATGCAATCCTGAGAATTTTCGCAATCAACCCATTGAAAGTTCCATGATTCATCATCCCCAGCATGGAGACTAGGATAGGTCTTATAAGTATTTAGTAGGTCACTCAAGTATATGCAAACTTTTTTTCTTATATCTTCCTCTCCTTCATGCCAGTCTACAGATCTACTTTCCTTCCACTCCCTCCCTTGGGCTATTTCGGCTCCTTGAAATAGTAAAGGACGTCCTGGCATACCTATTTGATAACCAAATAGAGCTTTCATTGTTCTTATTCTATCCATGTATGGAGCTCCTGTAAATCCACATTTATCCAACAAACTCCCTTTGCCGTTAACAACTTCATCATGGCTTAATGGTAGTACCCAATTTTCGTGAGCCATATATAACCCTCTAAAAGTAAGTTTGTTATGTTTAGTATGTTTTCTATCTGGAGGAGTATATAGATAACTCAGAGTATCATTCATCCAACCAAGATCCCACTTAGCATCAAATCCCAAACCATCTGAACCCTTTTGAGTAACTCCTTTCCATGCTGTACTTTCCTCAGCCATTGTAAATACTCCTGGAAATTCCTTATGAATTACCCAATTTAATTCCTGAAGTAAACTTACAGCTTCCAAGTTTGCATCCCCTCCAAATTCATTTGGAATCCATTCACCATTTGGCCTTAAATAGTTTCTATACAGCATTGAACTGACAGCATCTATCCTTAGTCCATCAATATGATAACGTCTTAACCAATGATATGCTGCACCTAGCAAAAAAGATCTTACTTCATTTCTTCTAAAGTTAAATACTGCAGTACCCCAACCCTTATGCTCTCCTTCTCTTGGATCACCATATTCATAAGTTGGTGTTCCATCATAATATACGAGACCCCAAGAGTCTTTGCAAAAGTGTGCAGGAACAAAATCAATAAAGACTCCTATATTAGCTTTATGAAGTTCATTTACCAGATATTTAAAATCATCTGGGTTTCCTAATCTACTATATGGAGAATATTGGCCTGTTACTTGATATCCCCAGCTCCCTTCAAAAGGATGTTGAGCCAAAGGAAGAAACTCAACATGAGTAAAATTTAGATTACCTACATGCTTTACAAGTCTCTCTGCAATTTCCCGATATCCCAAATAATCCCCATTCTCTTTACGCATCCAACTTGGTAAATGTACTTCATAAATAGACATTGGTTGACGTCTCATCTCTTCATTCAACCCTAATTGTAATCTTCTACTCATCCACTTATCATCCTCCCATTTAAATTTGTCTTGATTATCCTTGTAAGAGTCATCGCAACTGCTTATTATAGAAGCATACTTAGGAGGAACTTCAAACTCCTGGGCATATGGGTCTATTTTTACAAATACACTATCTGTTATAGAATGAATTTGGTAACCATACTTTTCACCAACTCCCAAATGAGGAATAAATAACTCCCAAATACCAGATTCATATCTTGATCTCATAGGATTTGCTCTACCATCCCATCCATTCCAATCACCAACAACACTTACATGTTTAGCATGAGGTGCCCATACTGTAAATCTAGTACCTAATACTCCATTAAATTCCATAATATGAGACCCCAAGATATTATCTACATGCCAACAACTTCCAGACTGGAATAATGATATCTCTCCCTCTGTTAAAAGTAAACCAAATGAATAAGCATCCCTCAAAACAAACTTATTCTTAGAATCACCTTCATACTCAACTATATATTCATAATAAAGCTTACGTACACATTCTGATGAATTTATATTATCATGAATATATCTATTACAGGCTTTATCTGTTGAGCAAGATAAATCGGATACATTAACAGTAGATCTAGGTCTACTAGATGAAGAAGGAAGATATTCAAATTTATTGACTAATTTAGTATCTGAATTTAAATCTACCTTACAGGTATTCTTTACTTCTGAAATACATGAATGTGAAGTGTTCAACTTTAAATCTGAAGAATTTGGTTTACAATCAGATATATCTACTTTAGATACACCCAAATTTATAGAACTGTTTAGATTCATTAATTCAGTAGACTTATTCATGCCAAATCCTGTTGAGTTCTCAGGTTTTATTGTATACTTTTTATTATATAATGAAGAAATACTACATTCATCAATTTTATGTGATATATTCTCAACTGACTTTTCATAAGCTTCACCATATGAATTTTCTTCATCTGTTTCAACTCTACATTTGAAAAATTGAGACTCATTATTATCTATTAAATCACGCCTTTTTTCATTACTAGATGTTATATTTATACTCTGTTGTAATAAACCCTGCTGCTTATTTAGAAGCCCTACATCATCCTCATAACCACAATAATGATTTCTAACTACAGACATCCTATTCTTAAGAATTCTAAAGGCTTTCTCAAATAACCATAAGCTTTTTCCATTTAAATACCTTCGCACCATCTTCACAGGTATATTATTTGTATCAATAGTAGAATATGAATGCCCAATTGCACGGATATAAACAGATTTCGCATTCCTTATCCAAGCTCTTACAACGAAATACTCATGAGTCAAATCTTCACCAAATTTCTGATATCCTAACACACCAAAAGGTTGAGGATGCTCAGCTTTATCTAAAAGATAAAGATCATGATCTGATATCTTTCCATCATAGGGAACTTCATTCAGGACCTCATAAATATCCTTCAATTCCTCACCTACAGATTCCAGAGAACTCGAGTATGATATTGGACTATTTGCAGCCGTAGGAACACAGCTAACATTTGTAGATGTGGAAGATGCCATGCAATTTGTAGAATTCTTTGATTGACTAGATTCTTTAGAAGATTCAGCTACCTTAGTCGTCATCCTTAGAGCCATAATTTGAGTGAACTCAGGAATAAGAGTATCTGCAAATCTGAGGTCGCTTACAGGCTCTTTCGAAATTCCCTAATTTTTATACTTGATCAGGTTTATTGTCTTTCACAGCCTGTAAAGTATATACAAGGGTCACTGAATTTTACTAAGATCCACCTCGGCTGTCACAAATTTCTTCTTTTCAAAAAAATTTACTAATAGGATTTTTATAGAAAGAGTGAGTTAAATCAAAGATCACACATCTCGCGAAATTGAGCTCCAAACCTCGTAGATAGTGGCGGAGGTCCGCGAGTTAACTGTATACGCCGAGCGAGGGTCAATCTATATACTGCCTTCTGACAAACCTAGAAAATTTGTATTAAATTCTACAAATACAATTTATAGTGTAAAATTCATCATGACTATTTTAAATATAATTAGGACTGTATCTAGAAATTTTGGTGAAAAAAAAAAGTTGTAGACACCCTTACATTGATATAAAGCTTAATGATACAGATTTAGAATGCTACAGAAGCTACATTTGAACGTAATAACTGTAGAATATTTTCAGTAAGTAAAGTCTCTACATCTGTATCTAATCTCTTCTTAGGATCTATTTTACCTACATTTTCCAATTCAAGTTCTTGAGACGTTTTGTTTAGTTCTTGTAAAACAGAAGAATGGTAATGTTTGCTAGTCTCAGCAATACGCCTCATTATACTTGATGAGTCTTTATTTAAACTTTCCTGATCAATACAACATAGTGGAACAGACCAACTAGGTTTATGTAAGTTAAGTAACATTTTCTGTTCTAGTTGATTTTTACGATAGCTTATTGCTATAGAATAATAGTTTCTGTTAAGCCCATGTACAAGAGCTGTAATTGACGGTTTCTGTAAATGACCAATATTTGATGTGGTTTGACGTGGTTCCTGACCTGCTATAACAGATTGAGGACTAATTAAACGAAAACAATCAATAACCACTTTTCCCTTAACAGACTGAATAGGATCTACAACAATACCTACTGCTCGAGAGTTCAATTGCTCAAAACTCTGCTGTGTACTTACATCTGTACCTGAAAACCAACATCCAAAGCCAGGATGTGAGTGGTACCATCCTACAACTAGTTCAGATCTACCTACACGCTTTAGCATCTCTAACATATCAGTCTGGTATACAGGATCAACTGCTTCTACACTAACACTGTTGCCTGATTGTGGCATAGAGAATACATCAACAACTCGTACTGTATAATCATCTATAAATTCACCTAATAATAATCCCATAACTTCCATAGGAACCCCTGCCCTTCCATGCTTTAACATTTTAAGTAGAGCCAAAGATGAAATGTAAACTTGTTCTGATGTATCTGGAATCGGAGAATCGGGATCTTGAGGCATCAAACCACCAAACCCATGTAAGCTTCCCAACATACTACGTATATTTGCAGGGAATCCTGACATCTTTGTCTATTCACACAATGTATATACCTTTCCAAATTCAAATATGGCTCTTGACAGGATTTTATAAAAATTTAGTATGCCAATTAAAATACCCATTTATTAAGCGGTATATTATGGCGCTTTTTATTTTTTTTAGAAAATATTAACATAGTATACAAGCTATATTTAAGTAATTTGAAATATACATATTGAGATTTTTTGTATGAGAGACAGTAATTTAACACTTTATGTTTCTATTATTACTTTAACTATTTTTTTTTACAACTCAACTGTGTCATATATAGGGTAACATTATTAATATATTGTTAATTAAAGAATTACAAAATTTTTAAATATCATAAATTCTACAATTTACTTCACTATTATACACAAATGTAATTGGATTATAAATGTGAGCTTTATTATACCTACCATCTTAGTAGGATTGCATGTTAAAAAGTAAATTTTAGTAATAATAATACAGAAGATGACTTGGTTAGAAGTATCTTTAGTTGAACATTAATAATAATAGGATATATCCTTCAATTATAAAAAAGAAACTAAATAAAACTGAATTACTTAAAGTATTAGAATAAAGAATTTAATGTATATTTAAATTAACTTATTTATAAATACAAAAAAAAAAAAGGTATAGAGCTTTACTTTATATATGTTTTATTTTTGATAATCCTATAACTAATGATTGGTATATCCCTATATAATTTTGAATTATTTAACCCATGCTTTATGCTTTCTCTTTGATGTAGGTTTCAGTATAGTAAAATCTAAAATTACATCATATATCCATCTAGGAGTAACTTGCATAGCATGAGTCTCACCATGAGTATTTTGTACTATACTTGCTTTCTTTTTTGGAACAGTTCTTTTAATATTGATTGCATCTGGATGATTTTCATCACATATAACAATGTAATCTGCTAACTTTGGCTCACGAACAAATGAAGCTTTACCAATAGTAGCAAGACGCCTACAAAGAGCAAAATCTGGATTATCTGGTGTTCCAGCTATATATAATTTTGTTTGACAAAATATCCCTTCATTTATATAGAGTCTGGATTCCATTGAAGGTATATTTGATGTATATTCATATTTTGTTTCAAATGAATTATCTAACCAATAACCTTTTTCTAATATATGATCAATCATTGTTTCATATACAACCATTACATTACTAACTAAAGCTAACAAAAGCTTAGGGTGATAACGATTAATATTACAAGGTTTTGAAACTATTAAAAATGATATAGATTCCCAATCTTCTAGTTTACAAGGCCACATTATAAACTTCAAGTTAGATATATTAAGAGGTAATGTTTGTATATTTTTAATCATTCGCTCAATTTTATTTCTGAGCCTTTCACTATCAACATCATCATTTCCTAAGCATGTAATTACCATACTATGGCATGATTCATTTTGAGAATCATCACTATCGAGGTATTCAGATTGATTATATCTCTTATCCAATATATCATTAACATGTATAATTTCTTTAAACTTCTTTGGTTTTTTTTCGTTTATATCTAATAGTCTTCTTTGGGTAGTATCATTATTAATGATAGTTTTATTGTTACTATAATGTTTTATTTTTGAATTTATTACTTTATAATAATTAGTATAATTTAATTTATCATTATCAGAGACAAAAATAAAATCTAGTGATGTTTGAAGAATATGAATTGTATCAGCTAACTTAAAAAGTGGGATACTCCACTTTTTTATGTTACCATCCCATTTTAAGGGAATTTTTGAGTTTCTCAATGTATTAAGTATGTTTTCATCTAATATAGTAAATGGAGATATTCTTATTTGTACTAAATTTGAGTGGGTAATGGAGATATTAGGACAATCAAAAATAATTGTTTTTCTACTCCAAGCAAGTGAAGCAATATTTGGAATATACTTTTTCCATTCATAATTATCTTTAAATTGTAGATTATTAACTAATTTTGAATTTCTATCTGAAAAAGTATTTAGTAATAATAATAAAACTTGAGTTTCTATCTCTCCTCCCAAATAATCTACGAGCTTAACTGACTCAAAAATAGATTCTATAGGTAATAGCCAAATACGATTTTGTGAATCAAACTTCCTGCCAGGAATCAAAGCCTTTATACATGATACGATATCAGCATTATAAGCAATTTGAAGGCTAAGGAAATTGGAATCTGAATTTAAGGTAAGGTAACAAGATCCAGTTTTTCCACTATATATTTTTGATAAGTTCAAAGTATCTGAAATTGGGCATTTGGTTGAGTATTTTACTAAGGAAATAATGCAAGGTCCAAATGAATTATTTTTAGTATCTTGCTTTATTTCATTATTTATAGAGTTGCAAATATATTCAGTATTATAATTATCACCATTATCTATGTTGAGTTTATTATCTAGATATTTCTTATTATTTATATCATTAATAAAATCTGTGGAAAAGTTTGATTTGTCTTTACTAATATAACATTTGTCAGTTTGTTTATTTGTCAAGTATTCAGTATTATTTTTGTTATCTTTATTAAATTGTTTTAAATCAGCTGATTTATAATTATTTATAGTTTCATTTTCTTTAAAGTTCCTAGATAAAATATTATTTTTTATTGAGATATTCTTTTCAAATCTTACCAGTAATCTTAAAGGTAAAATTGTAGTCTCATTACCTCCCAAAAATTCTGTAATAAAAGAATAACTTTTAGAATTTTCAATATTAATATTAGAAAGTCTTTCTGTGAATGATAGAGGTGTTTGCCAAAATTGTACTACTACAAAAACTCTTGCAGCTCCCCAAATACAAGATATAATGGACTCATATTCAAGTAATACCTTCAAATCTGGAGTAGTTGTCAAAATATATGACTTCTCCCCAATTCCTTTATTACAATTCCATATTGGAGCTTGTTTTATTAACCAATTACATAAATTCAACTGATTTTTACTATTTTTAGAATTATATAGGGTACAAACAGAGTATTTATCAGAATTATTAAAAATTTTCTTTAAATCTTCTAAATCATCCTGATCTTTTATACGAAGTTCTCTGTATGTCGGAATACTTTTGGTTGCTAAAGCATCATCCAAGTCTAGAATTTTTTTATCAATATTATTTAATAAATTTCTTAGTTCATTTGGTATTAAATTTGTAACTTTAATGCCTATTCCTGCAAACCCTAATGGACTTTCACAATTTCTAGGGGGTATTCCACAATTTATATTGGTTCCTGCAGATTCATTACACTGTTTATAGAAACACTTATTAAAATTTGAATCTAGAATTCCAGGAGATAGCTGTAAACATGATAATAGGAACTTTTGTGCTGCAATTAAATGTACACACAACTTTCTATCATTCTGGCTTGTATATAACATGGGAAATATGCTAAAGTGATACTAACCACTGATACCCAAGTTTGTATATCCAACAAATATATTGTGCGCTATTCCCCTAGTTAGTAGAATTTATACACAAAGACGATTTACTTTACATCTCAGACAATCGAAATTACTATAATATATCTTTACTGTATATAATAAATAAGATGATAATCTTAAATAATAAGAAATAATTAGACCTCAATTTTAAACTACTTGCCTATACTACTTTGATTTATCAGGTTCTGAACGAATCCGCATATTCAAGAGTGGGTCTTTAGCAGTATTTGGTGCTGTAGATATCATAAAGTATAGAGAAGCTAATAAAGCTACAGTAATAGTTATACTGATCCACAATGTAATCTGAATACTCATAGCATCTCTAGGGATACTTTGGGCCTGTAAGAAAAAAAAAAGTCAAACATATATACATTTGATATTGGAGTATTAAAAACAAAAACTTTACCTTTACAGGATAAATCCTAACAAATGTTAATAATATTGAATATAAAAAGTAATCCATATTAAGTTATAATCACTTAATAAACAGAAAAAAGAAATTGATAAAGTAGCGGGAAATATAACGGTAAAAGTTATTGTCCTGTATCACATCTTAAGCTCTAGAAGTTGGAATTAGCTAGAGATAGCTTTCAATAAAAATAATTGACATATATTACTAAATAATATGGATCATATATTATATTGCTAATAATAATCTCCTATACATAAGGCCTTACTACATCTCTTCTACTACATCTTTTATAAATTTTATAGTAATATCAGTTAATATATCATCTAAGGATTCAACAACTCTTTCCAAACATTCTTGTAGTATTTGATCAGATATAATTGACACATCTTCTGGAGACAAGATTTCTGATCTTTTTTGTGTCTGTAAAGTATGAGGTTGCAATTTATGGAAAGGACTTGTTATCGGAGTAACTACTGGGGAAATCAAATTAGTAATAACTGAGGTACTTGTATATATAGGGTGAATATCTAATGGGTCCTCATCTATTTGTTTTCCAAGAGACTTATACTTAACAGAGTGCTTTTTTGATATATTTGATAAGGCTTCTTGTAGTACAGAAACAACTGCTGCTTCGGCATAATATTGCATAGAAGCCTGAATATGACTTTTAGGGCTATTCATACTAGATTTACTAGATTCTAATTTTTCGAAATCATCTATATATCTTTGAGATCTATTTGTTGTGCTTGACTTATGCCTAGATGACTTACTTTCATGTTTATATGGAACTGGAGTTGGTACTGTATAATATTCCTCCAGTTGGGCAGCATAACTTAAAAGTGTACTCATACGAGTTTCTAATTCTTTTAATTTCCTTTCAGATTCTTCATAGTTATCAAAAGATTTATTTAAAGTTAAATCAGTTTCCCAATTATTTGGCCTACAGATTGTTCTTGATGTATTGTCTTCTATATCACGTGATGCTTCATAATGATGCTTATGCTTATTATCCAGGTTAACAGGTGAATTCCACCCTAATTTTTTAAGCCGTTCCTGATGCTTTTTAAGTGCTATTTCAGCAACTTTAACTACTTTCTGTATACCAAGTTCAGATAAGGACATTATATTACCAATAAATAAAAATTTGTTTACTTTGTATTATAATGCTTAAGTTTTGGCGCTTAATGACCTATAAATACCAGTGATATCTTGCACAAGTTCAAGACCTGAAAAAAAAAGTTGAAGGACTCTTCATGAGATTTCCAATAAGTCTAAACTAAGTATTAATATATGCTTTTAATATATGCTCATATTTGGTTAATTTACATCCTCTATTTGCGAAAGACTTACTGTAGCGAACAAATTACAGAATCTTTGTTCATATATCCACTGTCACAAGGTAAACGAGTACTTTTAAATTACGAAGTCTCATTTTTTATCAATAATGATATCAAATTTGAAGACCCAAAATTTTTTCCTAATGAGATAATTTCATTACTTAAAGTTGGGAATATTGCAAACATTATTGCTTCTACGACACAAGGTAAATGGAGAGATTATAGTTGGGGTACTCCTCCTATTCAAATATATCCTTCTGGATCATTAATAGATATATTAACATATAATAGACATCTCTTACCTGATAATGAATGGAATTTTTTAGTTAATTCTATTGGAGGAATACTGTGTAATTCCTTGGATGAAATGTCATTAGTTAAAGTACAGAACAATCGTTGTTTAAAAATAGAACCTACCATTGAATTAAATAATTTTAATAATGCACAAATACCTTTGTTTAGAACTTTATGTACATCTCCAGATGACTATACATGTTCAGAAAATTTACTTTGTTTGAAAAAGCTCCTTCCATGTGAACTAACAAATAGTTTAGGGTATTATATGAAGTTGGGAGAATTTTTATTATCTCCATATAAATCTATTGGGATCAATTTTTTTAGAGAATCAAAGAGATTTCGTCTTATTATATTTCTTCAGTTTGTTTTGAACTCAACTCTGAACTCAGAACAATGGCATGTTAAAGATATATGGACTCTTTTAAACATACAAAGACCAAATTTAAAAACTAAAATGTGCCCTGTATATGAAAAATCATTATTCAGAATATATTTGGGTGATTATATAACAAATTTTATTAACCAAATAAATATATCAAAAACTAAAACCCACATATTTTCAGAGAACTTACTTTGTAATATTATTAATAAAAGACAAAATTATTTCTTAGATATTGAAATAAATAATCAAAATATACGAAATGGATCAATAACATTGGATTTAACATTTTTAAAGGAAAGATGTAATCTTTATTTCTTAACAAATATCCAAGATCTAATATTGGGTAAAACTCCTAATCAAATTCAAATTAGTCGACATTTTACAGATATATATGGTAAAATAAAAGTTGGATCTAGAAGAGAATCTGGAAAAATATTATTATCTTTTATAAATAATTATGATCAGGATATTGAGATCTGCCATTGGGATAAATTCCCCAGATACTTAAGACCTTGGTTTGAAACAATTAATGTTGAAGTAATCTCAAATATTATACATAATTCTTTTGAATTACCAGTAAATAAACATATTATAAAATCATATAGTGGATCACAAGCTATTTTAGAAATGAATTTATCATTTGGACTATCTAAAGATGGCACAACATATTTCCATTTTTGTTACAATATTGGCTATAATACAACTTTAATAGCAAAAATGGAATATAGGAAATTACACATAACTCTTGATGAAATAGGTAGTTCACCTGAAAGAGGTCTTCATGTATCTCCTTCAATCACAAAGTGGAGATTTATTTATAGCAATACAGAATTTCAAATTGGTACTGACTATGATAATGATATAAATTATATTGATGAATCATATAAAGATACTTCAGATGAATCAGATTTTTCCATAGTTTATCATGATTCTCCTCTTATTTTACTTCCACTAGTAGATTCAAGTATGGCTTTTAATATCGTAGCCTTCACTTCATCTATATTAGCATTAGCTTTAGTCATAACCTCAAGATTAGCACTTTCAAATGAGAATAAGGAAAAAATAGAATAATTAAGATAGATGAGTAATGGATTCATCTATAAGAGATCTAATAATATAAATTATCATCGAGATCTTAAAATATAATTATTTATAAAGTAATTATATAAAGAAGATTACAAACATTTTATAGGGTTCCCCTCTACATGTTAATATAATGAAATTAAAATTTTGAATTTTCATTATTTAAAGTTAAAGTAGTAAAGTATTAATATATAGAAATAGAAATATGTGATGGGTCATATATAAAAGTAGTATCAACTATTATCTGTTAAACCCAGTTAGGCGCCTAGATTTATTCGGCGCCAATTTTTTTTCCTTTTTGTTAGTCTTAGAGGGTACTGTAAGGACCCTATGGCCATTAAAATATTGTAATATCGTGACATCTTAAACTATAAAGGGACGAGTTAGGGATATTTGTATTTAATAAAATATCTTGATAATTCTTGATATATAAGGGCAATACAAACATATATCCTAGTGATAAGGTTATTTTTTTGGAAGGAATCTTTCAATTTTATACTACTTTTCTAATATAATCTCTATTTGACAACCCTAAAATTGAGAATGAGTAACGAAGATAAGGATATATTAGGATCTGATGTAGATTCTAGTGAGATACAAGATGGGTTTTCAGATATAGACTCTGATGAGTATGATAGTGAAAATATTAACTATAAAGTACCTGATAATGATACATTTAATGATATAAATATTAATCTCAAACAAGATGAGAATAATATATCTAGTCTGTATGGACTTCGAATAACAGGTGAAGATCTAGAAACTATAAAAACTAGAATTAAAACTACAGTAGATTTTTTGGAATCAAGGCAAAATGACAATACTTCAAATAGCAATTTAAAGTATGCAGAATTATCAAGAAGTGAAATATTGAGTAAATTAGCAGATGATGTCTCACTTCTCTATGGTTATAATGTAGAGTTAGCAGAATATCTATTAAATCTATTTTCTCCAAAAGAAGCTATAGAATTTTTTGATGCTAATGAAAACCAACGACCTTTAACTATAAGAACAAATATGCTTAAAACTCGTAGAAGAGATTTAGCCCATAAGTTAATATCACGTGGTGCAAATGTAGATCCAATAGGAGAATGGACAAAAGTTGGCTTAATAGTTTATTCAAGCAGTGTACCTATTGGTGCTACACCAGAATATTTATCAGGGTACTACATGATACAAAGTGCATCTAGTTTGATACCTGTAATGGCATTAGCACCACAACCAGGAGAGAAGATATTAGATATGGCAGCTGCACCAGGTGGTAAGACAACATATATTGGACAATTGATGAAAAATTCAGGTATATTATATGCAAATGATTTAAGAAGAGATCGTTGCACAGCTCTAATAGCTAACCTACATCGCATGGGAATTTGTAATAGTGTTGTGATTAATATGGATGGTAAAGAATTAGGAAAATATTTACCAAAATTAGATAGAATATTATTAGATGCCCCTTGCACAGGTTTGGGTATTATTTCCAGAGATCCTTCTGTTAAAGTTAAAAGAACAATTAAAGAGCTTAATGAATACTCTCTACTACAAAAAGAGTTACTAAAATCTGCTATAGATATGATTGATGCCAATAGTAAAACTGGAGGTTTTGTGGTTTATTCTACTTGTTCCATTTCATTTGAAGAGAATGAGGCTGTTGTTGACTATATATTAAAAGTTAGAAATGTTAAGTTGGTTCCACTAGGAATTGAAATAGGCTCACCTGGTTTATCAAAATTTAGAGAAAATAGACTAAATCCAACAATTTCCAAATATTCTAGAAGGATATATCCACATAAAAATAATATGGATGGTTTCTTTGTTGCTAAATTCAAGAAGATATCAAATGATATTCCTAAGAATATAAAAAGAGATAGAAACAAGACAAATAAACATGTAAAGACATGGGGAAAAGAAAGATGGACTGAACAGATGCTATCACAAATTAGTTTGGATATAGATGAGAATAAAAAGAATAATATTCACGTGACATTAGATAATAAAGATAGGAAAGTAGGACAAATTCACGGTACTTCACAGTGTTCTAAAGTATCTACAAAAAGGTCCAGAAATAAACCCGGTAAAAGAGATAGAATGACACTATTTTTAAGTAAAACTAAAAAGGAAGATGTAAATGGCGCCAAGAAACAGAAGATAGTCAAAGCATAGAGAAAATTTTAAGACAGTGGTGTAACATTAGTATATTGATTGTTATACAACGTGAACTACTTAGTGTATGAGTTCATGACCGCCTTTTTTTTTTCTCTTTTCTTCTTTTTATAGAAGGGCGCTGATGAGTTTTGCGCCTAAAGGCATTACTTGTAATTTGAGTACTAAAAAGATATAATGAGAATATTCGGCTAACCGCCAACCCTCTCAATATAATTTGTATTTTGTTTTACGCATCTCGGCTTATTTTTTTTCCTTTTAAAGAAAAAAATATATATTTAGAAGTTGTCGACATTTTTACAGCTGATTAATTTTTTAATTACATCTGGGGTTGTCTACTAACTTTATATCCTAATGAATCCCGAGTACGACTATTTATTTAAATTACTTTTAATAGGGGATAGTGGAGTAGGTAAATCATGTTTGTTACTACGCTTTGCTGATGACACATATACTGACAGCTATATATCTACCATTGGTGTTGATTTTAAGATTAGAACGATTACTTTGGAAAACAAGACTGTAAAACTTCAAATATGGGATACAGCTGGCCAAGAAAGATTCCGTACAATCACATCTAGTTATTACCGTGGAGCACATGGTATAATTATTGTATATGATGTTACGGATCGAGATTCATTTGATAATGTTAAACAGTGGATCCAGGAAATTGATAGATATGCAATGGAAAATGTGAATAAGCTCTTAGTAGGTAATAAATGTGATCTTGTTAGTAAAAGAGTTGTTACCTCAGATGAAGGAAAGGAGCTTGCTGATTCGTATGGTATTAAGTTCATAGAGACATCTGCTAAAAATGCTTATAATGTTGAACAAGCTTTTCACACAATGGCCGGTGAGATTAAGAAGAGGGTACAATTGAATAACCAGAATACTAAAGGAGTTACGCAACAAGGTCCTAAACTAGCTGGCGCCCAACCAATTAGACAAGGAGGCTGCTGTGCATGATCATGATACCTTTTTTTTTTAAGAGAACGGAAGGCGCCGGATTGTATATACACATTTTCAAATATTAATTTATTGTGTATGATAAGTCATTTAGACTATAGAGCAGAACTTCAGAAGTCTTTTCATATTATGTTTCAAAAATTACTACTACAGTAAATTAGTGTGAAATAAGTGGTAATATGACATAGTAGGATGTAGACATGTTCACAAATAATGGAAAGTATTAAATTCATTTACATTAGTTAGATAATCTTTAGTATTCATTTCTTTTTTTCTTTCTTTCTCTCCCCCTCTTCTTTTATTTTACAATATTTTAACTGTTACCAAGGTTGACAAGAACATATTTCTTATTATAGAATAATATCTGTCTAATTTACAAATTTGTATATATTTTAATTTAAAAAGATACTAAAAAAAAAGATCTTTAGATACATTGGACACTTGTCCTAGTAAAACTAATGTAACAAGAAGTGCCATTTGAAAATAAGAGATAATCAAGATAATTTAATACATATGTAAAGTATCATGCATCCATAAAGTTTAGAATGCTTCCATATTAAAGAGAAATATTAATAGTAACTTCTCCAGGGATATTAATATCAAAATTTACATTGCAATCTTTATTCTTCCAAAGGTTGATCCTCAACTGCAAATATTTGATTATTTAAAGCTATAGGATAATTTTGAGAATTGACCAAAGTACAAGGTATAACTTGGTATGTAGGATTCTGTATGAGTATTGGTTGAGATATTAAATGTCCATAAGGTACAATGGCACAAGAACCAGAATTAGGTGCTACATTAAAGGGAATAAAAGGTGTAATTCCCGTCATACCTTGGATATTCTGATAATATTGTATTGGGAAATAGGGTAGTAAATAATTAAAGACGTGCATTGGAGGTAATAATACATATAGTGGATGTGGAAGTTCATTAACTAAGTGCTGTGGTAATGGTTTATTGCGATGTACAATGTTTAAGCAATCATCATCTAAGTAATTGCTAGCTTCAATAGATGCAGGTTCAAGTTGTACACAAACATCTCCCCCAGTAACTACAGCACATACATATCCTTTAGAACAATCAATAATATTAGCCATTCGTTCAAAACTAAGTGTAGTTTGTACAACTTTAGGTTTTTTAAATGAACAATTTGTATATGTATTATTCAAATCTA
This sequence comes from Cryptosporidium muris RN66, assembly GCF_000006515.1. NCBI lineage: Eukaryota > Apicomplexa > Conoidasida > Eucoccidiorida > Cryptosporidiidae > Cryptosporidium > Cryptosporidium muris. The sequence goes on along the minus strand of NW_002196580.1, from coordinate 87,958 downwards.
CCATTTGAAAAAAAGCTGTATACCTATTTAAATTTACTACCATAGTTACTTCCATCCCAACTTTTAAAGGTAAAAGTGATGTTGTATCTACCTTTACAACATTCTCAGCTTCTCTATAACAAACTTGGCCAATTCTATTAACAAAAATAGACCAAATATGTTGTACATTTTTGGAATATGGAAGTTTATCTGCAAATACAAATCCAATACCATCTGCAGCTGTAATTGTACCCTCCAATATTTTGTACTTGTATCCATGAATACCTCTATCTCTAAGAACTCGTTCATATACTAAAGAAATAGCTCCACCTTTACGTTGTTTATGAAAGATTTTACCTTTCTTAGATAAAAATCCGACCTTATCACTATCTCTATGCCATAAAGGGATACATTGTTTTTTGTGTGTCCACCAAGTTGGCCACTGAGGTTGTGGATTGTACAAACTAGTACCTAGGCAAGTTTCACAATATTCTATATTACATGTACAATAACATTCATCACTTGAATATGGTTGTATATAATGTTGGACAGCTGTCTCCTCTGAATCAAAGGTTTCTTCAGTATCTAGTCCTGTTTCCTCTTTAGGATCACTCTTTAAATCATCTATTAGTTTAACCCCTTGTTCTGAAACTGATTTCAGTGTCTCTACAGATAAATTCTTCACTCCATTTAATGTAGATTGTTTAATTGCTACTGTTTCAGGGCGATGACCTAATGCTGCTTGCATACTAAATCAAACTTTTCCTCAATCCGAATTCCCCTTTATTTATTAAGTCCTGTAATATGTAACTTTATTAATACTTTGTATACTACTAAAACGTTACTTTATATCTTATTATAGGAAATTTCACCCTAGCTCTCCCTATTTCGTTATACTGTCGTATTTTATTAGGGAACTTATCACACGGGCAGGACGTGTCTGCGCTTAACTAGTTTAGTACTATATACCTCTATTATCAAACTAATAGTAGATATTAAAGGATTAATAACACCTTTACCGCAATGTCTAAGTAAATCTAATTAGATTTAATTTTTAAGTAATTTTTTTTCTAAATTTTATTAATAAATATTACAAATATGGAATAGTAATATAATCTATTTGGATATTATTTATATTGGTATTATTTTTTTTTTATTGGGGAGTATATCTACAATGTTATATAATATAATTTCTATAGTTTAAATAATTTTATACCTAATATTTTATTATTATATATCTGACAAATCTATGAGTATTACTTTATAATATTATTTTATATTATTTATATTTGTTTTATAATATTGTGGTATTCTTATGCACTTATATTACTAATACTATTATTGTTAATCATTATGATATCTCATTATAGTAAGTTTTAGGAAAATATACTACAAATAAAGTATTTCAAATATGATGACTTGGTAATTATGTACACATGTTAGAATTTGAGACAACTTTAAAGTTGTTTATGCTATTAATAAACCTATTAATCTGATTTGAATACTTTACATCTATATTATTATTAATTTTAAGTTATTTACATCCCTATTATTTTAGTTCTAATAATATGAATAGACAATTTATATAGATCTATTTTATTATTTATAAATTTCTCTATTTAAATATATATTTGGATTTCATTGTAGTTTAAAAATAGTACTATATATTAAATCTTTAATATTTCACTACTCTTTACTACATAATGGAGCTAAATAAATGTTTATATATATTCTAATAGATGTATTTAATATTTTCTAGGAATATTTTCTTTAGTTATATAATCTAAAGATTTTATTTAATAGTAATAGCAAATCTAGAAAGTCCCGATACTCCTGAGATGTTTGGCGCTTTTTTTGTGGTAGTTTTTTAAAGGGCTAAATAGGTCTCTTAAATACTATTACAAAGGAGTGCTGTAATAAAAATCGGGAATATTAATATTTTCCTTTAATATTGAAAAATATGACATTAATACATAAAAATTCATTTTCTATTATTGCAAATGGGACATCTTTTTCAAAAGGTAGAAGATCTAGAGAACTTTGGAATAGAATAGAAGAAGAGAAACAAAAAATTAATGGAGATTTTTGGGAATTGTCATCAAATACTAATAAGTTAGCATTTAATGATAACAACAATAAATGTGAATCTATAGAATCTTATAAGTCAACTAAAACTAAAAACTTAGATCAGACTTTAGCAGTTGAGAATAGTAGAAATTCTTTAGGAATTGTTGTAGTAGGTGACAAATTTACAAACCCATGTAAATCATTTGAAGATATTATGAAATGTGGAGTACCAAGTTGGGTTATTGATAATATTAGGGATATATTAAAATATAAGAAACCTACCCCAGTACAAGCTCAAGTTATACCCTTAATACTTTCTGGTAGTGATATATTAGCACAATCTCCAACAGGATCTGGTAAAACTTTGTCCTACTTATTACCTATTTTAGGTAAATTAACAAATGAGAAGACATATTGTAAATCACTTATTTTAAGCCCAACAAGAGAATTAGCTCAACAAATTGTCAGAGAAGTTAAAGTATTATTAGATACACGGGCAAAGAAGTATCGTTGTCGTTACATATGTGGTAAAGTTAAAAAAGAACAAGAGAGTAGGACGAAAAGATTAGATATAGCAGTTTCTACTCCATTTAGATTTGCAGAAATTTGTAAAAGTGGAATAATGAATTTGAAGGAGTGTTCCTTTATAGTTTTAGATGAAGTTGATAAACTTCTCGATATGGGATTTTCACCTCAAATTGATGAAATTATAGCACATTCTAATGTAATTTCAAATGGTAAAGTTCAAGTTGTAGCATTTTCAGCAACATTACCAAATAATGTAAAGGATTTAGCAGAGTCAATAATGAAATATCCTATAGAGGTTACTGTTGGTCACAGATTAGCTGCATCTAAGACAATTAAACAAGAACTAATTTGTGTTACAAAGGAATCAGGAAAATTAGAATCATTTCGACAGCTCATTAAGCAGGGTAGAATTAACTTACCAGTTTTATTATTTACTAATAGCAAAGAAAATGCTCAAAAATTATTTTCCAAAATAGTATTTGATAATTTACTAGTTGATATGATCCATTCAGATATGGCTAAAACTAAAAGAGATAATATAGTTAAGAAATTTCGCACAGGACAAATTTGGGTCTTAATATGCACTGATTTGATTGCGAGAGGTGTTGATTTTAAAAATGTTGCTACAGTTATTAATTATGATTTTCCACAAACATCTACAATATATATACATAGGATTGGACGTAGTGGTCGTGCTGGGAGACTTGGACATGCCTTAACTTTTTTTACATTAAATGATCTTCCAAAACTTAAATATATAGCAAAAGTAATGAAGTCATCAGGAATTGAGGTACCGAATTGGATTTTAAAGAATAAAATTAAGAATACTAAAAAAGGTAATATTAAAAAAAAAAAAGACTAATTTTAAGTAATTTGTGAAATGAAATTAACACTAGTTATTATTTATATATTTGTTTAAATGTTTATAATTATATTTTTATTAATCAGGATTTTTAGAGATTTGATATATTATAAACACCATTATTCTATAATATATTTGAGAGTTTTTGTTCTTTTATTCAGGAAATATGTATCTTTACTTAGAGTTAACAAAATTAGAGACTTGGTAAAAGCAGCAATATTTAATGATGAACTTTTATACTTAGTAACAGAAAGTCTTTTTTTTTTAGTATTGTATAATTAATTAATTTCAAATATTTTACCTAGCATAAATTATTCTACTTTATTTTTTAAATTAAAAAAAAAATCTAACCAGTTTGTCTGAATATTATAATATTAAATTTATACCATTTTAATCCATACTTTGTGAATCTAGATTATCTTAATAAGATATACTGCATAATTATTTATATATTTATTTTGAATAAAAATAATGAAGTCTACCTAAAGGTTACTCAGAAATTATCTTGATATTACTAAATAAAAATATTAATAATTTTTTTTTACAGTATTAATATCTTACTTTCTTATGATTTAAGTATATAGGCTACTCTTATTCTTATAAATAATCGAACTAACCTGATTTTAAAATATTGTTAAATAAAAAATAATGAGATACTTATACAATATAAATTACAAATCATATACATAATACTTTTTTCTATTACTTTATAAGAGTTAAATAAAATTAGTAGAAATATTTATACATCATTCAATATCGATATAATACTTCTCTATAAAACTTTAATATTGACAATATATTGTTAAACTCTTTAATTTAACTTTGCTTATACTTTTAAGTATGAATAATAACAAATTTAATTATAAATTATTAAATATTTTAACTTGATACCAGTAATATTTTAAAATCCTGCTCTATATTCTACATATGTATTATTTTCTACTTAAATTTAATCATATTTAACTTCTTAATTGAACTTTTATTATACTAAATTAACTCATTTATAAATGACTTAAGTGTTAAAGGATTCTTATTTAGTTTATTAGCTTTAAAGAAAAAATCCCAAACATTTAATTTTGTAATAATATTGAGAAGATATTTATTTAGATATATAAAATCCAACATTAGCAAAATAAAAAGAAAATTCTTTATATTTCATTAGATTATAATATATAACATTATAAATTTCCTTGTTAAATTCTTTAATAATAATGTCAGAATATTATTTAATAGTAATATATATAGTTATAATATAACTTCTATAGAAAATATTTTATTAGTAATTACTGGATCCTATAATAGTACAATCACTCAATTCATTAATAATAATCAAAAGTTGATTATTAATAAATTTAAATTTCTAAAAATAAGAAAAAGAACAAATTTTTAATTAAATAGCCTAATATATTATTCTTAATACCGGTATTTACATGTAAATACATGCAGTTAGCTGATTCTTTTTTTGATTTCTTGCACAAGACGTTTGATATCTAATGTTTGATATTATATACTTATTTTCATGAATTTAGGATTAATTCACAGTGAAGATGTTGAGTACTAAAATATCTAAATATTTTCAAGATTATGTAAATAGTAGATCATTAACTTCAACTGAAACTAAAGAAATATTTCTTAAGGTTGAATATATAATGAGATGCAATGAAAAAGTTAAGAAGGTATGTCTTTAATGTATTATTAAGTATAAACAATTCTTTGTATCTATTAATCTTTTTTTTTTATTTACTAAGCTATTGGATTGTTCCAGGGAAATGAAAAATAACTACTTGGAATATGATATTAAAAGATGGGATAGTATAAAGGAAGAATATAAAAAGTACAGAGAAAATATACTAAGTAATAATAAAGAAAAATACTTAGAATTTGAATTGTCTATACCTCAATATGCTGAAAATGTACGAAAAATTAGTGAAAAGATAGGGAATCATAAGAAAATGTTAAGGAATGAGGACACAAATTTACAAAATCTAACTATGGAGGAAACGTTTAAAAAAGAGGAGTATGATCGGATGGAAATACTTAATAATGAAGAAGAGAAGCTAATTGAAGAGTTAACGGAAAAGTACGAACAATTAGAAAACGAAATAAATATGGTTAAATTATCAACAGTTGCATATGAATCAAGCTGTAGGGTACATGAGAAGATGTTACATGAAAAGGAGGTAAGCTTAAAGGAGTTAGAAGATAGCATAAAGTGTATTGTTGATTTAGTTTCAGAGGAAGGTTCAGCAATTCTACTTTTAACGTCTAATTGTACCAGACTAGAAGAGCTAAGGCAGTCAATGATTAGGGATTTTGGTATAGAAGAGAAGAAATTAATTAAAAAACAGAAACAAAAGATGAACCAATTAGAAAAGTGTAATATTAGAATAGAGAATAACATTAAAAAGATAGGAAGATTAAAAATACAAAGAGAAAAGTATGAAACAAGAAGGAGACAATTAAATTCAATAGTCAGTGAAATATGTGAGAATATTGAAGAAGAAAGTAAAAGATTACAAGAGATTTACAATTCAATAAATTTGGTCAATTCAAATATAAACAGTGAGAAGGAGAATATCAAAGAATTAACGAAGTGTTTAGAAATTGAAGATCAAACTAATAGTAGATTGTTATTTACTAGTCAAAATATTGGAGTAATAATTGATAACTATTCTAATAGAAATGATAACTTAAATAAAAATGGTAATTTTAATAGTTTGGAAAATTTAATTGAAGCAATATCAGCCAGGAGAATGCAACTTGATTTTAGGAAGAGGGAGCTGTCTGAAGAATATGAAAATATAATATTGAAGATTAATAAAATTACTGAAGATGGAAAAAATAAATTGGATGAAAAATATAGAGTTCATGAGAAAATTGCAAATGCTAAGCAAATCAATTATAATTTACTAGAGAAACAGAGAAACCTAAGCAATTTAGAAGAGAAATTACAGCATCAAAAGAATGTAATGGACAACTTAAAAGTCAAATATGATATGATTTTAAATAAAGGAGGAAGCTGTAAAAGGTAAGTTTCATTATAGTGTATGGAATTATTTATAGAGAGTTGACTAAACTAAACTGAATAATAAGAAATTTTGTAATATTTGGAATTTAGAGATGCTACATAACAATGTAATCGGGAGTCAAGATGTCCAATACTGCAATATTGTTAGTAATATAAAGTGCAACTACTAAATAAAAAATATAAAAACTTAATTTTAAGTTGAATTTTTAGTAAATTACAAATTTGAATTTATAATACAAAACGACATCTTATTATCTTTGATTACATTTCATGTAAATAATAAGTTAAGATACTGATACTCCTCACAGCTCAGTACAAAACTTAATTTTAATTCCAATAGATTACAAGAAATTCCCTCAATATCTAATTGACTTCTATTTCATTACTTCAGACAATTATTAATTGAGGAGCTATCAAAGATGACAGAGAAACTTGGGAAGTTGGTAATCATTCATAATCCTAATATAGATTTATCAACAGGTTTAAAAGTGTAGTTTTATATAACTAAGGAGAAACAAAAATTAACATCACTCCAGAACTCTAAAATATTCTAGTAAAATTTCACCAAGTTAGTTTTGATTGGGACCAGATAGTGTCTTTGCAGCAAGGGCTAGCTGAGATTTCTTTATGGTCTTTTTTAGAGCACGATTTCGCTGTTTTTGAAGTTTTAAGGTGATATTTCTTCTTGTCCCAGGAATTTGAGCTAATATAGCATTCTTCCTAAGGCCAGGGTATGCTGGGTTTAATCTAGCCCTTATAGAAAGATTCTTCAGTGGATTTTTCTTGGTCTTAGATCTATTCATAGAGCTGCATAGCATCTTAGCAGGTCTAAGTACTGACTGGACTTCTGAAGAGTTCAGGATACGACTAATATCTGGGTTTGACATTGGGCAACGTGGGAGGGTATATCCAACTTTCGATGATGAGCCTGATGCATAGCTACCATATATTTCTTGGAGTTTCTTCATTGCACTAACGGTAAATATTGTTAATCTTCCAAATGTACCACCTGGAGCTAATTTCAATAAGTTCAGAGACTCCACATTACAGGTCTCAACACCAGGAATATTCCTCATGGCTCTAGTAATGCCTTTATCTACTGCATATATAACCAAAGGACCTCTAGCACATACTCTTCTCCTATTACGCATCTTACCCTTACCACATCTAATAGCAATTGATGAATCCACACGTTTCATTTCTTCCTCAAAACCTGCAAAAAAAAGGTTATTTAAGTTAATCCCAAATAGGATAAATGTAAATAGGGGATTGTGGAAAGACAAATATCAGACATTTAAATGGAAGATTTGTCAACAATGCTTAATAAGCTCAGTATGAGCTGGGTGACTTCCTGTTCATCCCACATTAAACTTGCCCATCCAATGCATTCAATCTAATTATACTTACCAAATCTGTTGAAAAATTCGACAGCTGAGCTAGTTTTGGTTACAGATTCAACATCATCTGACACAACCAATGGAAGTTCAGGTAGTTCATTAATTCTGTGACCTCTAGCCATAACTAAAGCTGGACAGCCAGTTGCAGCCAATGCTGATGCCACTGCATGACGTTTCTCATTAGTATTTGTCTTTCTGTGGAATCTGCGATATGTCTTATTTGGGTTGAACATATGACCACCACGACACATATTACCAAAAGCACCCTGACCTATAGGGATTCAAGATTATATTTAGGAATTGTTCAATATAAATAACAGTAATTAAGTCAAGACCATTATATAATTGGTATATACACATAAAGAAATGGAAAGTCAATGTTAATTGATATGAAACATTGAACTACAGAGTCTTATTCAGGTTATCAATACAAAGATTGATAGTAATATTATCGTTTTATCCACAGTATATATTTACATATATTTCAGTGTGGTGCACGACATCATATACATCATTGACTCTAATTCATTCTTATAAGTTGTATAATCCAATGATCTCAACTACTTCACCTTAGTAAACATACCTGAACGACTAGTGCCTGATGCAGATACACGAGGGATACGTGCAACGGCTCTACCAGTACCCCATGATTCAGCAGAATGTTGATGACCTGTAAATTTTCAGTTTAATAATATTAGGTAATGATTGTAATTTATGGAGAATTGAAATATAATCAGAATATACTATCTTTAGGGATATATGAAGTAGTAAACCTAGATCACATTTCCCTTTGCATCAATATAACTTCAGATGTCCCTATCAAGATTTGTCATCACATATTCAATTTGCTATTTGTTAAAAACATACCTGCATTAGTAGAAACACCATAGGCCTGTCTTTTATTCTTTGACATATTTGTAAATACATAGCGAACCAAATCAGGACGTAAGGGTGAAATGAATACTGTAGGTAATGGCATACTTGAAGTAGCTCTTGAAGAGTCTTTTATTGAATAAATACTGACAACTGGTCTTGCTGCAGTCATTTCCTTTATTTAAATTCCCAAAGTAGTACTTGAACTTAAAATAACTATTATAGATTTTGCCAAATGTAATTTCTAAATTGTTATCTAGCTGATCTATGGATCACTCAGTATAGTAGTTTCTTTACTTAATTCCGCTGATAAAAATTTTAAGACAAGGGTATTTTATAAATGGTCAGTTTTGTCTACATATATGCACTAGTACCAGAATATACTAACAGTAGTTAAATAGTAACAAATGCACACCGCGGTGTCTCGCCTAAGTAATATTATATATTAGCGGTAAATCACATCTCAACATCTCTAAATTTAATAGAAATCCAATGAAAAAATAAAACTCTAGATATAGCAACTAAATATAGTGAATAAAAGGTAATAACAATATGGGAATAAATACAACAAATAACTAGTAATAGAACTCAAGAGATATAACACCAAATTTAGAAGCGTACTTACATAATGTGATATTAGTTAAATTAGTAAATATTCATTTTAGAAGAGACTTAAAATTTCTAGCGGAGCTATGTATACCCTATGTAGTAAAATCTAAAGATAACTTTAAGAAAACTAATTAGGACCAAGTAGACGCTGAATTATGCAATAAGGCACATTGTATATAGATATTTCAGATTAAAGATTTACTTAGTAATTCTACTTAATATCTAATATCACCAATAAAAAGCCTATATATAATTTTCCATATACACAGAAAGTAATTGCTGAAATATCTACTACAGTTAGACCTTCATACTTAGTACTACAATTTACTTTAGAGGGATAAAGCGTGACGAACTTGTTGCACCAACACCTGGTTTACCATGACGTACTGGTTTGTATGTTATTGAAAATTCACCCAGATACATCCCAATCATTTCTGGTTTTATCTCAACTGTAACATAGGTCTTACCATTGTAGACACCAGCAACAGATCCAACCATTTCTGGTAAAATAACCATATTACGTAAGTGAGTACGTACTGCAACAGGCTTTTCACCCATTGGGCATTCAGCTTTAGATTTTCGTAGCTTAGCAAGAAATGCTGCTGTCTTCCTATTCAAACAACCCCTTGCAATTTTACGTCTCTTACGAGCAGGAAGTAAGCTAACAACTTCGTCTAGTTTCATTGTTAATAGCTTATCCAAGTCTACACCTCTATAAGTATATGTTCTAAAGGTTCTCTTCTTCTGCTCTACTTCAGTCATTTCTTTATTCCTTTACTTAATTTTATTATTACTTCAGCAGTGAAATTTAGGATCAAGAGCTTTTCAGTAACTACCAAAATGGAGATTCAGGCACGTCTAATAAACTTTTTTTTCCGCAATTATTAGCTAAACTCTAATATATATTCAATATTATATTGCTTCAAGTATCATAGTTAATAGACTACTAAGAGACAAAATTTAATCTATTCCATACGTACAGCTACTAAAATACCCGGTACCTGTCTCACACACAGGCGCTAATAGAGCCAGCAGTTTAAATGCCTCTAGTACATGTGAAAGTACTAAATCCTAAGTATTCAACAAATTTTCTCTTAAATAAATAAATACAATAATGAAATGTCATGTTTCACATAAAAATATGTTCATATACCTTAAGTAGATGAATAAGTCGTTGATTTGTGTAATGCAAATCTAAATATTATTGCTAAAGCTAGTGTTACTGATAATAAAAAAATACGCCGAATACTTGGATCTTCACACAAGAAATATAGTGTTTTGTCATATGACTGAGTAAATTCATGTATCTTTATAAAGAATATCAATGTATTCTTAAGAGGAATACCTATCTTTCCAATGTTCCTAGTAGCCTCCATTTTTTTATAAAAAGAAGATGCCATCAAAAAATCTTGTTTCAAACCTATTCCAAATTGATACATGTAGCCAAGATTAAAGTTAGCTTCAGATATATGAGAAAGCATCCATCTTGAACGTGGTATAGTATTTGCTGATATTCTATATATATATGAAGCTTTTTTATAGTTTGGGATAGTATTTACTTTAGCACGAATAGTAATATTTCTTATCCATCCACGTGTAATACTTTGATCATTTGAATCATATTCATCAAATATTGTTGTTATACCTCTACCAAAGTATGCATAATCGCCATAGCGAACTACTGAAGCAATATTATCTTTATCTATAGAAAACTCCAAAAACAACTGTGGAAAATACCATGAAGAAGAATGAAAGTTTTGTTGTGATGTCCCCATGAAAAATTTAAATATACTTGATTGAATAAAGCTTGAAATTCCAGCTGTATTCATTACTTTAGTATCATTCAAAGTACTATTTTTTGAATAAATATATTCAGTAAATGGCCAAAGGTCAGTTCCCCAATAATATTGTCTAGATATATCATTGTGTAGGAGTAAAGCTAAATTAGCTATTGAAGAATCATGCCCTGCCACTGACAATTTCATTAATGAAAAAATAAGCATATTGATATCACTTCGATCTTTTGAATCTAGTAATTTGTTTGTAAATTCAACAAGATTAGTAATCCATGGAGATTTATTCAACACAATCCTTAAAAAGTCAATAGCCAAATTACAATCTTTTATAGTCCCAATTCCATTCAAGTGTAACTGTGCAAGAGCATAGGCTGCAGGTACATGACCTTGTTCTAAAGCTCTACTATACCAAATTAGGGCACTTGTATAAGATTGAGTAGTCCCAATTCCAGTAAGATACATAGAAGCTAAGTTAAACTGAGCATCCGCAAACAAGTGATGAGCACTTTCATTAAAGTGATGAAAAGCTAATCTAGGATTCTTACCATATGAATCAGTTCCATGCAAATAAATATAACCCATTCCATTATGACCTCCAGGATCTTCATATAAGAAGGCAGAAGCTGAAAAATATTCTGCTGCTATGTTCAGATCTCTATTAATACCCAATCCTAAGGCATAAATATACCCAAGTAGACTCAGTGCTTCACCATAAATTGAGGCTGTTACTGGATCAATAGCTACATTAACTTTACTTTGAGCTGTTTCAACTACTTTTCGTAAAAATTTATAGGCCATTTCCACATTTTGAGAAAACCCATCAACACCTAATAGATATCGTTTAGCCAAAGCAGTTTGTATAGCAGGATTACCTTTCTCTGCCAAATGTACAGCTAGATCCTCACGGTTCTGATTTGTGCCTATACTTGTAAACCTTATAGATTCCCATTGAGGAATAGTCAATCTTATTAACTCTGTTATCGGTGGTAAACCATCTGTATGAATAGAAATTGAACTTCTTGCCACTTCTAAATAATTTAGTGATGCTGCATTACAAGACTTATAAGTTCCATATCCATATTCATGTCTATATCCCATTGCTAATTGTGCCCCTGGATGACCTGCCAAAGATGAACTATACATATATAAATTTGATAGCTGAGAAGAAGAAGTTATATTATTTTTTTTTAATTTCTTATTTTTTAAAATAAATAAATACCTTTTTAACACTTCAGGAGCTTCACTACTTGAATATGGGTATATTTCACAAGGTATAGAATCTGTAAACTGAGTATTTGTTGTCTGAGTTTCAAAATTATATTCTTGTTCAAAATTAGAGAACTTGCACTCTAAAGAAGGCATTAAAGGATACAAGAGATATGCTAAACCTAAGTTAAACTGTCCATCAGCACTACCTAAATCTGCAGATACTTTCCATAAAGCTATAGCATGCGCAATATTTTGTTCCACATAATGTCCCATAAAGTACATATCACCAAGTATTTGAACACACCAAGATTCTTTGAACCCACAGCTAATTAGCTCATTATATACTAATTCGTATTCTTTTTTTTCATATAGATCACTTATATTTTCACTTGCTATAGTAAAATGGAATAGCAAGGCTAGTATCAGCTTTAGAACCATAGTTTTGTCAATCCCAATCTAATAATACGTGGTTTGTTATTATCACGCGCGTATATGGTATTAGAATAAATTGTGATTATATCTAAGGTATTTTATTTACCTTCCCTAAATCTAATCTTACTATATAACTACAAGAAGTTAATATCTCATATTGCATATTTAAAGCTACAATATAGACTTTATTTATATTAAAAGATCAATATGTAGTCTTTTTTGTACACTATAATATTTGCACCTACAAAATAATTCAAATTTATACATTAAAAAATAAGAATCTTTAGTAGCTTAAAATATTAAAAATTAGCTTTATATATACCATTTCTATATAGGAAACAACAATAAGAACTAGAAACAACTTTTTAAAAGAATTAATAATAAATTTGTGTACCATTTAAGACCAACTAGCGCTAATGTAAAGGTAATTTCAATTTGTACAGTATTTTAATCCAACAAGAAGTCTCTTATATATCTATGACAAGACATAGTAAGAATAACACTGCAAGTTCTATATTTACATATTGGGAACGTCAGAAAATTAAGGGTATGTCTTTGTATATTTTATATAAGTTAATATTATACAATATCATTACTACTTAATGTATACAATGAATTTTGGAATAAATGTAGATGAAGGAACTAAAAAGTTTAGGTAGGTACATTCATTTTATCAACTTTTTTTTAACTTCCATAATCTAAATATTTTTATTTGAAAAAAGATTAGGAGCTTCCTCCCAAAGAAGATTTGAGCAGTGTTGGCTATGTTTTAGAACTGCAATAGATCCATTATGTACAAAACAAGGCCATTTATTTTGCCGTAGTTGTATAATGAACAATTTTTTGAAACAGAAATTAAAGTATGAGAAGAAATTAAGAATTCAGTCAGGTTCTAGAACTTACTTTAAAAGTGAAGAATGTAATAGCAATGAACATCAACTTAAGAATAGTGCTCAAAATCAATGTTTAAGTGCTATATACCCAGCACATAATTTAAAAGCAGATATAGACCAAAATAATAAACAGGAATGTTTTTGGATGCCCAGAACAGTAGATTTGAAGGATATTAAAGATACAAAGAAATTAATACAAAGTGAAAAAAGCAAACTCCAACTGTTATGTCCAGTCACTTCTAAACCAATAAGAATAAAAGACTTAATAACTTTAATACCAGAATATGAATGTCCAAGTGACAAAGAACATAGCAGGTAAATATAACAGAGAAATTAATTCCATATTACTAGATGAAACTGCTAGTAATCAATATAAACCTACACTCTAACTTTCGGTTTATATTCTAAAAATAAGATTAGAATAATGATCTAATTCGGACTACTTTAGATTTTTATGTTCTATAAGTAAGAAGTGTATAACAATTCAGAAAGCAGGAGTGAAAGTGGATACTGGTGAAGTAGTAATTTTAGTAAGTTTTATAAGAATACAAGACTAAATCTTGAAATATAATATATATATATATATATATTACATGTAAAAAGAAAATTAATATTAAAACTTCACAAATGATCATATTTTATATAATCCTTTAAATATCTCATTTCTTACCTTCTAGGATTCTATAAAGAAATGTATGACTACAAAGCAACTAGATGCAGATAGCCAAAATATAATAGAATTAATTCCAGGAGGTTCAAGTAAGTTTTATATATACTTTTTTCCTTAGATTATCCAATTTTCAGTTATTTCATTGAAATCCTGGATATCCATAAGGTTATTGTTCTTATAGCAATGTTGAAACAGAAATATACAAGCCAAGGGGAACCTAAAAAAAAAATATTTATAGTTGCTGTTGCATAAATGAAGAATTTTGAGGTACATAATTTATCTGTGTAGTCAAGTGTTTGTTGCTTTTACGATGAATAGATAAATTTAGTGCCTTCCTAATAACAGTAGTACCTCCATTTGTAATCCTTTGTTTATTTATATGGTTCCAAGCCCCTTTTGTAGTAGGGTTAGGAGAAGGGGTATAACAAGGTTCTGTTACATAGACTTCATTAGATTTATCAATATAAAAACCCATTTGGAGTTTGTATCTCTTCAATTCATCAGAGGTTAGTGAATCATCACTCCAGTTTAAAGATGAAACACGGTCACTTTGCCATGCTTTAATCCTATTGTCACGTGCTACAGTAGATATATACCATGTTCTTTGAAATACATCTTCCAAATCCATAAACATACATGAATCACCAAATATACTAAATGGATCAATGTGCCTTTGTTTTTGTATTTGTGGTATCCAATTAACACTTCTTGCCCATATAGGAACTTTCTTTGGACATTTGTTTGTAGTCTTACCGTTACTTTTCTTCTCATCATCTTCACTATCTGTCAATTCATAATTTTCCTCAATATTCTTTTGAGAAATTAATTTCAATCTTTTGTGATAACGCCTACATGGACTATCTCCTGTTCTTTTAATCTTCATATTACTCATTCCTTTATAATTAGGTGGAGTTTTTACTAGACAACTTATTGAATTCCTAGATAAATTCTCAGAATTTGTCAATGTAGAACTGTTATTCTCTAAATTTATTCGTTGAGCTGAATGATGTAACATTGATCTCAATCCACTTCTCTTAACGTAACTAATCCTTTCTGGGCGTAAAAATCCAATACTATTATTAACGTCAGAATCTTCTACTTTTATATCTTCCTTTGTATCTCTAGAACATTCCTCAGAAATAGTGGATAAAACAGGTGTTTTCTCACCTTGTATAGATTTATCACGCAATATAATATCACAACCTGCGTATTGAGAAGATTGTCTTGCTTCATTTTCTGTTAAATTGCCTGTCATATTTTCTATTACTTTTTCTTCTTGAGAAGATATCTGATCATTGGTTAGTCTACGAATTGGACGAGGAGGGAGAGGAGAATCCTCATTTACTAAATTTGAAGACTCTATAGACTTATTAGTATCTTCTATTGTATTAACCTTACATTCTGTCTTTGCAGATGAATCTAAGACTTGTATAGTTCTTTGAGAAGTAGAAGGGATAGATTTCACTAATGGAACTGGTGTTTCAGGAGTCATTACTAATAAAGGAGGACTTTGTGCTGGTGACAGCTCTGTAGTCAATACGTTTGTGTACCCCGGAGATGTTACGTCCCTATCACAAGATACTGAACAAATAGACTTTACTATACTTGATTGTTCAGATTGAAATCCTCTCCCATCATCCTCAATATTATCTTCAATATCATCCATATATTCTTTATCCTTATTATCTTGTATATTAACATCAAAATAGTTATTTGTATTGCTCATTATATTACTCATGTTCCCTCCAATATAAAGTGGTGAAATATCAACTTTTACTAGTTTATTTGGCAGTGTTTTATCATCATTATTAATCAATGAATCTTTCTTATCTTGCCATAAATTCCTTACCTTTGGGGTTTTATTTTCCCATAATCTCTTCATACTAGCAACAAAACCAACTTCATCCTTAGTAGGTTTAACATTAGGACTAAAATGATAATCATCTACCTGAATGTTCCCATTATTCTTTTCCAATTCCATTGCTTTATTACAAAATAATTTCTCTATATTTACAGTCTCATCATTACAACTTGTATCATCAATAGCAACTGTCTCAGTACTTTTAGCATCTTCAATATAACCAGTAATTCCAGAACATATAATATCCATATAACACTCCTTAAGTAAATGTTCCATATATTCATCATTTGGTTCTATAATAATATCTGGAAGATCTATATCTGCAATTGTATAATCAAATTTGCCATCACTGTTTCTTATCTTCTCAATACATAAAGGTATATTTTCAGTTAATTTTTCTGTAATTTTCTCCAGCCGCTTTATACTATTCACTTTAGCTATCTCCATAGAGTTCAATAACTTCTTAAAGCCACTTTCTACCCTTTGAAAATGTGTACTTTCCGGGTCCATCTTCAAAAGGTCAGATTTAGAATTAAGTACAATTAAGCTACAAAGTCCCTACTTCTAATATTTATCTTAATTCCTCAGTAAATATATCAAATTCTTTAAGTATTATATCTAAGAAAAAAACTATGCAAAGCTATGCAAGCCTCTCCTAAAAGAAAAAACAAAAACAGCATTACCGTGGGGTACACATTAGCGCGTAAACCCCACGAAAATACAGGTATACATTTCCTTTTATTGGTTACAATAGGGATAAGTCTGAAAAAACTCCAAACATAATTATTTAACACTATTCAAGCTCTATGCTTAGATATTCTGAGGAAATATTTGGATATTATATGACTTCTTTACTTGGTCTAAAGGTTTATGTAAAAAAGTCTCCTTAATTTATAAATTGTCAAATGCTCAATATTCTCCTTTATCAGAAACTTGGAGTTATATCTTATACTATTTATAATCTTTAATAAATGGAAATAGAAAGCAACTATATAGTTGCGAAGCAGATCCATCGTTGTCTATGGTGTTTAGCAAAGGGTTTCAAATGTCAGGACTTACTTATCCGTATAAACTCAGAATATATCATGTTTTATTGTTTACCAATGGGTGGATTAACTTCATGCTTTCAGTTTTGTTTTGCTGCTTATTTATTTGATAAATTTCAAGCAGATGAAAATGAGATATTTGAAAAAGTCTTCCGTATATCTCCACTACTGAATGCATTTAGTAATATGCAATGGATGAAAACTTCCCATGTTACCATAAGAACCATAGAAGGTGATGATAACGCTTTAAGAATTGATTTAATAGGAAAAAATGGTATAAATAGACATCATGTAATCTATTCTGTAGTAAGTTCTAGTGATAGAATACTACTTCACCAAAATGTAACTTGGCTCAGAAGGCATGCACTGGGGATATCTCCTGGATTACTTAAAGATGTACTAAATTATATAGAAGTAAGAGAATCTCATATGACTCTCATGCTATCACCAGCAGAATCTCAGATAAGTTTTAAAATAAGTCCAATATCATTTAATGAGAATAGTATTGCAGCTAGTTCAGCAGCAGCTTATCAGGACATTCAAGTTAAAAATGAGCAGATTGACACTATATATATTTGCAATGACATTCTAATGAACAATTCCTTTACTTTTAATTCTAGAGAATTCAAGGTTATTATAGCGCTTGCAGAGACATGCCAATTGCCTCTATTTATAACATTAAGATCTCCTGGGCTCCCAATGATTATTACTATTGGTCAAAGAGCTAATATAGATTCTCATTGTATACAATATTCAAGTATTCCTTTCGAATACTATTGGGAAGATCCACTACGAAATTCTTACTTAGAAACTATAGATGAAGACTACTTAACTAAAACTCAGACTCTTAATGGATTTTCGGCTGTATTTTTAATGTCAACTACTTTAGTTAATAATACAGCTAATATATGTAATCTTGAATTAACATCTCCAAGAATAAGTCCTGTGAATGAATTGAATACTTTCACTATTAAGTCTAATCGAGATCAACAAATTCAAGAATGTAATTCTACAAATAAAGATCTCCTAGAAATAGTAAATCAAGTTGCACCGGAGAAATATGAAGTGACAACTAATGAAATGACCACAGGATTTATGAGTCTTCATTTATTTGATATACAATCTTTAGATAATACATCTGCAGAAAAGTTTAGTGTGGATATCTCACAAGAAGTCCCAATCCCACCATGTGATAAAGGGGTAGTACAGGATGACTGGCTATCCTCTATAATATGGTAATCTAGATTCGTTTATAGATTGCATAATGAATCTTGATATCTTTGATTTTCACTTGTATAATGTCGTTTCTATTTGTACTAAGATAATTCACATTCCCCTCCCTTAATAGTAACTTTAGGTTCTTTTTTTCTTTAAAAAGAAAAAAAGAAGAAAAGAAAGTGACAACTTGGCCACAGAAATCCAGATACATTTATCTTACTTGGAGTCGTATTAGGCGGGTTTGTCTGCTTATTGGAGATTCGATTTTATGGAAACTTCCCACTTCTACAATAAAGAATGCAGCATTGTAAACTTTAAGTATATCCGAATATGTCAGGTTATGGGAACAATGGTGTAAACTTAGATGATCATATAGGATACAAAAAGGAGTATGAATTCTCTAAGAGTGGTAAACAAGTAGATGACTTTATATTTGTAAATGGAGTATCTGTCAGACCACCAAGTAGCACTTGCTGCTGTACTAGCAATAATAGTAGTGTAAGCCTCCCTGTAAAACGAATATCTCATGAAGACTGGCCAGGTAGTAGTGGAGGATTAGGGGGATCAACACGCCTTATACCATCTTTCTCTGCAAAAAAGATACGGCAGATTTTACTTGCTTCTAGAAGATCTAATAAGGCTTCACGCAACGGAACAGCAGGAAGTAGCTCTGACTATATAGATGTGAGTGAATCTAGCCTAAACAATCAGAGTAGTCCCAGAACTTGTTCATTTCAAGTAAATTCTCCATCTGTATCTTCTGAAGGCAATTGTAAAGATCCAACTATAAATTATAAAGGACAGTCAATAAGTAATACTTCAAGAGATGATAATAAGTCAAGTTGTTATATGAGGAATGTACACTTTAGCTCTATTGAAACTATTAGAGGCAAAGATAATCAAATTACAACACTAGAAAAGGTTCAAAGTGATACTATAAATAAATCTAATAGGAAGCACCAAAGGAATGAAGAGAACTTTACTGACTGTACAAGTACAGTTGTTGGAGAGAGATGTGCAGTCTCTACCCATTCTTCATCAACATCTTTTGCAATTGGAACTGCTAAATCAACACCATGGTCACTTGCTTATGGAAGAAATAATTATGGGAATCCAAACTATAATAAACATATCAATGGACGTGACATCCAGCTTTCACAATTATATATTTCACAAGGACAATGCCATATGGATATTTTGAAGGAAGAAATACATTTAATGGAATTACTGGAACAGGGAGTCTTGATTTTTAACAATACTCCTGAAGAAGGAATCCTTTATATGATTGAAAATAAGCTGATTGAAAATGATCCTTTGTATATTGCAAATTTTTTGTTACATACAGATTTTTTGGATAAAAGGAAGGTTGGAGAATTGCTTGGAGGACATTCAAATTTGTCTTTGAGTATACTAAATAATTATGTACATTTGTTCAATACAAGTTCTCTAGAACCAGATGTAGCTCTTCGTTACTTTTTATCTCGTTTTTTTCTTCCTGGAGAATCTCAGATGGTATATAGAATTCTTGAAAGATTTTCAGTGAGTTATATACGCGATAATCCTAATAGTCTATTTACATCTGATCAAATTCATACTTTATGTTATGCTTTGGTTATGTTGAATACATCCCTTCATAATCCTCATGTTAGAACAAAGATGACAAAACGTGATTTTGCTTCTATGTGCACTCATTCTAGCTTGCCAGTAACTACAGCTCAATTGGAAACAATGTATGATAGAGTTTTAGAAAATGAATTCAGACCATTTTTGTCACCATCAGAGAAGATATATGGTCGTTTAGCAAGAGATCCAAAAGTTTTGAGATCTAAGCAAATATCATCAATTCATCCTGTATTGTTACAGAAGGGATCTATATTTAGGAAATATCATAGACGCAACAAACCAATTATTATAGTTGCTTGGATATCTTCTGATGAAAAATTCTTTTGTTGGAAACGTATTCGGAGAAATTCTGCAAGTTTTTTTAATCCGAATATTGTTGTCTCTAACTCATCATTACCACAACAAAATACATCTTTAGTACCTGACAAATCCTCTAAATCACTTTTTAAGAAGAAAGTACAGAAACTATTACATTTAGATAATTCAGATATGCATTATGTATTACTTGAACATATTGCAGATATAAATGTAAGCATTTCTGGATCTATATCCTTCCAGAGATATAGTAGAAAGCTCCAAAATGATATGGAATCTAGATGCTTCTCTATAATTACTAAATCAGGTGAAACTATCGACCTATGTACTATAGATTCAACTTATCCATCACTTTTAATGTGGACAAGATTTTTTCATCAGATAATACTTAAAAATCAGGAAATTTCAGATAGTACTGGTAATACCAGTTCGAATAAAATTAATAGATGTGGAGTTCAGAACTCTGTATCAAGGACTTCTGCAACCTCTTGTCCTTATACTGATTTAGAAGATTCTGAAACAAAAAATATATGTGATACTGTTAGTAATATTGAACAAGGTGACATTAAACTTACGCAAGATCAAGATAGAGGTATTGAGAATGGATTACTGAGAGTATGGTATCATGGTATTTTTTTAAGATGGGAGAACCATTGGAGTCATCACTCTTATGTTGGCCCTAATCAGACTTGGTTTAATAATAATAAATTAAATTCCACTAGTGATGTCACCCCTCAGACAGGACAAGATGAAAATTCATTTGCTATGCCTTTGACAAGCTCTAACTTAAATCATCAAAACAATACAGATATAAATAATCATTACATAATCTCTCAACTCCATGCTACTTGTGGAGAATCCCAATTATCTTACTTAAAAAATAAAAGAGGAAAAAGTGGAAAATTTTTTGGAAATGATCTAAGTATTGTTAACACAAATTATAAGACTAATATTTATGATCCAGAATCTAGAGTACAAAATAGGGGCTTAATAAAATTTGGGAAGTCTTGGTTCAAGAAAAGAAATGTTTTTAAAAAGTACTCTAGATCTATCCATGAACAACAGGAACTAAATAATATTTGGAATTTACAGTTCTTTAATAATATTACAGAACGTCCAATTAATTATCAAGCTCCAATCTCCCATCTTATCTTGTATCTTTGGACTAATAACCTCCCTCATACATATAGAGGTATTTTATGGTCTATTGCTATAGGAAATATCTTACAAATAAATCTGTATATATTTCAGAACTTGTTAGAACAAAGAAGAAAAGTATCACAAAACCAAATCAATATTGTAAATGGAATAGTAGATAATGAAATACATTCAAATATGAACTCATCATCTAATAATAATAGTTCATCCTCTTGTGATCAAAATGACAATATTGAGAATAATGTAGGACCTTTACAAGCTTCTTTTGAAATCCATGTAAAAAGATTTCATAGAGATATTGTTAATGTGTTTCCATCTATTCAGAATCATTATATTGGTGTTGGCACCATTCTTGGAAAGAGAGTATGGGACACGAACACTTTAAGTGTAGATTCAAATTCATACAAAAACTATAAGGAAAATTTTGAATCCCAAACAAACCCTGTATCTGATAGCTATCCTACAGATCTATATAAAATAAGTGAAGGAACTAAAATACTTGTTGAATGTTTTATTGCATATAGACCAGATATTGGATATGTAGAAGGTATGGGAAATATTGCAGTGATACTCCTATTATTTAATAATAGCTTATATGAGGCATTTATATCTTTTGCTAATCTTCTTCATAGTGGATACTTCCTTGATTTTTTTCTTTTAAATAGAAGAAATGTAAAGATGAGACTAGATTTCTTTGATTCATTATTTAGAGAAATAATGCCATCCTTAGCTCATCACTTTGATGTCCTTAGTATCACATCTGATACTTATTTGATGTCTTGGTTTACATCTATGTTTTCTAACTGTTTACCAATTCAGATTATACCTAAAGTATGGGATTCTCTATTTCTTTTTGGTGAACCATTTGCATTCCAAGTTGCTATTGCTATCCTCAAATATCATGAGCATAAACTTGTCATGACATCATTTGAAGGATGTATCTCTATTCTTCATGGAGTTCCCAAGACTTTTGACTTAAAAAGATTTAATTCTGCATTGGAACAGTTTAATGGATTAATATCGAATAAATTTGGATATTGGTTAACTGCTCAGAAGCTATCTAAACAAAAGGCAGATCTACTTGAAGAACTACTATAGTATTGAACTAGCTCATAGAGTGAATTATTATCAACTTGGAATGTCAATCTTGTATGAATTATTTTACTGTATATATGATCTTAAATTAATATTGAACATAATGATATATATACTTATAAGTTTTTATTTATTCATTTATGTGAAAAAGTAGAAACGAAGATTTTGTCTGTATCTCCAAATATTGCTATGTTCATTTATATATAACATATTGTAATGTAATTGTCACTTCGGATGTTTTGTGCCAATATCAATAATTCGAAAACACATCTATAAAATTTTGCTACATTAAGAACTTGCTGCATTGACATGGCGCCTGATATGAGACATATTGTGAGATATCGGGTATTGATTTTAGATACATGGAAAGTGCAGTCTCAGGAATTCCGTTAAATAAATCTGAAAAGATAGTATTTGTAAGTAGATATAACTAGGGGATAACTTGGAAAGTAATTTTTGACAAAACCCTTTTTTTTTTTTACTATTATAATATCAGGAAACTGGATGTTTGTAGCAATACAACTATGACTAATTCACAACTTCAAAGTCCGGTATCTCTTAATCTAAAAACAGGATTTGGTACGGAAGTAAAGATTAAGGATAAAGTGCCATATTATGAAGAAGAGGATAAGACCCCTGTGAAGAAATACTCTCCTGTACATAGAACAACAGGAGCTCCACTTTATAGGACAGCAATGTATAATAGTGACAAAATTAATATAGCTAATTCATTGTTATTGCCATCTATACGTAGTAAATCTTTTAATTGCAATGACGATTGGAATATTCCAAGCAAACCATTATCTCCAGCATCTACAATGACACCTTTGACCCCAAATTATATGACATCAAGTCCTCTGAAAATTGAGTCCCCAAATTCAATTTCCTCAGTCTGTTGTTTGACACCATGTATGTCACCTAATATGAAGATATCTCCTAATCGCTTTGCAGATTTATATAGAAATAGATCTTGGGTACTGGGTGAGAATGAAAGTATTAATGTTGAAGTTAATAATAATGAGGAATTAGATTTGTGGAGACACAAACAAAAGCCAGGAAATAAAGTGGAATTGTTGAAAAAAGGGTTGAACTCCGAGGTAAAAGCAAAGCCAATGAAAGTGGTAAATACAACAGCAGTCAATACGATAAAACCAATAAAATGGAAAATCAATTCTTTTGATTCTGGCACTAAGCCCTCAAGTCCAAAAAGTTGCCCTAACTTATTGGTTGATTGTTGGAATACAAGTCCAAAATATACTCCAACTGAACAAATAAAGGCACCAGTAAAAGAATTCAAAGATACTCAATGCAATCTATTCAAAGAGCCTTTAAAAACAATTAGAAGTCCTTGTAAGAATATCAAGGGAGCTATTGAATCTATTGAATACACTGGGAAATTTTTAGCTAGTACCTGTATGTATATTGCTAATCTTTTTGACTTTGACTCCAAGGATATTCAGGGGAGTCTACAGGACTATGATCATTTTTCTTTATGTGACCTTCCAGCATTTCCTGTTGTATCTGTAGAAATACCTACTAATACTGTAATATTACAATGTATGGAGTGTGATATGCTCTTTTATTCTGAACTTCCATTAACTAAACAACAATTGAGCTCAATAGGTATATTAGAACCAGATCCAATTCCATTAGGTAATTTAGGCCCATTTGTCCCAAATGATGAAATCTTCAATAGGGACTCACCTTTTTATTGCTGGGGCAATATGCAACCTAGAGAATTATCCCCAAATCAAATTGAATACCTGAAAAGCGTAGATCTAAGGACAGTAAAGAGATTATCAATTCAAGATATAGTGGATTTATATTATTATAGGTACAGAAGAGATCGAAGATTTGAAAAAGATTTCCTATCCTCTGTAATGGTAGATGATCGCCTACATCTCTATAAATTTTATAGAGAAACTTTACATGCTGCAAATAATGGCAACAAGACTCCACTTCCAGATGTTGGGGATTTCCTAATGCCTTCACCTTGGGATCCAATTAGAACCTCTAAATCTCGTAAACCTAAAGCTCCAAATAAAGACTTTGAACTTGACTCTAATGGCTTTGTAATACTACCTCAACTTCCTAAAATAAAATATAATATACGTGATAAAATATTTACCCCCGATATATCACCTTCTGTCCCATTTATTTTAGATAGAGTGAAATAATATGAATCTAGCTAGTTGATTAGGGCTTAAATTCTGAATTAGAGTACATAATTTTCAACTTCGAAGTGCAAATATATACTTGTAAATTTAAAGATCCTACGGAATAGAAAACTTTAGAATCCTAAGAAGTACAGAATATAAATACTGAATTCATAATACATATAAACTTCAATATTTAATAGCTTTAATTGTATTTAATACCAAGTCATCTTCTTCAGCTTGTAACTGTTCGATTTCAGCATCTAAAATACTTTCAATCTCTCTCAAATTATCTAATTCATATGGATTAAATTCTAAATTCCCCGAATTATCCATTTCTAACTCAGATATATTAGAAATATCGAAGTTACCTCGTACTTTTTGATGTGATATATTTAATTTCATATTATTTTTATCATCCTTTTGGGACTTAGGAGGATTTATATTGTTAGTTTCAGATTCAAGTTTAACCATATAATAATCAGGTGGAGTATCTTCAATATCATCAGGACTATCTTTAGTATAATTATCAGGTTCTGTAACTGGAGTACAATACCAATCGAAGGGATCTTTACAAGTGTTTTCTCTTTCCTGTTTTAAATACTCTTGATTATTAATAAAACTACTTTTTTCTTGAAAATCATCCACTAAGTTATTACTAATATCAAACTCAGTATCTCCATTAGAATTTAAACCATATTTATTATCTGTATCCTTAGTTAAATCACTTAAAATATGGTCAGGAGCACAAGTTGATGTTTCATTAATATCTAGTATATATTCCTCATAGTTTAATTGTTCTATTTCCTTTACAGTATTCAAAACTTGTTCATTTAACTGGTCATGAATTGAGTAATTACAAAATTTACTTATATCTTTATTATTAAAAGTACTTGAATTTGGCTTATTAGTAGTTGTATCATCTCTAGCTGTCGTATTATATAATAAAAGCTTCATATCAGTTGAATTACTATCCTGCAAAGATAAATTATCTTTATTTGCCCTTATAAGTTCAATACCTACAACTGTTTCTAAGTCCTCCATTTTATTATTATTTGTAATATCAGTAGTCACATCCGAATTTTTATTCAAAGCCTGATCTTTATTCATAGTTATTTTAGGGTTAGATCCCTTATTCATTTCAATGCTTAGGTTTTCATTATTTTTCACTTCTAATTTATCCAATTTATTACTTGAGATATCAGAGATATCTAAATTAGATCCATTATCTAAAACTTCATTTTTCTTTAAATTACAGTTCACCTCTTTATTCTCATTATATTCTTTAATTGATCTCTGTTCTTTATCACCTGTATTAAATTCTTTATCTGAAGTATTTCTTAAATTTGTTTTTTGCATATTAGATAACTTTACCTGTGAATATTGTGCATTAGCCTTCATATTCTCTATATGCATTCTTCTTAGTTCTGTTAATCTTGTTGGCTTCATATAATTTGGTATGCCACCTACCAATTGTCTAGATTTCTGCTTACTACTATTGCATAGCATTTTAGCTTGCTTTTCTACTTCTATATTTAAACTATTCATATTATTACCCCCTATCTCTGTATTTGAAGTACCACTCAAAATACTAACACCTAATTTAGCAATATAAGATGCCATTAATTGCCTTCCACTTGGAGTTGAATTCAATAATTCAGCCAAATACTCTTGATACACAACGGGTAAATGTATCATAATGGCATTGTTAAACTCGAACATTCCAATATCATTATTCTTTGAATCTACGTTAAAAATTATTTCAGGCCAACATTCTGCTAAATACTCTAATAAAATCAAAGTAAACTTTTCATATTTCCACCAATGAAATAGTAAAGAAAGTGGAATTAAACAAAACCATGTAAATGGATTTATATATGAAATATTAGTAAAAGAGTAATCATTTATAGATTTAGAACATTTGCTAAAAGTGAAATGAATGCCATTTGCAATTAGTTTCATTAGCTCAACCCTTTTATTTTCTGTACTGCCTTCTTGCCTCTCTGCTATATATTCTCTATCTAATCTATCTAACTCACTCTTATCTCTTGTAGAAACTTGTTCTATATGAAGGTATATTTTCATGTACTCATCAACATGATTGGAGTACAATATCTCACGCCTTCTCATTATATATGTTGAGTAGTTTAGTAATAAAAACAAAGATTTCCATATAGCTAGAGATGAGAAAATAGACAAAAATTTCTCTGAACATAAAGTAAATTTCTTATGAAAAACCTTCATCTCTAGTTTATAAGTCTTATCATTCATCTTCTCAAAGGAGCTTAGCATAATATCTGAAAATACTGCAGTTACTACACCAGACCATAATAAATCGTCATTATCCCTATATATCTCAATATACCAGATATTATTAAATACTCCTTTGGAAATTAATATTGTCTTACATATTATCCAAAGCATATCTATCCCTATAATGTTGTTCTTGTCCAAATGTTCACATTCTGAATAATACTTAGATTGTTCCTTGTCATTTGCATCTGATAATTCCATATCACCCCACCTTTATTTATATAGTCCTATCATATCACTTCTATTATATTCTCTATTTTAAAATATTTCCAAATTTTAAGTATTATACCACATGAATTTTGCACAGTTGCCCCTAAGAAATTGTGGCGCCATATTTGTCAATAAGGGTATTCACCAAAAATTACCTTTTTTTAAAAAAAAAAAATAGGAGAAATTATGTATAATATATATCTACATAATTATATGTACCATATATCAATACATTTTCTAAATAATCAACAAGTATTATATGATAATTCTCTCCATTAACAGATTACTATGGCAAAATATAAAGAAAAGAGACTTCAATTTAAACGTCTTGGAATCTAGGCGGTGCATTAGTAATTAACCTATTTACTAACGAAATACTTTTTATTTTAGAATTTACTTATTCCCCTATAAATATGATAAGGAACTTTATAAGAAAAAGAAAAGTATTATCATTATCTTTCATATATAGTAAAGATATATCTAATAATGAGGAGTGGTTATGTAATGGATAATAATTACAAGTAGTAAAGATAAAGGTATCATAATTTCTAAAACTTAACAACGAATCTACAGAAATTATTGAAAGCCTTTATATTAGAAGATAAGGGAAAGTGTAGAAATATGTATAAAAGATTTCTTCCATATACTTATTTATAAATATTTTATTATAAAAAAAGGCATGGACGTATACACACCATCTCTCTATAAAATTTCTATCTATTAATTGATGCACTACAACTACTTGCGGTATACCATACGTGCGGTCACATCTTAACAATATACGTAGATTAATTAGATAGTATAACTATTCAAAAAGTTAGGTTGGATAGCTCAAAGTTTTCGTGGGGTAGGAGAGAAAAGTAAGGTTTTCTTGGATTTATTAATGTATAACTCAGACTAGAGTTGCAGTTTCAACAGTACCAATTTAGAGATTTTTTTTTTTTTTTTTTGAAGGTACATATAGTATTATAGTGGAAATTTATAGATATTTTGAGCATTGAGAGTTAAATATACCGAGATTGGTGGTGTTACTCTGTAACTTAGAATACTTTCGTTGGATTGACGAGGTTGGTAAATTTATTAATAATAAGAAGTGAAGAAAGTATCATATATAAAACCCAACTTTTAAATATAAAGGTATATTTAAACATTATCCACCTTTTTGTAATATTGATGTCATCAACTACAGTTGTAAAACCAAGAGTTCCAACACGAGCACGTGGAGAAAGAGTATATAAGCCAGGTGGAAAAAAAGAGTGGCGTGTTGTATTTTGGACGCATGAATCTAATAAACCAAGTAGAAGACAATGCTCATTTAGTGAAGCTAAATATGGAAAAGAAGCTGCATCTTTACTTTCACGTGCTGTTTTAGACTATATAGATGTAAAAGGTGTTATACCTGATGATTTACATGATCCACCAATTCTTGATCCAGCAAAAAAAGAATTAATAGATTATTATAGCGCACTTCATGAGACTAGGAAAGCTTCTCAAAAGAAAATAAGACAAAGAAGTAAGTATAAGCAATCTCAAGAAGAAAGTATAGTTCCATTATATACACTTACCCAATCTGCAAGTTTAACAAATATATCGAGTAAGAAAAAATTACCTTTATTACAACCAGTATCTTCATTATCTGATACACTGGTATATTTAATGAATTCCAAGGATAATAACAATATGAGTAATAAATCTGAAATTGAAGGTATCAAAAATAATGGTGATAATAGTTTAAGTACCACCAGTATATTTTCTACTACTTCATCAACTAGTAGTGTAAGTAATTCAAGTGATAAGTGTAGTTTATCACCTTCAACATCTCCTATTTCAATCGCAACAAATCATATAATTCGAGGATCGAATACTGACAGTGATATTGGTTTAGTTGACAATATTTATAATCCAGGTATATTGACAAGTTTTGGAAATTTAGGTAATTGCAATATTTCAAATGCAGAGCATGTAGGTTCACAATTTCCAATAACAAAAGGACCATCATATATTGATAATAGTACGAATGAAAGCCAACATGAGAATTTTACAACTATCGCAAATTCTCTTCTGAATAATTTGAGTAAGAATGTCCTATTATCTGGAAATATGATGTCCCCTCTTAATTCTTTAATTAATCAACAATATCCAACAGCATTACCACCACCATTACCAGATATATTGTCAAATAATCAATTACCTCTGAATTCTGAACTCCAATTATTTATTAACCAGACTTTTCAACAACTATATCGAAATCAATTTAGTTTAATAAATATGAGCAATTTTCAGCACATAGCAATTAATAATCTACCTATTGTAAGTATTCAAGGAATAGATACTTTGAAAACTGATCAGCAAAGTTATATTGATCCATTTTTCAAAGTGAGATCTCCAGCTACTAATTCAGATATGGAACTAACCAAATCAAATGTAAACTCCTCACTAATAAAAGAAACACCTGATTCACCCAAACCAGTATAGATTACTCCAATGTCTACATCTGATACATCAGATTTTATATTAAAGTGATGTATCTGCTATATAAATCCAATGTACACAATTCCTTCAATAATAATGAAGATAAATAGAAATGAAAATCAAATATAGATTAGTGGCTGCTGAGTTTGCTAGTGCACAAAGTTTGCACCTGCAAAAAAGCTATGGTTTACTTAATTTGTTAGACAGTTAAATATGAGATAAATAATGAAAGTAATATTAAAGTACTGCTTAATATTATATCTCAGATCTTCATTGGATGTAAATAAGTTGTCTTAGACTTTATTATTATCGCTAAATGCCAAAATATGTTATTGATTTCACTAGAAATACCCTCCAGAATTCACCACTTTATCTCAACGAGTATTTGTTATGATGCTCTCTAATGTAATTAATTCCTAGACTTCCCCAGTTATTAAAAGAAAGGAAATGTAGTAATTACAGATGATGCTTTTGATTATACCACGTCTTGTAATTGCACCGCTAACTCCTTAGATTTTTTTTTTAAATACACTTTGTTCTATTCATGTATACTGATCCACCAATAGAATTCGAAAGATTAATTGAAGATGCAAGACACACTTTGAAGTGTATAAAGGAAGATGTTAGATTACCATGTAAGATTATTTCTAACAAAAAATTATACAATATATTACAACTAGTAATAAAAAGAGGCAACGAATTTCCAGGAGATTACCCAAAAGTGACTATTTGTGACATTAGGAGTCACTACAAATATCTTAGCAGTGATCATATTTATAGTGCAGTGAATTATGATACTATTGAAATAGTTAAAGAGAATGTTAAACCAATGAGAGATAGTAGTGATATTATAAATAATGTAATCCATTATATATTATATGATGAAGATGGTGAAATTTGCAATCAGATTGAAAATCCTACTAATAAGATAATTGTATATTTATCCAAATCTTTACATAGAGTGAAGTCAATACATTTGTTAAAGGGAGGATATAATTGTTTTTACAATGAATTCCCATATTTATGTATCAGTAATGATGCAGAGAAGTGTCAAATTTCAGTGACTCCATCATTATCTGATATAAATAATATATTTAAATCAAAGGCAATATCTGCATTACAATATCCAGTAATCTTTGGTTGGTCAGATAATTATAAAATATACTTAGCAAATGTTTTTCAAGGATGCCACCCAGAAATTACAAATCAATTAATGATTAAAACTATAATTGATTATACAACCAATGGTATTTATCCTAAAAATCGAGATATTCATTACTTTCATATTAGTAATGCTGAAGAACAAATAGATGAATATTATATAAATCAAGAAGGTAGATATTCTTCATCTCTAACTAATAGTATCTTACCATTTGAAGAAACTATAAAATTATTAAAACAGTTATTATCTGAACATTCAAATAAATTAGATCAAATTTTTCCAATTATGATTGTTGCTGTAGATTTAGACAATAGCAAAGTCGCCATAGCAGCTGCAATTATAAGTTACTTTAGAAATTGGCCTATAACAACTTCACTCATTTTTATACTTAATCAGCTAGGACTTGACAATTTAATAATACAAAAAGATTCTTTATTATACAAGTTACTTCACCCATCAAACGAACATATATCACAACTTTTGAAGATCAATTTAAAATAGAATATAATATAGGTTGATAATAATAATAAAATTCATTTAAATGTCTCCATTATATATTAGAGCTTCTTGTTGCTGAGATCTATTTTCTTTTTAAAAAAGAAATCCCAATATATTCTAAATGTCCCTTTCTCTTTAATATGAACAGATCATATATACTATTTTCAAATTAGAAAGATCAGTTCATTGGTATGTCTGGGAAACACTCCTCAAAAGTCTTTTTTGGATGTTTGGCTTCCCAGTGCTGTTTCAACAATGGTCTTGTCTGAACTTTCATAAATGGTTGTAGACAGACATTACATTTCAAACTCATTGCTTCAGCATTAACTTTTAGTTGGGATTTTCCTTCTTTAGGAATATTAGCAGCTTTTCTTTCACGATTTTGCGTTCTTTTGCATGCATTCCCACCTTTACCCATATTAAAATACTGTCACCCCTTAAAGAAAAAGGGAAATAGAATAATTTATCTATTATGATTTTAAAGCGCCGGTACTGTGTTAAAGTTTCAGAAACCAGTCACCTGCTTTAGCTTGATGGCACACAATATGTAACTTCGGAAATATCAAGTAGCTCTAACTATATAAGGGTATCTGTATATTCATGTTATTTATAGAGTTAAATCTGACCTTTAAATTGAAATTAGATGATTTTGTCAAGTGAGATTTACTCCAATTCTGAAATCCTTGATGTTATTACAGGAAGATTTTTCCCTAATGAAGATCAGTTATACAACCCAAGCTATCGTGAAATTGCTGTAATAAAAGGCAATAGAATTGATGTATATAAAATTGACTGGATATCAGATAATTATACTTCTGAAAAGCTGAGTTTTTATGCCTCTAGACCTTATATTGGCATTTGGAGATATTCCTGTAAAGAGTCAAAATATGATTCAATTTTGGCTTTAGACTGCAATTTAAACTTATACTTGCTAAGTATTAGGCTTATACAAGCTCCCCATACCAATTATGATTGTAATACTAAATATAAATTAACAAATATCCAAAAAAATTATTCCAATGAGAAATCTAGCTCCCATTTTGAAGATTTCCTTCAAATAAACAATGATAATAGAGAATATATACTTAAATTAAAGTACTTTATTTATCTTGAGTCTAAAATATCATTGATTGATCCATTTGGAATAGAAATCCAGCCATTTCTAAGCCAAAGAAATATACAACCTGACACACTGAACTTTAACAACTTATATAATACTCAAAGTATATCTAAACCACCAAATATTCAAGTTTCAGTTGAATATAATACAGGTTGTATTGCTATATCTTCATACTATAACAGAATCGCTCTTATAGTACCTAACAGAAATATTTCAAATGATAATACAAGAACCAACTTAAAGATACGCTCACTCTCCTTCTACTCAATTCAACCAGATATGCAACTCATATCTTTCCAATTCTTTTTTGACTCAACTTTAAATAGCTCTTGTCTCTACTTGCTATTCTATCAAATAAAAGAAGAAAGCTTATACTCCAGCTTAGCTCATAAAATTATTTGGCCAAACTGGAACCAGATTTTTATATTTTCACACAATGACCAAATTTGGTATTCTCAATATCCACCAGATGAATTAATTTATCCACTGAGAGAGTCTAAATTACATATTTTAAATTTAAATAATGATTACTCATCTAATTTCAAAAAGATCCAAAATTATATAAATATACTGCACTTTTGTATGGATGATACAGGGAATTTATATGTGGATGGGACTTATGTGCAAACACCGGTATCCGATCCTAAAAAAAAATATCTACATACTTTTATTATTTGTAATGGTTTAGAGAACTTATTGAGTATCACAGTTGGATATATTGATAAATATAATAACTGTGAAGAATTGTGGAGATGGTCTGATAATATGAAATATGTATATTTCCGTGAATTAGTAAAACTGAAGAGTGAATTTAAACTATCCTTAAAAGAACCACCTATTATAGCTTCTAAAAGAAATATATCAGAATACTCTAATAAGAGCATTATTAAAGTATTTTTGGCTGGAGGTCAAAATGACTACTTTGTGTTAGTAATAGTTGTAAATCTTGACGAAATAGAAGAAGTTAAATGTACAGGATACTGCAACTCAATTAAAATGTCATTTCCAGATATATGTAATGTTTCCATATTAAATTACTATCCAAATCCTACTGAAGAATCTTTAACTCTACTATTCACAAGTAGTATAGGGATTATGAAACAAGTAACGTTCCCCTCAATAGAACAATCATGGCTTGTATCTCCTCATGAAAGTGAAATCTTCCGTACATTTGCAGCCGAAGCAGTTAAAATTGACAACCATACTACTATATTATTAGGAGGTATAAAATTTACTTGGACAAAATCCAATAATAATGATACAAGCTATTCTTGGAAACAGCAGTCGGTCCTAAGAATGATTAGATGTGGAATACAAACGTATGAAGAATCTAAATCCATGGGAACTTTTTTTGGTGTTATTAGACTATTTTCCTTTTCTATTATACATAATAATAATATATATGGACTAATTATAGTTTCATATCCCCACAAAACTGAATTATTACTTATTGCATACGATGAAACGAAACAAATAAAGCAGATAGATTTTGCAAAAAACACAATAAATTTGCAAAAGTGGTACCCTAAAAATGTCAAGTTCTATGCACCATATTTGAATTTTCCAACAATATATTGTACATGGTTAGATAATAAAAAGAACATACTTATCCATATTACTAGTCAATTCATCAACTTAATATTTATTAATATGGATGAAATATTGAATATATCAGATCAATTACCGGAATCTCAATCGAACTATTCACAACTAGTCAATAAAATTATGTGGAGGGTTAATTCAGATGATGAAAAGATTCAAGATGCATGTTTTGTTGAAAAAAGTATATTTGTACTGATAGATTCGATGAAAATGTTTCAAATTATTATTGATACTAACTCAACTTCTATAATAGCAGGATATTTGTTGAGTGGCATTTCATTTAACAATGTCTCATCTTTCCTAGTATCAAAGTGGCATGATAAATATATACTACTTTTGGGAAATTGGCAGAATGAGATTTCAATTGGGAATATTCTAGATTGTGGTATTGTAGAGAAGGTATCTAAGATGAAGCTTCCTTTAAAATCAAGTTCTCTATATAGTCGAATATCTTCAGTTAGGATAGAACAGGATCATATTTATATTATGAATAGTATTGGTCAATTTTACTATATAGAAATTAAGGAGATAAGTTCTAAAAAATTTAAAAGTAAATTAAAACTACAAATAAATTACCAATTTAATGTCAATGAACACTTAGAATTGGAGAATTTTTTTTTAGACTGGCAAATAGTAAGCTACAACTTGTCATTTATAACTAGTGATAAATGTATGGTTAAACATCAATTTTTCGTCAAATCTATATACAAAAATTACATAATAGATATATTTGCAACTAGAAATGTTAAATTTCAGCATTATATAAATACTATTCAACTACCTAAATCTTCAAATTTGGCAATTTTTAACTATCCGACCAAGTATTGGAAATATCAATCTCATATTTTAGTTTGTATCAAAGGAGAAAAGAATTCTATGCATTTGATTAGCCCATCCAAATCTAAAATATATTTACAAGATTTTTATTTACCACTACAACACAATTCTGAAGTAATTGGTGGAATGTCCCTTTTAAAATATAAAAAACTGTTAATATGGAGCACTCCAAAAATACCAATTTTGTTGAAACAATTCAACGAGCAAAATTATCATTCTCAATTACTTCTAATGGAACTTGAACCAAAAATCAGAATTATTGGATCTCTAAAATTTCTAAATAGTCGAACCAATAATATCATGAATGTCTGTTCAAGAGTTTTTGAAAGCTTCAATTGGGTGAGTAAAGATATTAAATTAGATGATACAAGCAACGATGTATTTGTTCTTATATTCTCAGATATTCAGTACTTGGAAGATAATTTTGGAAGATTGACCTTATATAATATTTCAGTGTCAGATCATCTCCATTGGAAAAAATATAATCAAGTTAAAAATTGTAATCTGCAATATAAATACAAAAATCCATTTACTAATCTAGGCAGTCACATTTTGGAAGGAAGTACACGTATAATTCAACATCCACTATATTCAGATAGATTTTTATTTCTAATAAATAATAGATTAAAAGTTGACAATAAAATAACTAATATAAATAAAACTGATCCTGAAATTAAATATTGCGATAAGTTCATTCCTGATGAGATATATTCAATTATAATTTTATACCATCTTTGTAGAGCAAATGACTTTATAGAAGTAACTTATCCCAAAGATTTAAGTAAAAAAGGAAGTAATTTCAACTTTAGCTGCGAAATACAGCTAATTGAAAAAAAAAGGATATATATAAAATCTTTTATTGAAAAAGCAAGTTTTAAAAGCAGTAATCTCTTATCATTTACAACTCTTCTGAATAAAAATGACAGTATTATTCAAGTGGAAGAAAATACTATGAAGATCATTGAGACATCAGAATACTGTAGGGAATTTGAAATATTTCCAAAAGATCAGCGTAAAAGTACAAACCAATGCGATTACTTACAAGATAGTATATTTTTTACTCAAAGACCAGTTGGAGATTATGAAGATAAAATGATTAAGCCTTTTAAAACATCTTTGGTAGATTTTAGTCTATATATTGAGAAGATTCTACTTAATAATAAGACAAGTATTATCCCATTTAGAGATATACTAACAATCACTAAGTCTAATAAAGAAAATTCATTATACTGGGTAACTCCAAATTGTCACATTGGCAAAATAACCTTTATCGATGCCGAAACTAAACTCTATCTTTATGGACTTCAAACTATAATGGCTTATTTGTATAAGACAAAAGTAATCCAAGTACATTCAAACTTATGCAATCCTTCACTCTCTCCTTGTATTGATAACTTATTATTTAAATATTTCGATATATTTTGGACCCAGTATTATAAAAATAACACAATTAACAAAGTGGTAATGATAAACCAAATTTTTGATGAAATAAAAAATAAAACCTCAATAAATAGTTCAAATTTTCAAAATTTATCAGAAATTTCACTGGACATATATATATTATCTTTATATTGTAATACCTGTAATTACTGTATAAAGTGGAGAATTTTTGCTACAATTACTTATTGGTGGAATCACATCATTTATTTAACAAAAAATTCAATAAAACAAAATACTTATAAAATTTTAAAATGTCCAATACTAAGTCAATGGAATATGGACTGTAATACCCTGTATACAAATTATATGGAAACTAATAATACCTCATTAATTCATGACAAAATTGCCAACTTCCACCACTTATATATAGGTACACTGGAACTTGACAAATATATACATGATACTTTGTTATCATGAAGTCTAGTTCTTCGAACTTTTAAATCTTATTCCAAATAAAATCCAAGAGAAACCTACCTATATTATTATATTAAGAAATATCAATACAATGTTATGAATAAATTCATGAATTTAATTTGTTGCACTCCTATCTAATATTTATTTTACTGTGTAAGACTTTAATCCAGATTTGTTACTTTTCATCATATCTAATCTTCCTTTTAAAGGATTTCTCTCTCTATAAAATTCACCATTAACTCTTCCAGCATCTTTCCTGAACAAATTCTTAAATCCAAATGTACGACCCTTTATATATAATGGACTAGAGATATGTGGAGTGGGCAATTTCAAATTTAATTCTTTATTTAGGGCCATAATATATTTTGAATACTTCCTCTTAATGTTACGAAGAGAATGTTTGAAAGAATTCATATTCTTAAATTTCGAAGCACAATTACTAAACTTTGATAAACTTAACTCTGCAGCTTCTGTACTAAAATCTACTTCTTCTAGAATAGCAAACATCCTCAATACACTTTTATTGACATATTGCTCTTTATAAATCTTCAATTGGTTTTCTGTCTTTACAAATACTGGTAAAATTATACGAAGTAAAATATCCCTTGGATTTCTTGTAGTTAGCCTAGGAGTCTTAGAAAAATTAAATAACTCATTTAATTTTTCAAAAGACTCTGAAATTACATCAAACATAGCATAAATACCATCATATAATGGTGTGAGTGTATTAAAAGAATCCAAAAACAACGCAGAACATGGATAATTTGGTGAACCCTTAAACCAATTAGTATAAAAGTTTTTTATATCTACCTCCATTTTAAGAGTCTTTCTAGAAACCGAAGAATTTGAATCTATATAATTTTCTGCTATTAATAATCCATTAAATAACTCTACCTTTACATCATCCCAAAATTGATAATTAGGAGTGTGAATTAAACGTATCATATCATGGAGCTTTGATGATAGAAATCTAAAGTGAGCAAATCCATCAATAACACCAGCATTATAAGCCTGATATTGCCCATTTGGAGTCACTAGATATCTCCATGTAAGCTTATTTATAGGAGTAAATAAAGCAATAGGGATAGACATTACAATTCCACTTAATTTATAAACTTCATCACGTCCATTTAAAATATTTTTTGGTAAATCCTCTGGTTGAATTGAAAGAATATCAGATCGTACGATACTTGAACAAAAACTTAATATATTCCCATCCAACCATTTATCCCATTTATTTAATCTATCCATACATTCACTATATGTTACAGCAGAAAACAGGTCCTTTGAAATCTCCTCGACATTTTGGTGAAAACCCAAGTAATTAGAAATAAATGTAATTATACGTGACATTCTTGGGTGTTCCATTGTTACAAATAACGAGAATTTAGGACTGGCATTAATTTCAACTCTTGGATCATTTGATTTCAATTCCCCCAATAAATCATGAAAAATAGGAACTTTTACATTAATCATCTTCAATTTATCTCTTAATTTATCAGATGAAATAATGTCATCAGATAATAAAATAGAAGTAAATTCTGTGTTTGCTTCATCAATACTTATAGGTACTACCGAATCGAGAGGAGGAAAAATATTCAGATCCTCATACTTCCTCTCAACAGATGTATCTGTATCAGCATCTAATTGAGAAATATCATGTACTTCCTTTAAACTATCATCAATTCCAACTGATTTATCCACTATATCTTGATTTATAAATTCAGGTACTTCGGTTGACATTTCAAAATTAGGACTGGCAAATCCCATTGTTGAAGGTGATAATTCTACATTTGTAGCATCTACAATAATAAAAAAAGCTACAATATAACTTAATACATAGAATAATGGACTCATCCTTGTGCTTAATATCCCAATTTAAATACAACACAACACAATGAATCAAAACTTTGCACTACTTAATCTGCAAGTATTCCTTTATATTGGAATCTTACTGAAATTTCATGAGTCGACATTACGCACTAATCTTAAAATTAGTGGTATTGTCTTATAAATTCCCGCTATTTGCTAATATGATGGCGCAACTGACTTTTAACTTCTTAGGTATTTATAAAGAAAAGAAAGATACTTATTAAACCTAGCTAGAATATATATAAGCCCCAAATATAAAAGAAACTTGAATATTTACTCAGTTTGCTAAGTATATTAAGCAAGAAGAGTGTCTAAGATTACCATGTATATAGAGAATCCAATAGATTCTATATTGTCATTAACATTTGACTCAGTAAATTCACATACTCGAATCAAGCTGTATGATATTAGTTTGTTACCCTCAAACTATTCTATAAATCTAATACCAATACCAATTATATAACTTCTATTATACTCAAAATCTAAAAAATCTCTTCATAGAACTACAAATATATTGAAGTCATCTCTATAACTATAAAAGATCAAATATTCCCAAACACATATATAAATATATTACAGATATTCATAAGTTTTTCCTCAAATATAGAATCTATATCTTGTACTTCAATTACTTTAATAAAAGCATTGGTACATGTATAAAGAGTAGGAAGTTCATAAGAACTAAGATCTTTTAATATATATTCTGAAACTTTACATAGGGGATATTTTAAACTACCATTATATAAATTATTTATAGGAAAACTTGGAAGTATTATTAATAATATCTCTGCAACAATATCCTTTGTAGGACCCAAATGTGAATCAAAATCCCCATTTAAATCACAGGAATCAAACAATAATGAAGAAGATTTTAATATATTATTAATAGTAGATGGACTAACTGACTTTTCATTTCTGAATATTTGAGGATTAATACCTTTTGGCTTGTTTAATCTAAGATATCTATAAATAGCCCCACATCTTAAAATAAGTCGTTGGCGTGTTATCTCTTCACTAATATCTTTTAATT
Organism: Cryptosporidium muris RN66; assembly: GCF_000006515.1. Lineage (NCBI taxonomy): Eukaryota > Apicomplexa > Conoidasida > Eucoccidiorida > Cryptosporidiidae > Cryptosporidium > Cryptosporidium muris. The sequence continues at coordinate 48,173 of NW_002196580.1, read as the reverse complement.
GATTTCCCGGTATAGTTGTATTTCTTTCAAAACCTCCAGTTTTAAATAAAGTTTCTGCAATATTTGTACAGCTTTCTATAAAACGTTGAGTACGAATTTTTAAAAATGGAAGCATTTTCTTTCCAAAATTAGATAGCTTATATGAAGGAAATGATAAACTCAGAAAATCAACAGTGAATGTCATCAAATCAAATGAAGATTCTAATAAGCTTCCTTCTGGACTCAAAATAGAAATTAAATTAAGACCCTCTTTAACTACTGAGCAAATATCCATTGCTTCATTCATTTCTTTTTCTGAATTAGAATAAATCATTTTAGTTAAGGCATTAGCACAAGATACTGTAAAAATATCCATATCCCTTGATATATTCTCAACAGCAGAACAAATTTCCTTTTTATATAATGAACTGAATGCTGTATTATTTAGTAAAACTACAGAAATCATATCCGCAATTTCATTATCTTGACTAAAATTACATCGATTATATTTTAATAACATATTTCTATTGTTAGGAATTGGACCATCATTAATATAATCAAATGATTTTGGCATATTATCTTTAATATCAACACAAATACTCCATATCTTACTAATTGTGAAATATCTTAAGTCTTTTAATAAGGAAATAAAAGAGTGGTACTTAATAATTTTTTTTCCTTAAAAAGGGTAAATATAGAAGCCATACAAGATTCCATAAATCTAAAAGGTACTATATTTAATTCCTTAGGTTTTGCTCCATAAACATGCCATGAAGAAGGTAATTTATCTACCATACTAAACCAGAATTCACTCCCCAATGTATCAACTTTAAAATTAGATATTGCAGTTGAAAGATTTATTATAATTTGATCATTTGCTAATAAATCATCTTTAATATCCAAGTTTTTAGATACTTGTGAAATTTTGGATTCATAAAATTCCAAATTTTCTATGGCTGTTTTATACCAAGAAGCTTCTCTACGCTTATTTTCAATTATTATATATTTATTAATAATTTGTTTGCATCTATGTGCTAATTTATTAGAATATGAACCTTCTAAAATGATCAACCATAACAGAAGGTAATTCCATACAAATAATCGAGATATTAACATAATTAATCCGAATGGAATATTAGAAATATTTTACTGGTAACTTCAAGATTTATGAGACTACAATCTCTAATTTTCTCTAGACATATACCGCTATATATATATATATATTATTGGTACTGGGTGTTATAAATCTAAATTTCCTAATAGGTATCCAATTATTTATTACTAGACGAAATTCCTTAAAATATCTTAAATTTTAATGAATTTATATAAAGGATGAAGGATAAAATAATTCATTCTATACACTTTAAATTAATGGTAATTATTTAGGAAATATCTTATAATTCTAAATTTTCAAATCTAATAAGTGATATTGTTAAATATCATCCTATGTTTTGTAGTAATATTTAAGAATTCTTAGTTTTTGATAATATTGAAGCTTCAGTAGCAACTTGTTCTACTCTATCTAATTTCAGGGTAATATCCTTTTCTAATTCATCAAGTTGATGTACCAAATTATTTGATAATTCTGTATTATAACGTACTTTATCATTTAAATGGTCTTGCTGTTCTTTAACCCATAAAATAGTGTGATTGAAACGGTTATCTACCTGTTGAATTAATAATTCCATAGCCGATTGTATATCTTCTATACGAACTCTATCTATTAGTTCATCTATAATATAATTCAATCAAAATAGTAAGATATAATATTAACAAGATTATTTTAAAAATAATTATCACTAAGTATAACATACCTGTGGACAATTTCAGTTTATTAATATATTTTTGATTAATAATAGGGTCATAATTAGATAAATTATAATGAAAATCAAAAATATTTGATATGAATATGCTTAAGAATACCAATATAAATAAACACAATGGTATTGCAAATATATTATAAAGGTTTGTATCATTATATACATTAGTATTATATTGATCCAATTTATAATCTAAATCACAATATTTTTTAGATTTAGTAGGTTCTTTAATGCATACATTATTTTTATTATCAATAGCTACACAATCTTCTTTAATTTTTTTTAACAACTTCTTTTGTTCCTTAGGCTTTCTAGAAGAATTTACTGAAACCATTAACAAATAATATAACTAATTCTTAATAATCTAATCTATAATATAAATATGGTAAACATGTCCATACATATCCCAGTGAAAAGTTATATATTCAATTTTGTGAAGTTTTAACAAAAAGAGAAAAAAAAGAAAAAAAAAAAGTTAATGTAATTGCATTTTAAAATTGAAAAAATAAAAAAGTATTTGAAATATCTTAATAACTTTTTTTCTTTCTTTTTTATTGAAACTAGAAATACATTTACAATTTTAAGATCTTCTTCAAATTCTAAAAAAAAAAAACTAAATATTTAGGTAATATAAATGCTATCACCACGTTTAAAATTATAAACGGGAGCATTTTTAAAAAATATTTACTTTTAATCCAACTTAGAAGTAGGGATATTTGAAGAAGGTTCCTGTGATAATGTAATTCCTGTAGAATATTCCTGAATAATAGCTGATACCTTCTTCTTGTAATAAACAAAACAAACTTGTTGAGCTGTTTTCTCAAGAATTGGGTCTCCTAAAATAAATTTTGTATTTTGAAGGACTGAAAAACAACTAGATGCTACTTTTTTAATATCTAGTTTAACCTTAGAACCAGAAATTATTCCACTTTCAGCAAAATAAACTGCCCTACAAAATGGAGTAATAAACCATCCAAGAGAGTTACCTCCATTTAAAAACATTAATAGATTAAATAATCCAAGAGCTCTTTTTCTCTGAGATCGTGTTAGCTCACTACATTTTAAGTTAACATCCTTAGTAGCTTTCTCTATGGTCAATGGGGTCGAACTTTCTTTATTTGTTATAATCTCCTCTATTAAACTTTCATTAAATTTTATTCCTTCAGATGATTTTTGAGGACTTTTTTCAGAATACTCTTCATCAGGAAGTCCAATTGTTGCTTCTTCAATATTTATTGAAGAATCTTCTTCAAATGGTACTTGTGGTTTAAAATAATCCTTACCAATTAAATTTCGAGAATATTTACGATTAAAATTACGAATATTTGATTTTAATTTATTAGCAGGAGCATGAAATTTCTTATCAAATACTAGAGACTCTTTTTCCTTTTCAGGAATTGGAATAGGAGAAGGTTCTGTTTCTGATATATCCTCTTCTACATTATCAAAAGTTAATTTCAAATCTTTATAACCACTAGATTTTAATAATTTCTCTTTTTGTTTCTCTCGTTGTTTCTTATTTTCCTCTTTCAACTTTTTTATAAATTGTTGATATTTATATTCACGCTCAGAAGGTTTTTCATAATAAATTATTTTTACAGGTGGTTTTTTTCCAGATTCATAAAAAAATTGTGATTCATATCCTCTAGATCCATAAAGTTCTTTAAGACTTTTTTCAAATTTACGTCCTTTAAACTTATCTGGTAAATCCCAAGGTCTACCTATTGTATTTTGTGAAGTTAAATCTACTATTTCTGTTCTAGTTAATCCAGAAATCGAAGGACTCATAGAAAAATGTGATGGTTTCCCAGTAGGACCTATTGGAGGACCAGGGATTCCAGGAATAGGAAATTTACTACCAATATCTCTTTTTTTAGAAGTAATTCTCTCAGGTTTTTCTTCAGTTATACCCAATATCAATTGTAAAGGTATACCTTCCTCCTTTATATTACCATAATTTGTGAGATAATCCTTTGCCATAGAAAGTAAATAAATTTGAGGATAAATCTTTAATAATATTTCCATACCACTTTTAAGTCCATCTTCAATACTAGAACAAATATCATTAAATGAACTATCATCAAAAAGTTGTGATTTTCGAATCATATCTCTAATAGTACTAATTCTATTGAAAAATCCATGAGATTTTGAAAATAATTTACAAATACTATCCAATGTTAAAATTTTAAGAATATCTTGATTATCTTCAACACTTTTAAGCATATATAACGCTAAATAAAAATCATATATATTACATTCTTTACAAACACCAAAATATGAAATATCTCTTCTAAGAAGATCCTTATCAGTTGGAATAATACTATTAGTTTCCAAAGTAGAAAGAGTAGATGAGAGATATATTAAACCTCCAACATGTACTTTATCTTTATCTGAATTTATTTTCTTAATGACTCCTTCTTGAAATAAATTCATATCTAACTTTGATTTAATAAGCTCATGACAAATATAATCTAAAAGAAGATCCTTATTATAAATTCCTTCTAAATATTCTCTCCCCAATTTTGTAAAATAAAGAGCAAACATCTTATATTGATATGGAACTTCACTACAAAGTGTATCTGAAATATTAACATCAACTTTATTATCATTTGAACTTGTACTAAGTCCCTGTATCATTATCACTCCTATTAAAAAATATATAATAGTGATACAATATATTAAATTTAAAATTCTATTTCTCCAAAATCTTCTCATAACTTTCATCTTAAATAAACCTATGAGGAATTATAAATTTGTTATTTCCTTGTATATAGATGAGAAAATAACTAATTAGACAATAATTGAAGATTATATATCCTCTAATATATTATCCTTTTTATTCCACAATATTCAAGTTAAAATATATACAAGCTTATTATTATTCTAATATAATCCATATATAACTATACTTAATACTTATACCTTACTTTAGTTTATAGATCTATTATTTAGACATATTAATTATATATTCTATAGATCTATTTATTAAATTTTTAGATAACTCCCAAATATTATAGCGCCGTTATATATATAATATTATTCAATATTATTAGATCTTATCAAAATTATTAATGAAATTCTTATATCTCAATATTCTTCTCTTTAATTAATCCTAATAATTCCTTTATAGAAGTATTAATATTTAAATTTCTTATTAAAATACAATCTAGGATCTTGTATATACCATAACATGGAACCATATATATTACTAATTCTGCATCCATAGAAAATATTAAACCTTTTAAAATTCCTAATAAATGATTTATTATTAATTCATATATATTCTCTGGATATAAATTATCAGATTTTATACATATATTTATTATATCTAAAAAACAAAATATTCTATTAAGTATCTTATCCATTATTTTTACATCTATTTGTGATCTCTTAAATAGACGTAATAAAATATCCAAATTTATTATATATAATATAAAATAATCCAAGTATTCAATATTATTTTCTATATAGTTCCATATTTTTAAAAAATCTATAATAGATCTTAATTCTATTTTATTTAAAAAAATTGTTGGTACTATTATTTTACCATTATTAAAAGTATCAATATATTTTATTATATGAGAATTTCTTATATCATTTTTTAAAATTTTAATTTCATCTATACAATCTTGTTTAATATCTTTTGATTCTTTTTCTATATTTTCTAAAGATAGAATTTGTTTATAATTTAAAGTTATATAAGATAATAATGTAGAATATAATTTATCAACTTCTGTAGAGGGATTTACCTTCAAAGTTTGTGTAAAATAGTTATATACACCTTTAATTAATTGGAATGCTTCCTCTATTTTATTTTTATCTATTATATTAATATTTTTATTCTGTTCCAATTTCCATAATGATAATGATAATCTATATTTAGTCTTATTTATTAGAATTAATATATTATCATTATCTATTATATTTGATAAAATATTTAATAAATATCTACAATCATTAATTACAATTTCATAATTTTCTAATTCCAAATTACAGGCTATAATATTACTGTATAATGACATTTTTAAAAATATATTATTATTACCATCTATATTATTAGTGATATTTTTTGTTATATTATCTATATTTAAAGCATCCAATGCTTTAGAAAACCAATAAAGTGCTGATTTATATGATTGATTATAAAATTCTTCAATACCACGTTTTTTCATATCCCTTATTATTTGGATATGTGATAGTCCCTGAGATATATTATCTGAAGAATTACTTATTATCTGTTTATTATGTTTTTCTTTTATTTTTCCATTTAGAATAAAATCTATCTCATTTTCATATATATTTTCATCTACTAGGATTATAGGAATACGATGGAATTCTTCCATTATAAAATATAAAGTTAATATTATTAAAGCGCTCCTAATATATTACCTAGAAATGTATATTGTTACAAAGTATCATTAATAAAATTAAAAACTTTATTTTAGATATTAATTTACTTTTAAGAAATTTTAAATAATAATTATTTATCTATATCTAATAATATTTTTATTTATTTTAGATCTAAAATATATAACTTAATAATTACTTTCGAAATAAATTATATTTTATCTTAATATGATATGATATATATATATATATATATATATTAATAATTATTTGAATTAAGTTATATAAGGGTATTTTATTTATATTTTAAGATTTAAGGTTTTTTTTTTAATAATATTTAGATATGATACATTTTTAAAAAATTTTTAGATTTGTAATAATATATTAATAGATTAAAATATTTCTTATTAATAAAAGTATATAAATATATTATTTTTTTATAAATTAGTTATATTATTAAAAAACAAAATGATAAAATGATTAATATTATGAATAATATAATTTATAAATAATGAATTGATTATTATTATTATATATATAAATTATTATAGATTTAAGGAAAAAAGAAATAATATTCAATTATTTATAATTTTTGAAATATTCCCAATAATATAATATTTATTATATTAAAGAATCTTCTTTATATAATAAAAATTGGTTTTGTATCACTTAATAACATTTTACTAGGGCATATTGGACATTTAAAAAAGTCTCGATTTTTATATGTTGAAATTTTTTGTAAACATTTTGAGCATATAACATGTCCACAATTAAGCATAATTGGAGGATTTATAGGATATATCATAGGTTCTTTGGAAATTGTACATATAAGTACTGAATGAAATATAAATTCTTTATTTAAATCAAATTCAATTGGTAGGATAGTAGTTGTAGTTTGAATTGTATTTGTTGAATATATATTGCTAGATTGATTTAAAATAAAACTTAATGGAGGCAAAATATTATTATTATTAGATGTAATAATATAACCAAGTATTTTAGGACTAATAATAATACCAGTAGCCAAAATAATAGTTAATGGCGAATTTAAAGGTAATTGATTCCACATATGATATAATTGATCTAAATTAGATGATATATTTTGTTTAAGATATGGTGATTTTATAATTTTTTTTTTATTTGATTCTTGGATTCTTATATTAGTTGAATATATAGAATTGATATGTTCATTATAAAAAGATTCTGTAGATTTTGTTTGATCTTGTAATAATATAATAGAAGAATAAATAATACGAAATAATTGAGACATTTTTTCATAATTTTTTTTTGATAAGATTTGATCTAATTTTGGATATTTTTCATTTAAATTAAAGATATTATTTGTTAATGTTTGATTTTTACAATAAAATAATAATGATAATATCAAACGTTTAATAGAATGTGATTTATATTTATAGTGAATAGAAAGTTTTTCTTTAGCATATTTTATTGCATTATTTATATCTTTATTTTCAATAATTTGACAAAATTTGATTTCATGTAATCCATATAGAAGTTCAATATATTTTAAATAATAAGGTTGTAGTAAAATTTGTTTAAGTTGATTAAGTTTATTTTTATTATTATTTTTAATTTTTTTTTTTTGTAAATATTCAGTATTAACCAATTCATTAACTATATTATCCAAGTAATTATTTGTTTGTTTATTGATATAATTTGTGTAATTTTGAAAATTTTCAAAGATAGATTCTAACCATATTAGGGCTTTATCTACATCTCCATTATTAATTTCTTCAATATACTGAGTAAGATTTTTGAATGCTTGTACAATATTTTGTGAATATATACATTTATTTACTAATTGATGTTTATCTTTATTTTTATTAATATAATTACTAAATTCTTTACAATATACTTCATTTAAATCAAAATATCCAGAATGTATAAAGTGCATAGAAATTATGTCTGCTAATAATTTATCATCAATATTTGTATTATATAAATTATGTTTTTGTAAGAATTCCTCAATTTCTATATCATCAATAAAACTAATTTCTATTAATTTTCCAAATTTTGATAATTCTGAAAAATAATTTTTGTAAGCTTGAGATATAATTTTAGATGGTATTTCTGACTTTGTCCAATTTGAAAAAATTTCAATTTTATATTTTGTTTTATTATTTATATTATAATTACTATTTATTTGAATAATAAAATTTCCATTATTGAATTCTACATAATTTTGATTTTGTACATCTACCTTATTTTTTAATTCTATTTTCAAATTGTTTAGTTCTTGTATTGTATTATCTAAGGTAGATATAATTAAATTAAAAGATTTTTGTGAATTTATTTTTAATTGAATAGCCTCTTTCAATATATCTTCCATTTATTTATTTAAAATAATACATCTAATATAAATTTTTTTAAATATAATATACATTAATACTAGAATTTCGAAATAGTATAATTTAGGTTGCATGTATGACAGGCGCTAAAGTGGGTATATAGACTTTGCATGTAAAATGAAAACGTCATTTCTTTATATTTGAAGATATAATTAGAAATTTTTTAAATAAAAATAATAAAATTATAATCCTAAAATATAGGACAAAGTTCAATCTAAAGCTTTTTTTTTTTCATAATCATAATAATTGAGTCTGATACAGTAGAAACATCTAGAATTGTCCAATTTTTATTACAATCAATAGTGAGACATCCATAATATTCATTATATATAACTGAATCAAATAATGATTTTTTAAAATTTTTTGAAATATTAGTATTTAACCATATATAACATCTTTCTTTTCCAGTAACAATAATTAAATTATTAGTACCTTGACCAAATCTAAGAAGTTTTATTGTTTTATCTTCAATTAATATATTCTTGAATACTTTTTTTGGTAAAGGAATTTCTTTATACATAACTTTACTAATATTATTAATATGATATTCTTCTTCATTAATTGAATTTTCAATTATACCTGAATGGACTAATCCCCACATCCATAATTTTCCTTGTTCATCAATAGCACAACTTGTTGTACTACCACAAATAACTTTGGTAATTTTCTGATTATCAAATAATTTAATAGATGGTAATATAAATTCAGCTAGAGGTATTGGGAATTCTACAATTTTTTCTTTAGAATTTAAAAAAAAAATTTTATCTTTTTTGGAACTATCTATGTATCTGAGAATAAGTTTAGGTGATATAAGATTAGGAATACTTGATAATTGATTAAAATTATTTTGGCCCCAAACCCAAACTAATCCATCAGTATCTAATCCAACTGAATGAGCTTCTCCTAAGGATATATCACTCCATTTAATAATTTTAGTCCTATCAAAATTATATGTATGATGATAAAGTATAATTATATTTTTAACTTCCATAGGACTTTCAACTTTTTCAATAACAAATTCAATACAAATTTCTTGAGGTATTTTTATAATTGGTAATTCATCCTCAGTTTCCCTTAAGGCTAATCCAATTTGACCAGCTTCATTACTACCCCAGATATATAGTCGAGAATTTATATCAATTGCACTACAATGAAACATTCCAGCCGATATTTTCTTAATTGGATAATTAAATGAAACTAATGATGGTATTGAAGTAGATTGAAGATTACCTGTACCTAAACATCCATCTTTTCCATAACCCCAAGTAAATACTCTACCTTTTGAATCTAGTATCATTGTAAAAAGTGCTCCACATGTTACTATAGAAACAGGTTCTGTCAATCTTGAAATAGAATATATTTTTTTTGGATATGGTATCATTTGATTATATTCATTAATTATTTCTCTATGAATATTCTCAATATTAGTATTATTTAAATTTAAATTAGAATTTTGAGTATTGTGAGCACATTGTCCATATAGATTACTACCCCAAGAGAGTAGAGAACCATTTTTACAAAGTACAATTATATGATTTAATCCACAGCTTATTTTTTTAAAAATCTGTTCTTCAACTTTTAAATTTAATACTATATCTTGGATCTCATTTTCTGATGACTCCAATTCTATTCCCATATTTTTATAGATACAATTTATATCATATAAATTTGGATATAACTCACATTCTATTTCTCGAAAAATTGATATTCTTGGAGGACCAATACCTAAATATCCAAGTTTATTACTTCCAAAAGAAACTAGTTTATAATTAGATTGTCTCTTATCAATTATACTGAATTTGTCATCTTTGAAAATACTATTTGCATAAATTGGAGAAATTAAAAGTCTAAATAAAATATTGAAAATTTCAAATTTGATTAACTTTTCGAAAAACGCCAATTTATTATTAGATTTATTACCAATTTCATATGGATTAATCGGTAACCATAAAACGGGTTCCATAATAATATGATGAAGTGTTTGATATTTAATATTTGAAAGTTCTATTCGAGATATACGATGGATTTTATAAATAGACTGAATGAAATCTTTTAGTTTAAGTTGTTCATCACTTTTATTTGAATGTCTTATAAGGTCTGTATTCTTAATTTGTATAAAAATCCAAGACATTACATAATTTAAACATAATTGAATAACATTCCGTTCTTCAGTTTTATACTTTTTGTTAACCATATAATCTAATATATCTATAATATCTTCATATCCTATAGAACCCAAAATATATACTTTAAATATAATTTCAATATATTTACCAAATATTAAGTAGTATTTAGGAATTTTTTTACTATTAATTAAGAATATTTGTTGAGACCATCTTCTAAGCGATGAAACTGAAATATTAAATAAGTTACGGTTATTTTCGTGGGTATTGTAATTAAAATATAAGATTAATAAACAAGATTTAATTAAGTAACAAAATCGTCCAATATCTTCTGATAACAAGATTTGTTGGGTATCTATTGATTCAAATAACCATGGAACAGAATTACTTGATAAAGAAAAACTTGAATCTTCAGGCCATATACATATTTCTAATTGTCCAAGATCTTCAATTAAAGTTTTGCCATTGATGAAACTGAAGATATCATTATAAACAATAGAATTAATTTGCTTAAATTTATCATTTATAGAAAATGAATAATTTTCCAATAGTGGTTTCATTAAAATTGGATTACTTTTAACAGACAATGTTCCTGGGAAAGTATAAAATATTAATTCTTGTACTTTATTTATAGATGGTGTGATAATATAAATAAATTCTTCATTTGAATTACTTTTTAAAATAGTATCATTTTCAATTAAAACAAATGGTACTTCAAACCAATTCTTAGTTAAATTTAATAATTCATGAAATAAAATCCTCAGTTTTTTAATAATATTTATATCTGTTACTAAAATTATATAAATATCTTGAATAAAAAGATATTTTTGTTTGGTTTTAAGTTTAGAAATAACAAAAAAGCCAAAATTATAGAGATCATCCAAAAATTTACATTTGTAATCGCATAAATATTTATATTCATTTAAATGTCTCAATATATAAAATAACGAGATTTCTGAGTATTGTATTATTGTTTGTACATTAATTTCTAAGTGTATGTAGTATAATTCATCGCTATTTATTGTAGATAGTATCATCTGGAAGGCATCCAATAGATGTCTACAACATGTAAAATTCTCTGGTTCCCCTAGTTCATTTTTTAAAAGTTGATAAATAAGTGGTAAAGATATGTTTCTATATTTTTCTATTATTTTAATAATAAAACGGGGTAATTTGTTGTTTTCATAGATAATCTTACCATTCAAAAATCTTCTGTTTAAACTATCTGAAAAAGATATATTATAATTTATTTCAATACCAGTTTCATTTGTCGAGTTTCCAATTTTATAATTTTTGACAATAATAGGGCATTCTAAGATATAATTTCCATAATTAATAGTTAATGTATCCTCCAAATACCAATCTAACAGCCTCAGTGTAAAAGTTGAGTATATATAATCTTTAAAGGGGCTTCTAAATATTCCAATTTCATCCTTACGTAGCACTCTTATACAAGAAGCAAAAGTTTGATTATCAGCAGGTAATTTAAGTGTAGTAGTATTATTATAGTTCTCTATCCAGTATATTTTAGGATTATCTATATTCAAAGATATCCAAATTTCTGCTTTAATATATTTTGATATATTTTCCAAGTTACTTTCTTTAATAATTGAGTTTTCTAGTAGGGCTACTTTAGCAACACAAAAAGGGGGAGGAGTTTTCCAATATTTAGATTTATTATAATATATAACTTTCTTTAGTATAGGTACTCCCCTTATAGTCGAAAGTGGAATTTCTATTTGAGGATTTAAATAATCTAGAAGAAAATTTGCAGTAATACATAGTAATTCACCAATTGGAATTTTTTCTACTTTTTTATAAGAATGGCTGTAGCAGGGTAACATCAAATAATCGTAATCTCTATTTTTATCTAATATCAATATATCTTTGATGTACAGTTCCCAGCATATTGACATAAAACATCTTACTAACCATATTCTATGCCAATCTCTCTTTAGATATGCATTAGATATCAATTTTATCCATTCACTTTCATTTTCCTGAGAGTTCCTAATACTTTTTTTAAGTTCTTCAAATAACTTATTCCAAGAATCTTCAAAGAATGAGGAAATAGTACCACACTCTAATATTCCAATATGTAATATTTCAGATTGATTTTTTTTTAAATTACTTAGTATTTCTGGTAATGTTTCGTAAAGTTGTGGAATTTTAAATGTATATGGATGCAGAGGTTTGATGAAGCAAATATCTTCTATGTAATTAGTTAACTCGCTTCTTTCTTGATTACCTAAGTCTTTGTTATCTAAACATTTTTCATCTATGGATACACGTCTAAATAAATTTCTCAACTGATTCATTAGTTACATTCTTTTTTCCAGGACCAGATCGTTTAAGGCATGCTTCGTGGGGGCATGGGACTTACGCAATATTTTGTTACCGGTATCCACATGGAAGAAAAGTTTGTCTTTTGCATTAAAAAAAAAAAGAACTGAATATAATACTACTATAGACTCAATAACACATAGAAAAAGAAATAAACTAAAGTTTTAATAAAATTAGAAATTTCCTCTAAACTCTTAATAAGTGATAAAAAGAGTTCAATTAAAGGGTTAAATAGACTTCTCACTAGAGTGTTCTTGTTTATCTATTCTTGAAGTTATATTTTCTGCTGTAGGACTAAATATAGGGCTATCCTCCAGTAATGTAATATGGTTGTCAAACTCATTGTCTTCAGGAGTAATGTTATCATTTTGTATAATTTCCTGATCAGCTACCTGTAATTCACATAGTAATGCAGAATCATTATCTTTAATTAGAGAAAGCTGTTCATTGATAGTAAGTAAATATGATGGACTATCATCTAATACATATGGATCCATATCATTATTTGATTTTACCAAGGAGGTTTTAGTAAAGTTAGGTGAAAGTACATGTGTAACATAGTAATTAGCATCACAATTAGTTATTATTTTGTATTTTTGTATTGGCATGATTAGTAAAGCAAGACCAATAATTTGTTTTGAAACTGCTGCCATAATAAACTCAACTTCAAGAACAAATCTAGTTCTAGGAGTTGTTAACCATGGTAACATCATACGTAACACAATGAATACAATAATAAATATTGGAGTTAATATTTCAATCACTTGAAGAGCTGTTCTTCTTTTTGTTATAGTGTATACAAATGATACTAAAAAGCTGAGGAATGGAATAATAGCAATAACATAGGATCCTTGTATTATATATATAATAGAAATTGTAAACTCAATTGTCATAAGAAACACATGCCAATCAAGTAGACAGAAGCGTGTAAATACAAAGTATATTGGTGATTGTGTTATATGTGCTTCATCATTTATATATATTTCATGTACTATTTTATGACCAGTTGATATTGTAAGTAACATCCATAATGTTATAAATAATATAAGAATAAATTGAAATATCATATAAGAATTGAGTATATTGTTAAAAATTGGATTTTTATTTTCATTACTGGAGACATAATTCCAAGATATAATAGAAGCTATTATTGCTAGTACCCACAACATTATAGCATTAGCTTGACGATTTAATTCACTACATCTATAATAGAATATGAAAACAGATAATACCAGTGCTGTTACTCCTAGTATAGCATGTTCAAGTAACCAATCTATAACTCCTAAAGATAGAAATACAACAGAAAGAACTGTTGTCAATACTCTCATTGCTGGAATTTTATCAAAAATAAGTGGAACTGATGATAGATCTTGATAATCTCTTTTAACTTCATTTGTTATCTCTAATTCTTTAAGTATAGTTATTGAAACTTCTTTTATTGGTTCTTGGAAAATTCCCTCATCCATTTCAGCAGGACTTTCATCAATCACACTTCTACTATTACTATTAGAATTTGAATAGTTTTTTTCCATTTTATCATGTGCAAAAAATATAGAACCTTTCTTCTGTCATAGTCCCAAACAGACTAAAACCCCTCTTGTGGTACTAATTTACTGACGTGTAATCCGCGCCCCTACAAATGCATGCAATCTACATGAATCTATAAGCATAAGTGGACATAGTTGTAATTAGATGATCTTGAAAGGTAATCAAAACGAAAGTGATACTATTTAGAAACGAATATTTATATCATACTAGACATTAATAGTATCTACATTTGTTTGTGTCATCCCACAAAAGTAATAAGCTACTATGAAGAGAACTTATTCAGAAATTTCTACAGCCACTACTTCTGTTAAAAGATAGTATTCGCCTTTGGAATAATAGTAACCAGTGTACTATCTTATTGGACTTAAAATGAAGTCACTTATTGAGCGCGTTCAAGAACAATCATAGCTTCATCTACTTTGTTCTTTATTTCAGCATCTGAATTGAGAATTTCAAGAAGCTCATTATTATCCATTTCTAGCATCATACCAGTAATCTTCCCAGCCAATTCTGGCTGATATTGAGCTATAATTGGGAACAAACGTTCACCCAAAAGCTGTTTCTGCATACTTGGAGATGCAGTAGCTAAAGTACTGGCAGTTAAAGGAATATCACTTTGTGGGATCATAGGTACCGAAGATATCCCTGAGGGATCCATATTAACTAAGCCACCTGGGATCATATCAACACGTGGTTGATCAGATGTCTTTATGTGAGATGGGAACTTGAAACTTTGTTTAGGTATTTGCACTTGGTGTCCATGTGTAGGGCGACTTCCACCTTGTCCTTGCATATGCCTATTATGAATACGTTGACTATTACCTCCTGTACGGATATTTTGAGCTGGATTAACAGACTGTGGTCCTGTTTGAGGAATAGATCCATTATTAGATGGAATTCCATTTACACCAGGATTATAACCGACAGATTGAGCTGTCATTTGAGGAGGTAATGCTCCCGTCCCATATGGTATACGTGTTGGATTTGGACGCCATGGACTTGCCATTACACCTTGATTTGGGAAAGAACCAACCATAGGAGTACGATTATGTTGCATACCTGCAGTAGCTGCAACAGCAGGGTTACCTGGAATAAAATACATCTGAGGAGGAGCTCCAAATTGCATTGGAGCTCCATGAACTGCAGTAGGTGGACCAGGAGGGATTGTGCCAGGTCTTAGTACTGGTGGTACTGTACCTCCACGAATTCTCTGTTGGAGTCTTAGAGCACGTTGTTCTTTACGTTCATGTAATCCAACATACAGTGGTTTACCTCTTACTAATTTAAGGTGCATCTCAGTTATAGCTTTTGTAGCCTCATCTGGAGATAAAAATGAGACGAATCCAAAACCTCTAGAGATACCAGATTCATCAGTCTTAATACTAACAGAAGATATTGTACCGTATGGCTCAAATAATGATCTCAGATCAGACTCTGTCATTGATTCTGATAAATTCTTGACATATAGATTTACTCCTTGGTACCTATTCTGACTTTCACGTGCGGCCTCATGCTGTGATTTTAAAACAACTTGTCTCTCATTTCTCTTCTGAGCTCTAGATACATACAATCTATTTGGTTGGACATCAAAAGGTACTGAATTCTCTTCGTCTGAATTCTTCTCTACATCAGCTTCCTGTGGATCTTCCTTATCATTTCTTTGTTTGTAGTCATTTGATTCGACAGTTTCATCAGATGACTCAGTATTTGATGATATTGAGGATAAACCGTCATCTTTACCAGATTCCGTTCTTTCACTATTGTTACTATTCAATTCAACTCCTAATGGTGTAACTAAAGCATTATGAAGATTAGCAACAGCCTTCTTTGCAGATTCAGGATCTTCAAAATTGACAAAACCAAAAGGTCTACCTTTTGAGTCTGATTGGAGAACAAGAGAGCTAATCTTACCATATACTCCAAATAATGTGTGAAGAGTTTCCTCACTCCATGTTTTGGGGATATGTTTAACATATACATTAGTAAAAGTCTTATCCTTTTCTGAAAACCTCTCAGCTTTTCTTTGGAATTTCCCTACATATATTGGTCTGTCACCAAGTATCATACCATTTAATCGTGCAATTGCTTCTTTAGCACTTTCAGGATGTTCAAAATGTATGAATCCATAACCTAATGAGTTACCCTCTGAATCAGTTGCAATTTTGCAAGACATAATATTACCAAATAGACTAAATGTATCAAATAAAGTCTTATTATCAATAGATTTGTCGAGATTCTTCACAAATACATTACCTTCATTGTTCCTTCTAGATGCAGGATCACGTAAACACCACATAATTCTACATGGGCGTGAACGAATACAAGTAAAATTCAAGGTATCTAATGCTCTCTCAGCATCAGCAACACTATTGTAGTTAACATATGCATATCCCAAGCTTCTTCTTGTCAATGCATCACGACATATACGGACTGAAGATACAACTGCAACACTATTAAAAATTTCGTATAACATAGTCTCTGTAACATCGGGATCCAAATCACCAACATATAAGGAAGCACTCACTTGCACAATATTATTATTAGTACTCATTTTTTTTTTTTTTTTTTTTTTCAACAATCTAATAGAGAAAATAGTCCAATAATGTTATAGTATGAACAGGAAGATTGGCTAATTTACAGTATATTAGATCAGAAAATCCTCTTCTATAAAAATCAGGAAGTGATGTTCAAGTTATCTTATTTCATACACCCAATCTTTGACTAGCCACTAGGTCTATATAAATTATCTATCCCTCCAACTACATTTGATATATACTAATGTATACCTAATATCAATTGATTATGCATTGTAAGAGTAATATGCGGGTGGAGGGATATCATGATAACATAAGTACTGTTAGCAATATATATATAGGTAAATAAAGTGTTTAATAGTTAATGTTAATATAGGTATATATAAATAAAAAGTCAGTACTTGACAATAATACAAAATACGTCTACCCAGTACCCGAGACGGTGTCTATAACTACGCATAGAGCGCTAACCGTGTAGACAATATATAACCGCTTTTAATGGGGTGATGGTTTAAACCCATCTACATAGAAATTCCTGGTTATTTGTGGAAGAGTAATTTTACAGCCCTCTAAATTCTTATCTACTACAATTTGACATGATAACCTTGATGTTTCACAGAGCTGCGGTGCTAGATCAAGCATGTCCTCTTCTCTTTCACATGGGGGAGGTATCAAATCATATGTCTTCTACAAGAAGTATCTAGTACTTAACTTCTATAGTATTTAGTATAAAAGAAAACTTACTTGATCCAATATTACATGGCAAGTACAACAAGCTAAGGAAGCTTCGCATGCACCTTCAATATCTAAGTTGAAGTGTTGAGCTGCTTCAAGTAATAGTACTCCAACAGGTGTCTGTTCATATTAAATTAGTGAACTTATTTTCTAAATTATGAGAGCAAGTTATTTACCTTAAAAGTTCTCTCTTCACCACTTTTTAAAATAAATGTAATGTTTCTATAAATATAAAGTATTTGAGATTATGTAGATAGTTTCAATATCAATTCACATACACCTTAGGAATCGTTGGATCTGTCCAAGATTTCTCATATACAGAAGAAAAATTCATTCTTGATAAAGCAAAAAGGCTTCTTGACATTGTAATTCTGCTTATGTAGTTCTTTATACTGCTTAGAGTATTCATTATAAAATAGAATCCTTATAAGCTTTTGTGAGGAGTGGATGTGTTGTATTCGGCGCTAGGTATTTTTAGAGCATTAAGAATAAATATAATCTTTATATTATTTTAGCACTATATTTATTAAATTATCTATCTCTTCATCTTTACATTTTAATTCATGGAGATTTGACTCCAAATCCATCAATTAGTGACTCTGCAACAGATAAAAGTGTTGTAGCCTCTCCCCAACGATATTTATCTGGTGTTGAAGCTATACATTTTGTTACAATATTAAGACAAGAAACAAATTCGAAACATGCAAATCCTAAATCTCTCATTATAATTAGTTCTCGAATAAGAATATCAACGAGAACATGAAAATCAGTAGTTGAGCATTCTAGAATTTTAAGACGTTTTAGAGCTCTTATTATATCACTTAGAAGCAGTACAATTTTTGATCTCACCTCCAAAGATGCAATTGAATGTCCAAATGTACTATTATTATTAAGAAAGATTAATATGCATTGCATAATAATATTACCATGTTTATTTGTTATTGTTTGAACTATAGGACTATCTATACCATCATATTGGCTTGATAAATAATCCAAATATGGTGTAGACTTCACTTTTAAGTCTTTATCATCAATTTTTTCATAATTATGTTTAATTATTGTATTATTTTTATTTTTATTCTCTGAAGATTCCGTTCTTCGAACCTTCACATAATTCATTTTAGACCATTGATAGTGTTCTGAAGCTAATTTATAAAGTCCAGTTGTCATGTTAAATATATTTGAATTTGACAAATGACCTTGATATACTTGAATTGTATTTTGTTCATTATTTGATGATGGTACAATATTATAGTGATCTTCAAATAATGGAATGATTGGGGCTCGTATATCAATACTACTTTTTGTACAAAATCTCACACAACTTGAAAGAGTCCTAGTTAGATGACTAATTATTGAATTTATATCATTTTCAGTCAAACCTGTAGTCATATTCTTCCTAATATACACTTCCGTGTAATACCGGTAGATTTATCACGCATGTAAATAGCGCGTTGTACTAAGTTAAAGGAGTAAAAAAAAAAAAGTGGGGGGAGGAGAAGATAGGAATATAGGTTCAAGGGCATCACATAAAATTATTTATTAAATAAAAAATAAAATTTGATATTAAAATAACACAATAGTACAAATAAATTTAAGATTTATTTCTTAAAAGTAATATATATACGATGATTCTAAATATTAAATAATCAAGTTACGTAGAAAGTTATAAATATATATCTTATTGTCAATAATGCGTAGAGTGAGCCATATTGTTAAACCTATAATAAATATAAAAGCAGGAAAGGAAATCTTCACTTTTCTTGAGAGATAATTTGTAGTATAGTTAACTAAATATTTCATGTATAAAGGGATTTGGAATTTATTGACTTCATTAATAGAAGCTTGTGTAAGTTGAATTCCAGGTCCCTTAATACTAGCAGCATTGGTACCATCAAAACAGGGGTGTTCAGCATATAAATACTTATTTATATTTATATATTTGTGTGGCTCAACTGTCAGAGTAGTTAAGATTAATTCTCTTGAAGAGATAAATCCATTAAGTCTACAAAATTCATCAGGATTTGTTGTAATTGTGTGTAATGGAGAGCATAGAACGGATGTCTCAGAGCAAGGTGTAATTCTGGCTGATATCAAAGTATTACCATAAATTAAATAGTTATTAGGATCCCCAAAATAGTCAGCTCTGCATGAATTATACCAATCTTCGCAAAGTGAATGGCATAAGACGGGTTTTTTTTGATATAGTTTCATACCAATTCCTACATCAGCATCACAATAGGAGCACCAACTTTTTAAATAGTATGTTACACAATTCCGTGATAATGATGTATTTAGAACAAAGGTAGAATATAATTTCGATAAAATATTTGGATGAGATTTATTGCAACATGTTCGTCTTTCATGCTCTTTACAAAAGAAAAACTGGTCTTTATAGTCTACAGGAGGATGACTTTCATTTCTGTCTTCTTTATTTATTGTAATATCACTATACATCTTAAGGCAAACCTCATTACAAACAGCTAGATAGAACAATACAAAGACACAGTATAAAAGAATTCCTCTGTTAAATTCTAGCATTTGTAGAATTTATAATTTTACAAACATATCTCAGGTATCACATTAGCGCGAATACAAGATTGATTAAATACAAGAAAATATATTCCAAAAGTAGATTAAATAAGTGATCTATTTAAAGTATACAAGAAGTAGATTTCTTATAATGTAGTATTTTATAGAATAATGTAATTTGTACTTTATAATTTCAAGATTTCCAATAAAGCAATATATTCCTAAGAGTAGGGGACGTAATATTACTTATAAAATAAATAATCTCCTATAAAATAAAATAATTTAGTTACTAAAGGTTTCAATAAGTATTTAGCTATATATAAAATGTTACTTTCTTTTTTCTTCTTTATTGTATTATATAATTAAATAAATCTTATGTTAATCTGTCTCCGGTAAATAGTGTGTTAAATATGAGGCGTCTATTATAATGGTTATCTACTAAAGACTAGTTGGAGGGGACTTTTTTACACACTTAATATTGATACCTTCATTGGACCATAGTTATACCAAGTGAAATAAAAATATAGATACATATAAATATCTCAAGTAATAACTCAAAAAGATCTTATTGAAATGAGTTCAGAAAATGAGAGACTTCCAAGCTATATAATAGAAGGTAGTGACAAGTCACTTAAAAAGTCAACACTAATTTTAGAAGAACGTCTTTCCATATGTTTATCAGTTGGCTCGGAATGTATACAAAAAACTGAATTAATGGAATTATTAAAGAGAAAAGATCATCCAATATGTTATGATGGTTTTGAACCCTCTGGTAGGATGCATATTGCTCAAGGTATATTAAAAGCTATTAATGTAAATAAGTTGACATCTGCAGGTTGTATATTTGTATTTTGGATTGCTGATTGGTTTGCACTTTTGAATAATAAGATGGGTGGTGATCTAGAGAAGATACAAACTGTAGGGAAGTATTTTATTGAGGTTTGGAGGGCTGCTGGTATGGATATGACTAATGTGAGATTTTTATGGGCTTCTGATGAGATAAATAATAATTCTTCAGCTTACTGGCTTAGAGTTATAGATATATCTAGAAAATTCAATATATCTAGGATTAAAAGATGTTGCCAAATTATGGGAAGGCAAGAAAGTGATGATCAACCTTGTGCAGCCGTATTATACCCATGTATGCAATGTGCTGATATTTTTCACTTAAAAGCTGATATTTGCCAATTAGGTATGGATCAAAGAAAGGTTAATATGCTTGCAAGAGAGTACTGTGATACTGTTGGTATTAAGGAGAAACCCATAATTTTATCACATGCAATGTTACCTGGATTATTGGAGGGACAGGAAAAGATGTCTAAATCTAATCCATCATCAGCTATATTCGTTGAAGATTCACCAGAAGACATTAAGAGGAAGATAAAAAAAGCTTATTGTCCACCTGGAGTTATTGAGGGGAATCCATGTGTAACTTATGTTGATTCACTAGTTTTCAATAAATTTGGACACTTTATTGTGCATAGAAAACCTGAATATGGAGGTGAGATTATTTTTAAGACTGTAGAAGAATTTCATAAAGCTTATGAAAGTGGAGATTTACATCCAGGTGATCTTAAGATGGCTCTTGTTGATGCAATAAATTTAATGTTACAGCCTATTCGAGATCACTTTGCAACTAATCCTGAGGCAAAAAGTATTTTAGAGCTTGTGAAATCATTTAATATAACTAGATGACTTGTATACTTGATTAGCAAATTTAATTAATTTAGAACTGCACTATTAAGAATGTAATGTAGATCTTTACAGATATGAACTAGTTTATTAATTTAGAAGGGGATATCTGGGCAATACTTAATTTGTAAAAGTAGTGTGTATTGCTTTTAATGAGTTGAATCTGACTTTTATTAAATAACTAAAATGGTCACTTTTTTATAATGAACTTTGTAACTTTTTTTTAGTGTTACAGGCTTCAAAGAAGTACCGGTTTTAATAGATAGGCGCCGGTAATCTAGGCGGTAATATAACTAAAAAATTTTTTTTTTTCCTTAAGGCGACCTTTAGAAATTTTCTCATTAGTGAAATAATAACTTATTTAATATATTCTTTTTTTTTTCTCTATTAAAATGGAAAATCTATTTGGAAACAAAAATTCAAGACGTTACATGCCTAGTGCAAACATATGGAGTACTAGTACCTTATCAAATATACAACAGAGCCACTTACTCAAAATGTACACAACTATACTTATTGGTACTATAATAACAACCCTTGGTGCAGTTATATACATAAACAGATTATTACAAATTCCAACCTTAGTAGGCTTGATTACTGGTTTTGGTTGTATGTTTTATATAATTAGAAGTAGTAGTAACACTGTTATAATCTCATTTTGGCGTGTATTAGCATTCCTTATCTTTTGCTTTACATTGGGTAATAGTTTAGGACCTCTAATTATATATGGGAACTTCATAAATCCAATAATTATCCCTACAGCTTTAATAACAACATTAATATTATTCGTTTCATTATCATGCTCAGCAATATATACCAAGAAGAGACTTACCTTGTATATGTCTGCTTTAATATTATCTGCATCAGCTTATTTGGGATTTATTTCTTTCTTTAATTTCTTCTTTCGTTCTAAATTTGTGGATATTACTTTATCATATGCCTTTATCTTGCTCTATTCACTTTATGTATTTTATGACACTCAAATTACGTTAGAATGTGTAGCTTATGGAGAAAAGGACTTCTTACTTCATGCTATCCAACTGTATTTAGATGGAATTAATCTCTTTGCAAAAATAGCTACAGTTCTGATTAAGAAACATCAGGAAGAAAAAGAAAATAAGAGGAAAAGATAAAGAGATTAATTGCAGAGAGTTCTAGAATTGATTAGAGAAGTTCATAGAAGAAACAAAGCATTAATAATTGTACCTATGAATAATGTGAAATGAAATAACTTCTACAGTATTAATACAAGTTCAACAGTTTCGTTTGAACTCTAATTGATGGTCAATATAATAAAACTATAGATTAAATCAGATAGAGTATATAAACGATTCTTTTTCTCACTTATTCTATGACTTAATGTCACAAATTCAGAAAGCAAAAATCCAGATTTAGTGGTGAGGATAATTCTTCATCAGTTATGCTAGAACCATCTCTTAGAAAAGGAGGTACTATTAGTGATGCTTTGTTTTGCCACATATCATTGTTCATATCTAGTACTTGTTGGATTTCACTTGATATTGACTCCTTAGTTTCTGTATTACTTTCCAATACTTCTCGATTTGAGGGTTTTATTGTTTGAAATATATTAGACCAATTCCTACATACTAGATTGTTAAGTTCGTCACATTGTGCTTGGTGTTTCATATCCCAACAATTTGAATTATTACAATTCAGACTTGTTTCTGGTAGATGGTTAATCCATGATGAAAAGTTATCTTTGGGATTATTAATATAACTATTCCAGTGACTAACCCCATTTGTTATTGAATTCTGACTACTATCACATGTATAAGTATCAAAGTTATTAACTGATGTAGTTTTTATTTGAGATTGACAAGTAAGACTATGCGATAAATATCCTGCTGAAGCTGTTGTTGCAACAGGTCCTATACAGTCTGATATATTTGCACATTTTTCACTACTAAACATTGGCAATGCAGATGACAGAGTAGGAGGAGGTGGTGGAGGTGGTATAAAATACCTAAGTTGACTTGCTCTAGATGGATTTTTGTTGTTATTCATACTATTAAGGGGATTTGATTGTACATTTATAGATGTTACTGATCTCAAATAATTATCTGCCTGGTTAATATTATAATAGTTATTAATGTTTGTGGATAAGTTTCCATTATTGCAGTTATTAGAGCTATTATTTCCATTATTTTTATAACGTTTACCTCTTTTCCTTTCTTTATGTTGATGATGACAAAAACAACATGTTACTCCATTTCGGCATTTCTTATTTGTCTTATTTACAAATACACACGGTTTACATAGTCCAAGAAAGTGAGTAAGAGATCCAAGTGACATTGGGGTACTCTCATATTTCAATTGTCCACAATCATCAGTAGAGTTAACATTATTGTTATTCTCCAATTCACTCTCATTATTTTCAAAAGATATTGATATATCACTGGGTAGTAGTACGTAAAATTTCTTTTGTAATAAACTAAGTACTGTTGGAGTACTTGCAATGTTTGCTAAATTTAAGCCACTGGGATGCTCCACTGTATTTATTATATCTCCAATACTATTGACTCCATTATTAACCTCAGTACCAAGAAATGTTGTAACATATGGTATAGGTAATTGATGTAAACCAAATTCTTCCTGTAGACCTACTTCTGTTGAATTACTATTAAAATAAGAAATGCGATGGTTAATGGGATACTGCATCCTTTTCTTCTCTAGATCAAATGAATTGCTATCAATCAATCTCATTATATTACTAACAATTTGTAATTCAAGTTCCTCTCTTTGTAGCTTACTAATGCACGATTTGTACAAATATAAACTTGAGAGAATCATATCATCACTTGGAATTAATACAGACAAATCTACCACTCTAGAAGTATTATTCCTGATTATTGACAAATTTTGACTTGTAAAATCAACAGATGTCTGCAGAGTATCTGTACAACTAGAGTCCAAATGATGTTTTAGTCTCCACTCAATGCATATCAGTACTATATATCGCAGCTCACAAATAGATACAGAGGAAAGTTTTGTAACCTCTTCATCTTTAGCATTATTTACATTAAAATTACTATTAAAGCTAAACATATCAACGTTTCTATTGTTTATATAATAGCCATCCTGTATTATATTGTCTGCTCCTTGCTGTAAACCTGACAGATTAGGACTTAGATCAGAAGCTGATATCAAATTCGAATTAAATTTGTATTCACCAACGGCTCTAATCAAATCATCGCTTTCCATTTTTAAAAGTAAATTTCAACACACATTAACATCACATGCGATAGTGATGCGAGGGTTTTATAGCTATCAAGCTATGGGCTTATTTCAAATAATCCATGTCTAGACAGATACTGTAAAATAGATACACCAGTGCCCAATACATATATGTAAACATTATATATTAAGAACAAGTTAATAGGGGGATACGTAATATACATATTTATGTCTTGTATACTTTCTAAGCTTATATAGTTATTTATATCCAAGTTATTACACTATGGTACCGGCCTTATAATTTGAATAGACTATACTCAAGTAACCCACACAATTATAGCGCCAATGTATTTCCACATTATTCAAGGTATCTATCCACAATACAAAAATTATAGCGGCTAAGAGCAAGTTGCTTATGGTATACCCACGGTACTCACAATAGTGTCGAAATTTAAATAATTGTGATAAATCACTTACAACTCTTTTTTCTTCTATTTTTTTTATTTTTTATATAACTATTTTAACATGCAAAATATATTATTTTAGTTCTCTATAACAATTTATTCTAGGAATTTAGTCAATCTGTTGTATTTTTATATCTTGGCTGATTCTCTTATTCTAGATCATAGATTAGATTATTCAGAATATTACTCTTTAACGATTCTATAGGAGATTTTCTTCTACAGTTTCATGTATATAAATATAATATTGTGTTTTTGGTTGTTGGAAAGGAAGAGAAATGATTTATTTATTAGTTAAGTATCACTTTTCTAGAAATAGCCTGCCACCTATATTTACAACTTCACCACGATCTACAAGATTATTAATAGCTTGTACATGCTGTGACCAATTAAGTATATTTTGTATACTTTGATCAGGTGATTCAATGACTTCATCTTTACTTTTGTTGGTTTTACAGTTTGTTATATGGTTTGTCATTGCAGTTCTTACTCTACTAAATAGTACTGCAGGTGCCATTGCACCATTTAATTGCAAGGTAGCACGTATCATATGTTCGCATTCTTTAATTATATCGAAGGAGGATACATCACTGATATCTTCATGAGCTCCGTTATAATCATCTTGTATATGAGTAGAGTAATCTTCAGAATGAAGTATAATTGGTATTGTACAATGACAATGTTTATCTAGATAAGTACTTTTTGAAATGATTGGTGGTATACTACTTTTAGAAATACCCTTGTTTTTTGCAAAATTTAAAGCTGAGTTTTCTAGTTCAGTTGAACCTCTGTCATTTACTATTGTTGAAGTTACTATTCCTGTAGGGAAATTTAAATTAACATCTTCATCATCCTCATTTTCTGATAAAATCTCTTGATTATAACTATCGTGATCATCTGTACTTTGATTTATTTCATTTTTCTCAATATATTTTATATTTACATTTTCTGTTTGAGCAATATTCTTAAAGTCTAACATCACAGTCATGTCATTGATTATATCATTTTGAGATGAATCTAGTTCAGAATTAGATTTGGATGTTGATAAATTATCGACAGTTCTACAGTTGAAGTGGAATGATTCCGGTATTTTATACATCTCAGTACCATTAGGATTTTGTTCCAGCAGACCTCTTATTGCCATACTCTCAATATTCCATCTCATATCAGATTCACTTAATCCAAAATACTCAATTAATTCATTAAAGCTAACTTCATTTGTATAATCTATATTGTTTTCTGTTAATGGTTCCGAATTTTTATTTTTAGTGTTTAGTGCAAACCAATTAAATAATGTGTTTGAACTAGATTTTGATGCACTCTCACTCTTAGATATAGAATTTGAGTAATATTCAAATTTATCTGATATATACTCATATATACTTACTTGTAAGAAATTTAAGATGACATTTGTACGAATAGTTCCATCTAATGCTTGCAGATCAACTACAGTATTGCCATACCCATGATAACAGTTATATGTCCTTCCAGGATGCTCTTCTTCAAAAAAACGACGATAACTTTCTATTTCACTTTTCAAAGATGCTGATAGGGGGAATAAGTTATTTTTAGATTCAGTACCCACTATATTTTCTGGCCAGTAATATCGTGATATTGTAATTCCTGTAGTATTGGATAGCTCTTGATCAATATTATTTTTTCTAAATTCTTTATATTTTTTGTTATCATCAATTGAATTATTTATATCCTGAAGAATAACATTACAATATAATAATAAATCATTTTCATTCTTTTTTTCATCACTTATATTAGATGTAAGTTTATTATTTATATTAAGTGTAGAGAATTGCTTGCTCATTGTCATTTTGATAATGCCATATACTGATTCATCTCTACGAAAATCCTTCTCAGATATTTCCCATGTTTGAGCATCAATAAAGCCTGAATTATCATAATATTGTCGTTTAGACTTGTAATTTACACTAGTAGTACCAATATCAAACCCCTGTCCATAGTTAATCTCAAGCCAATTTCCTATAACTTTAGAAGCTAAATTATTCATATAATCATATAGCAAAGTTGTGTGGTCCCCATATATTTTTGTTATCCATGTTAAAATAAGTTTAATATGAGGATTTTCAAATTTAAGATTGAGGAAATTTTCATCTATTTTACTTTTGTAGGATTTGAAATTTGGAGATATTAATGAAAATAAAGGATATATTCCTTCATCAGAACAGCTTATTGGAATAGGAATTTTTGCTTCATTAATACTATTCATGCTATTTTCTAGTAAAAATGGTATCCATGATACTATACATTGTGTGGTATCATTTCTTTGTCGTAAAACGTTTCCTATTTTGTATAAGGTATCCTCTAACCAGTTTACTGGAAATTCTAATAGTAACAATACATACAAACATTTTATGTAAAATCCTACAATTTTTGATGTATTAACCTCTAACAAAAGTAAATAATTTTCAATATATGTTTGTATTTGATTAGAAATAAAATCAAACCAAAATTCCCTATTTAAATTACTATTTGGTAAGAGATTCATTATGATATAAATATCCACAATACCCTTTTTTGAGTTTGGAAAATTGTTTATATATTCGGGGATCTTTTCAATTAGTATTAATGAGTATATAGTATTGCATTTCTCATAAAGAACAAGTAGCATGTTATTACTATATAATATTGGACATCTATTTACGGATTTAAGCATGGTTATATTATTATCATTAAAACTTTCAACTTTTCCCTGATTATAATCCATAATTTCAGTATTCTCTGTATTATTAATTTGTATTGAAATATTCTGATTAAATTTATCTGTATTATAATCAATTATACAATCTTTTGAGTAGTAATTTAATAAAATAGATAACAACGGAGAAAGACAAAGATATACTAATTTAGTATAGTACACATAAGATATTATTTCTCCAGTAAATAATTTTGAATTATAAAGAGTATTTACTACAATTTGTTGAGCATTTTTATCGACAGCAAAGTACCATATTTCTTCAAGACCCACTATCCTCATTATTAAAGAAATGTCACTGATCCAATTAAATAGTGAAATATCTTTAATAATCAATTTATTCTTTTCCTTAGTTAATTCGTATCCACATAAATATTCTAAGCATGATTCTAAGACATAACGACAATTTGATAGCATATTTATAAAATTATTAGTAACTTCTTTATCATTATATTCACATTCCTTACTAGGACCAAAACTAATTTTGTAAATTGTATCCATTAATAAATCCAGATTAAAGTTATCAGTTATTATTGAGTCATTGACATTACATACATCAATTATAGTATTGCATAAATCAGTAAATCCTACCTTAGATAATTCATCCATCGCATATACTTCAAACAACTTTTTCGGTTCAAAATATCTATATAGGTAAAATATCTTATTTATTAAATCTTGAAAGTCACAATTTATTCCACTACAAACTAAAGTTAATATTTCAAAGAGGTTCTTTAAATCCTGCTCGATTGATATATTCTGAATATTGAGAATTTCTTTTGAGAAACGCTGAAATATTTTTGAAATATAAATGTCCAGAGTTACTTCAAAATCCTTCAATGTATTCATTTTTAAAAGCATCTTAATTTTATTATAAAAGTCTACAATAACTTCATATATCTTGTGTTCGTAAATGTAAGTAGAATTGCCATCTTCTAAAAAGCACTTTCTAATGAAATTATCATCATTTATATCCTGTTCCATGAATTTAAGAGCTCCTTTTATTATCATAATAGATACCAAAGTGAATCGTATTAATCCAAATATCAGAGAATAGTGAAATACTATTAAATTTATATCAGAATAATTTTCATAAATATTTTCTAAAATCTCACTTTGAATACTATTATTAGAAACTGAAATAGTGTTCAAATTATTTTCTAACTGATTTTTGTTGTGAGATTTTGAAGGTACTAAAATGTTACTCCAAAAAAATTCAACCTCATTCTGTATAACTTGTATGAATGCATTATTCAAATATAACTCTAAGCAAGGTACTTGTAAATTATATTTGTATAGATTACTTAAAGAGGTCTTAAATTCTACAGAATTTAGAGTATCAGGTAATTTCAATATTTGCCTTAAAGTCGAAATACCGGAACTACTTTCGTCAAAAATATCTTCAGGAGTATATATAATA
The DNA here is from genome assembly GCF_000006515.1 of Cryptosporidium muris RN66. Taxonomy (NCBI): domain Eukaryota; phylum Apicomplexa; class Conoidasida; order Eucoccidiorida; family Cryptosporidiidae; genus Cryptosporidium; species Cryptosporidium muris. The sequence continues at coordinate 18,347 of NW_002196580.1, read as the reverse complement.
CATTTTGTAATATCATCATTTTCTTTAATCCCTAACATAAAGCTATTTACTCTTGGAATTATATCTTTTAAATATTTATTGAATATATTTGATATATTTTCCCAAGATCTTCCCAGCTCTTCTACAAAAAAAATTGAATTATACTTAGCCGATGGAATATTATAATTCAAAAAATCCGCTTTTGATATCATTATTAGATATACTGATGTTTCAGTAAAAAGATTTTTCTATATTAACTTAATAGTATTCTGTAGACTTTACAAATTTGCATGTTCTGAGAGCCTGCCCCCCCCCACACAAAATTCTAAAAGAACACGCGATCTTAATGAGATATATAAATTACGAAGATATTGATACTCTGTCTGCAAATCTATGTGAAAATATTAAATATAAACTTAGTGAATACTGAATAATATAACTAACTTAAGAATATAAATTCTGGAAACCCCTTGAAGGGGGTACAAGAATCTTTAAGAAATAATGGTGAAGAAATTAAGAACATCAGAAATGGATCCCGAAGGTTTTGCAATTCCTGAGAAGATGAAAAGTAATTCTAATATAGATCTAGATGTGTCATGTAAAGAAAATACAATGAGTAATGTAAGTAATTCTAAGACTACATATTCAAAATCCCAGCTTTCAACAAGATGCCGGCTTTATAGAGGGATAAAATCTGTAGTGGAGAATACTAGACAAAAAAGTGTACTTAGCACATCTTTATTTATGCAAATATATAAGCAAATTAGCAACACTTCAAATTCAGAATATATAACTAAAGTAAAGGAAGTAATAAAACTAATTTTGGAAGGAGGTGGGATACCTAGTTTATTTGCAGATAATATGATATTAAAGGAAGAACATATTGAAAAAAGTTTGGAAGATTTAATTATTAATTTACAAGAAAATGGAGTGTCAATTCTACATTATTATCCATTAAGACCAAAAAAGAAAAATGACAATACATTTCAAGAATTATTTGAGTTATTTTTTAAGGGTTTAGCAGAATATTTATTAAAGAAACCTATAAATTCGGGATTAGAGGATAGTAATGATTTTGGTTATGAATCTCTAAGATTAATATTGGATTGGCTTAAAGGTTTTTGTACTATTACATTAAGGCCACTTCGTCATAGTAGTATAATTGCAGTCAATGGAATATTGAAAGGAATAGGAAATATAAAAGGGGAAATATTAGAAACTCTCGAAAGGTTCAGACAACAAAAAAAGAAAGATTCTAAATCAGCTAATAGCCTTAAAACTATTAACAAAGAGATTAATAGATATGAATTAGCTATAGATAAAATTAAAGGAATATGCGATGATATTGTGAATAATATATGGATTGAAAGGATAAAAGATGTAGCAGAATATATAAGGCTTGCATGCATATTGACTTTAAAAGATGTTTTATTAGAAGACTGCATGATTAATGTTATTGAAAGAATTGATATTATGAATATACTAAAAATACTTTTAAATGATCAAAGTATTGATAACAGGATTGCGTGCTTTTCATGTATCAAGAAGATAGCATCAATGGATAACTTAAGAAATATTTATAAGAACTATTTCCGAGATTTTGAGTTCTTGAATAGTTTGAAGAATATGATTATTGCTGCTTCTAAAAATGATATAGATGAAGATGAAATCAAGATGGGCGAATATTCGATTTCTATATTGAATGAGATTCTTATGTGTGGTTTTTTGGAAGAGAATTTTATTGACGAAATCGTTGACTTACTTTGGTTAGATTTTAAATCAAATAAACTATCTAGTAGCATAGCTCTATTCATTAATAATGCTCTTTTTGATGGTGGTATTATCCATGAAAATGTAGAATCTGAAGAATTTGTAGAGATCTTGGAAAGTGAAATAGGAAAGAAACGAATGAAAAATTTGATAAATATTGAACCAATAAGATCAATTGATACTGATCGTTTAAAGTTAGATCTAAATACTTTGCTTGAATTTCTAAGTGAATTTGGTAAGGACTATATAATACTGACAAGTAGGTGTGTGAACTCATTTTGGTCTAATACACCATGTATTAGAGATACAAAGTTATTAGTTGAGACTATTCTTGAAGTTGAGAATTCTGGAATACAAGGAGATAATAATTTAATTACTAATATTAACAAGCTATTGTTACTTGTTTTGCACTCAAATCTTTCGAGAATACAAGGATCTTTAAATGGGAAACACAATAATCCAAATATATACAGCATAAATGATAATATTTATAGGGCTTCTATTGCAATAAGAACTGTATTTCAGTATATTGAACCATTAATACTAATACATGAAGCTAATTTAGATAATCTTACAATAATTTTGACAATTATATCTATTGTTATATCCATGTACTGCACACTATTGCAATTAAAAATATCCCCAAGTTTAATACCATCTAATTTCAATTTTCCATTACAAAAAGTTTTAAATTTATATTTTAGTCATTCTGACCCCAAAATTTTAGATGGAATATGCATGATTCTATCACCACTGAGTAAACTGGAGATAGGAGATATGTTATATAATGGAGAAATACTTAAAGAAATAAAGTCAAGTGTTAAAAGTATACAAAAAAAGCTCATAAATGAATTTATATCTATAGGAAAAGGATATCTCAAGACAACAGATGAGTTACTTTATCTAAAGGATATTGAAGATTTGTCAGATCCAGATAAAGAAAAAAAAACAAAGAATAAAAAAAACTCAAAAGACTATGATTTAGTTTTGAAGAAAGCTACTTCTGAGGCTATTACATGTTATAGAAGGATCTATGCAATTATAAAATATATGGCTATAGATAATATTTTTCTTTTAAATAATTTTGCAGATATTTCATCATTAAACAACTCAAATGAGAATATGACACCTGAACAAACTAGTGGAATGCCTCTTATCTATGAAATTTTGTTAGAGATCTTGGAAAGGACTGAAAGAGTAATAAGTAGCCAACAATATAATATAATATTATATCAGACATTGCAATTATATAGTGTCATACTAGATTTTCTAACAACTGGCTATACCCATCTCGTACAATATTTATTACAAGGAGTTGATGTTGATAACTCTTCGGATATGGAATTATTTTTGCAAAATAAGACTAAAAGTAATATTAACAAATGTAATTTACTTGAAAACAATATTGTACATTCATCAACAGCTACAACATATAAAAATCTCCGACACAAGATGAGTTGTGTTTTATTGGAAATACTACGATTTTCTCAGAACAAAGATCAAATAGAAGATGAAAAGCACATTTGTTATGGTTATTTGAGATTTCTTTCATTATCTTCATTCTTCATTATGCTAAATTTGCAAGGAATAGTAGAAGAAAATATCACACAATTCGATTTTGAAATAGGATTACAGTGGGTACCTTCAGATTCTGACTTAACAGTTATTATTAAAGAATATTTGTATTGGATACAAATATCTCATAAATTAAAGTTTTCATATAATAAAAATCATCACATTATGGAATCTTTAGTTTATGGAAGTTATAATACAGATAAACCTTTATACATACTTTATCCAAACTGTCGTGTGTTTGAACAACTAGATAACCTGAAAGATGAATCAATTATTTCTACTGACAATTTACTTTCAAAATTTAGAAATAAATTAAAAGAGTTTATATTTCATTCCTATAATCCAACTTGCATATTGACCTTGCTAATATCAAACTGCAAACACAATCTAACAAGTGATATGCTTGCACCTCTATTTCTACTATTTATACCAATAATCAAAGACTATATTTCCAAACATTCATTGCATGTAGAGGAAAGTAATATTATATACAACTTTAGTGATAAATTTACTAATAGCCTTGTTGAAGAATTTTATAGTAATAAAAACAAGATATTGGGTATATTTACTTGCATAGTCATAGCAATGATATTGGCTTACAGTGACAAAAATGAGGATAAAGCTGAAATAATTGGGAAAACATTTATAGATTTATATGCTATAAAAGCTGGTTCAAAAAAATTTGATAGTGCTATAAAGGACAATGTATCAGACTTGATCTTGTCCATTGTGGAAGGCATGAGATATGCATTATATGGAGCTACTGTTATTCCAGTTTATAGGAATATTATTACTAGAGAAAATATCATTAATAGTAAGATTTTAGTCGGAAATTTTGTCAAATATATTGAAGATCTATTTACAATTCATAATCTTGGAGGCAATAAACCACTTCTCAACTATTTGGCTGCTGAGGAAATCAATCAAATTCTTGAACAGTTAAAGATATTATGTAAAATAAGAAATGATGAAAATAATACAATTTTAAATTATTATGGTAATCAAGATATATTAAATGAAGATGCTATTAAATTTCTTGATCGTATTGGTAATTTCCTAGACAAATTACAAAAAAAGAGTAAAGTAAATTATACTAGAAAAAGTCTGGATTCTCAAAAAATATATCCACCCCCAAAAGTGATTAATAAGTCCAGTAAGAATAATAAAAGAAGAAGACGATCAAAGGCATATTATCTTGAAAGTGACGAAGAAAACGAACAAGATGAAGATATTGAGGATGAATTTGAAATAGAGTAAGATATAAGTCTTATTTATGAAGTAGATAATTTTAGCTTACATAATCTATGATACAATTGATAAATACATGAAAAGGTCCATTTAATTAGAAAATAATGTATTTCCAGTATTATTACTTGAAAGAACTTCAACTATTCCATTTGCAGAGAATGTCGTTGTATCTTAAATATATAGTACCTATATTTTGGCATCCCCAATAAAGACCTAATGCAGCAGTACTATTATCATTATGAAGAGAATTTTTGTTAATATCCCATAGTGCACCAGGACCAGATCCAATTATATATGGTTTGTGTAGCATACTACCTGACAAATTATCAGAAAAAACAATTCTTGAAATATTTTTGTAAGCTAGGTATCCAGATATGAATATATCATCAGTAAAAAATAAGTGCTCGACAGTTTCACTTGGACATTTATCCTTCAGTGAAAAAATATCATCATCAAGAAATTTCATCTGTAGAAAATATGTTCCAACACCACTTAACAAATCAGCACTTCTTACAATGAAATTGGCACTTTTTTGATCATGACTTAATCTATATGTACGATCAATTCGATATGTTGGATCACACTTATCATGAAAAGCTTGTCCTCTTCTACCTAGAGCTGCATCTGGGAAATTTTCATGCATATATAAGTAATCACACACAAGATGTCTTGAATATTTTGTATCATCATCTAAGACAATTAATCCAGAATCTTTTGATATATTCCCAATTTCTAGTGGTAGTAAAAACTTAGTAGCTGGTCCATAATCTTTCCCTCGTAAAATGCGAACTAAAGGGAATTTTTTTCTATCCAGTAAGAAATCTGGCAAAGGTGGATATTCCTTCCCGGTCCGCTCAAATTTATATGGGATTGAAATGATTATTTCGTGTATATCATAAGTCTGTTTATGAAGTAATTCTAAATATTTCTCCAAACTATTGATCCGTTCTGGTGTCGTTGTCATTAGTATATAAATAGGTCCATTATACCTATATGGACAAGGTGATAAAACTGATTTGATCAAAAAACCATTTTTCGATTCCTCCTTTTTTAGATATTCTTTAGGATTCTCACTTTTTTCATGTGCTTCTACATATTTTGCTATATAGTTTAGTGAACCTGCTATCAAATCAAACATTTGTTTGTTTTCTGTTAATTTCTGACTAACGGTATCAATTGAGTCACTCAACGAAATCAATTTCTCGAAATCTTCTCTCCTCCACTTTATCTCATTTTCTAGTTCTATTATATTATGGAAATTCTCCTTATCAAAACTTTTTTTTGTGGCTCTATTCTGACCAAATGTACTAAAGATGTATAATATTACAGAAAGCAACAATAAAGAGAGAACAAGAACTGTCACATGGAATTTAATTCCCAGAGTACTATTATGTAATCTCGTGCATATGCTGCTCATTTTTTAATTTTAAGATTCAATATTTGTGAGCAATAAGACTTTCCATTCAATATACTTAATACATGCATGCATGTCAGCACACTACATGTAGACATGGTTATAATGAAATACCGGAGTATTTTAAATATCAAGCAAACATACACAGATTTATATGAATTATTAAGATTATCCTCTGTCTACTATGTGGTTTTTTCTTGTTTATTTGCAGACGTTATATGTTCATGAAATGCCAGTCTTAAGGATAATAGAACAAAGACTCCACAATATATTATTTGAGGTATTGTAATTGTCTATTTAAAATAGAGTTTAATTGTTTAGGTTATTTTCAAAGCTATATATTCTTACCTTAAGAACAGCTTCATAATAGTATAATTCAAACCCTGAAATTGGTGAACAAACTAGATTTATAGGAATATTTAGTTACAATAATTGTAAATTTATGATATTTTAATTCACTTACTTGAAACACATATAGTAGCACCCAATAAGAGTTCAATAGCTACATTTAGTGTATAAGTTGCAACTCTTCTATCAAAATGGGTATATAAAGCTGTCACAACTCTTAAAAATCGTTAAAAGCATTAACTTCAAAAATTTTGAAAAATGAATCTAGGTCAGTAACTTACAGTAAAATTGACAATAGTCCACCTGGATAGTTACCAAAAACAAAATTAATAAAAATGTATACTGCATGTGCCCCTGCTAAGCCAATAAAAATTTCTCTTAGAATAGATATGTACTTCGAGTTTTTTGACATATTCTTAATTTTATCTAATCTAGATGACTTCTTCTCAGCTAAATTTATATAAATTAATGCAGTAAAAATTACAATAATTGTATTTCTGGTATTTAAACATACCACTTGCACAACAATTATTCTTAGTAATATGAACTTCTGACATTTATAAATTATTTCAAGAAAATATAAAAAATTTCACTATTTAGATAATTATATCCACATGGAGCTATATACTGGAAACTGCATGCAATGACTATTGCCGGTATAGAGGTATAACTATTACGTATAATCTTGTATTTTTACTTTTAGATATATATAAATAATTTTGTTGTAAATATGTATTAAAGTAAGTAACTAGCTGTAATTATTAGTCGATTTAATTATATAGATAAGCAAGATATCAAGATAATAATAATGTGGAAATGTGGCTGATATGCAAACATGATAGGAGATACTGTGTGATTATTGGGACAGTTTTTTTTTTGTCGACAATCTATATTTATTATAAGACATCTTCTTTTAAATACTTTACTAAAGAAGCTATTTTTCATGATATTACAGAAAAAAAGTCAACTATTGCAAATTGTAACTTAAAATTTAATGGATCTCTAGATGACTCAGGGATAGATTTTGCTGGTAAAGTAGATTATTTATACAAAGACATTGCATTTTGTTTGAGTAGTGAACAATTACGTCTCTATAAAGTTACTCAAGATCTTAGACCTAGATTAAATACAAATTATTCAGGATATACAGGTCCATGGCTGGAAGATGGGATATTTTGCAATTGGATTAAGCAGTACATATATAACTATGAAAATAGATGTAACGAATCAAGCGAAATACCACCAATTTATATTCCTATATTTTGGACATCTTTAAATCGTAACAAAGTAAGTATTAAACAGAGAAGAGATTGGCTAAATAATGCTCAATATGTACTAAATTCATTGGATCCAAATTTAGTTTACTTTACAATTCTACAAGTAAGTTTACTTTCAATATGTAGTATATATTCAAATTTGATTATAAACTATCTTCAAAATAGGATGCAGAAGGTTTTAAAAGATCTAAATTGAAACTCATTAATAAGTCAAATATTATCGTTTTTAATTCTGGTGGTGCAGAAACTGGCCTGGTACAAATTCCCATACCACTTATAAAAGGAGAGATAAGTATTGATGAAAAATACAGGTATAAAGATATTTTTGCATCATCCACAATAATAAAAAAGCATTTTCCCGTTAGAAAGAAATTATTTGAAGTGATCAAGTTTGTCAATGCGACAAATTTATCAAGTGATCTTAATATTACTAGTTCAGCAATATTAGATGGTAAATTTGTGCATTATGAAGGGCCAAGATTTAGGGAAATAATTCAACGCTCACTATTTCACTTGTGTCCTCGTGGTTTTGGTAGAACATCATTTAGACTATATGAAACAATACAACTAGGTACAATACCAATATATATTTGGGATGATATTGAGTGGATACCATATGGTAGTATATTTCATGAAATTGGTATATCACTTCATGTATCACAAATAGAAGAAATACCCAATATTGTGAGTAATATGTCACAAAGTGATATTAATAAAAAACTTGAAAATATAATCAAACTCAGGCCTTGGTTTACATATACTGGAATTACATACTATATATTGAATATACTAAAGAAACTACCATTAAAGTATTTACAAAAGCTGAGATTTTAAGACAGAGCCAATTAGATGACCAATCAATTGAAAACTCCTATAATATTATAGATCCAAAATACATTCAATTGTATGATACATTGTCTTCGATAGTACTGTTGGCCTTAAGTGATGACATACTCCAAGGTTCATCATCAACTCAACTGAACGATCAACACTTTGTTGGTAAACTTCCCTTCTAATCCTTAAAGTCCTCTGAGGTTCAGGAAGACTTTCAGCTAATTCAGCAGCAATTTCGGCAGCTTCCCACAAATCATTAGATATATGATTACTATAGTTTTTATCCCGTAATGAGGTCATAGATAAGTGGCTAAAAGAGGCAAGATCCTCAATTTGCAAATCTGACTTATCACTTTTACTACTCTCCCATGAATGATTTAATCCCATATACTTGTTTAAACCAACATATGTCTTACTATTATTTATTATGCATGACGAAGGGATCTGTTCTTGTTCTTGAGTGTTCAAATATAAGGCATTATCTTCCAATGGTCTGACAGTATTTCTTAAATTTGCAAAGTTTTGTAGTGATTCTGCCTTCTTCTTCTTTTGTATCATCTTCTGTTTCATTTCTACTATTGGTAGTGGTGAAGCAAATGATTTTGGGAAAAATTCCGAGTCACTAATATCTGTAAAATCAAAATTCTTGTGATTTACATTTTCAATTACTAACTTCGGGCTATCTGTAAATATTCCACTAGGTATATTATATCTTGTGACATCATTATCATACTTCTGACTATATGTGGTCTCATAAAGGCAATTAATTGGAGACTTTCCATGGAATGGACTTGGGCTAGGGATGCAAATTGGTGAATCCAGTATAGTATTTCTTCTTTCAGTTATAGGTGTTCTAATGCTAATGGTCTCATATTTATCAACTTCACTATCGTTTAACTTATTTATAGGAGATTCAATAGGTAATAGTGATTTCTTTTTATCTAAGCTACACATTGCAGATAAAGCCTTTGATGGAATATAGTATTTCAAACAAATATGACAGCTTTTAACTAAATCTATCTTCAGTCTTTCCTCACCAACTCGACTAACTATGTCAATAATGCAGATTAATATATAGTACGAATATTTTGCAATACTTCTTCTACTTTCTTGAGAGCGAATTCTGCAAAAATTAAAATTCGTAACGAAATTATTCAAAGAGATACCATATAAATTGTAAATCTCCAATGCATCTATTCTGGAAAGGCTTAATTCGTTTCTATACCCTTTTAATAAATCTCCAATTTTCTTTAGACACTTGTGAATATTAACAATCTCATTATTTGTCAAAAGAGGAGATTCTATCTTGCAAATATTCTCCAGAAGCTCAAGACCAAAATTCTCAATTTTTTCATACATATGACCATAAATACTTCACTATGCTACAGATATTTTTCTATTGAGAATCTGAATATGTGGTGAAACTTCCCTAAATCTTTCAATTCAAATGTAATATTGGCGGTATATAAGTATATAGGAAAGGCTATTTTAGCCTAATTTGTGGGTATTTAAGATTATAAAGTTTCCAATTATTTATTAAAAAAACTAATTGATGGAAATAATTAAGGAAGTTGAGAAATGTGATAGTAAATTAGACAAATATTTGGATATTTCAAGTAATGATAATATAATACTAAAAAGTAAGCTGGAGGTAAAATTAAATGACTTGGAAAAACGGCACTTGGCTATTAAAGAAAGGGAATCTCAAGCAGTAGGGATTTTTGAAAGGAAATTAAGACAAATAGAATTAGAGCACAAGATGGAAATTCAACTCCGGCGACAACTAAGGTATGAAGTCAATAACCTTCGTAAGCGGCTGTTAGAAACTCATCAACTATATTATGATACCCTAGAGGAGAATGCAAAACTACATAAAGAGATTGATAGATTAAAATTTGGACTTTTAGAACAACCAACTGGTAATTCGAGAGATATCAGTTTATCTAAAATTGACTCTGTAGATGATAAACAGGAACATTTTAATAGGCTAGAATTGAAGAACCCTGAAGATAAAACAATATTTGAAAAAGGTGAAGTCTACAATATATATAAAGAACTTTTAGAAGGTACTGATGACAATAAAATAATTAAGGATTTTATAGAATTTAAAGATAAAAAGGTCTCAAATAGAGATGTTAATAAGACAATTAATATTGATAAAGAAGTCAAAGAAGTTGAAAAGATCGAATTATGTAACAAGGCTATAGAACAAAAACAAAAACAAAAACAAAAACCTAGAGTTCATAATATATATAAATTAGATGAAAAAGATGAAATTTCGCCACAAATAAATTTTGGAAAGCAATTTAATATAGCTAAAGTCCCAACACTTCGCTCTGAGAGAGCCCAAGACTGGTTAAAACAATTAGAAGCACTTTATAGCCCAAATGAAAGCCCAAAAGGTGATATATTAATTCCAAATTACTTATCTGAGAACAAAAAAGAATTTAGTTGGGATATTCCTATAGAAAAAAAGGAAATAAATGTAAACAAATTGTCAACACAATCTACTCATGATGAGATTGAATATGCAGAAACTATGCTAGATAATACAGATATAATAATTAACCAGATTAGTCATAAGGATAAACAACTTTCAACATTACTTAATCAAACATTAAAAATGCAAGAAATATTGGGACAAAATAATATGGATTACAATAATGAAATAAATATATTTCGTAAAACATCTTCATTTTATAATGATTATTCAAACAGCAAAAAATCTGACTGGAATCATAAATTTATTATAAAAAGATAATAATTAGCAATAATAGGTTTTTACTATTAACATGATTTACATCACTTATATAATTGATGTTCCCCAACCTCTTTTAAGGGAAATATTGGATAAATCAACATATGCCTTATAATTATTTGGTAATATAGTGGAGTATGAGGTATTTGAATATTTATATGGATGTTTAAATTGTTCCGGGATATAAAAACTGCTTGTATATAACGGTGGATAAAATGATGGTGGACTTTGACTTTTTGAATGGATTTTAATCTTAATAGCTGGTTTTACAATCTTTGGTGGTTCAGGTATTATGTTTGGTGAAACAATTTGATAATCACATCTCCTAATACCACTTAATAAAGATAATGGAATATCACGGATATAAGAAGATGAATCAATGTACTCTACTGGATCTTCATCTAGTATAATACTAGCTAGACCTTGTTGTATTTTTTTTCCCATAGTTGAGAGGACTTTGGGCTTAATTTCCATAACCATTTCTTTTACTATAAACTTACAAATACCTTCTATTGGAGAATAAGTTATCGTCATAGAAGTTATACCTCCACTTTCTAATTTTATTGGTATTTCATGTTCATCAAATTTTGCATTTATACCACTGGAGTTAAATCTTACATTATCAATATTTATTCCTTCCATTATGTCCCATGTTAAATTCTCTAGCCGTAAGATCTCTTTTAAACATAAATTAATCAAATTCTTTATATAATCCATTATAAATATAAATACAAGTACCTAAAAGACATAATATTTCTCAATTTAAAAATAACCATAAATTTTTTTTCTATTATATTAAGAAAAAAAAAAGAAAAGAAAGAAAAAATCTCTGAAATTGGACAGATTCAGTATTTATTAGAAACAGGTCTTAATAATTAGAGCTCACATTTAGGCGCCAAAAAATAATAAAATACTGTAACAAATACATAATCTTTATTATATATAGTAATAATTAATTATATGATTTCCCATATTAATTGTACTTCAGAATATTATAAGGATTTCTGTAATATTCTGTCTCATATATAATAGTTGGAATTTATATCATTTCATTTTACTTTCTAACACTAAACATTAAGCTAGGACGCTTAGGTGCTTTTAGAGGCATTATAGACTTTGTTGTCGATAAATTCAAAGCAGAATTTTGCATATTATGGATGATTTGATTCTGTTTAACTTCTTTATAAGACATTTCATCGTCAACAGTACTAGATCTTTTATTGTCAGCTGTTTTCCCAATAATAGAAGATCTTCTACTTGATATAGATGTTCTATTACTATTACTATTATGGTTTTCATTATATAAACCATTAGCCGCATTATAATTAGAATCTCTTAATTTTAAATTTTCAAGCATTAAACGAGCATTTTCCCTCTTGAGTTGTTCTGCATCTTCAATAGCCTTTTTATACATCAACTCAATTTCTATTTTTGCCCAATCTCTTTGCCTAATATCTTTTTTTAGAGCTTCTCTTTCCCTTTTCAGATTCTGTAATTGATCTGCTAACACTTTTACTTCTACATTACTATTACTACTTCCACTAATACAAACAGATTTTGAATATTCAGTCATACTTGACATACAATGATTACAAGTACTATTTTCTAAAGTTTTCTGTAATTCTTCTACTCTTTTTTCTAATTCTTCACATTGTTTTAATAATACCTCTATAGAAAATGATTCATTCTCTGATATATCATTTGTATCCACTCTTCTTTGATGATTATTATGGATTCCATTAAGTAAACTATCTAATTCTCTTTGTAATATATAGACTTCTTGCTCATATCTTTGACGATTCATTACTTCGTTATTATATTGATCTGATATTTGAAGTAATTCCTTCTTTAAATTATCTATATTATTTTGTAAATTATCTATTAATTGATCTTTTTGAGATAATTCTTTTATTTTATTTTCTAGTAATATTATCTTTTCTTCTAAAATATCTTTTAAATTTAAATTATCATTATTATATATTGTTATTTTATCTTGTATACTCTTCATATTTTTTTCCAAGCACTCAATATGTACCAAACACTGCTCCTTCTCTTGAGATACCTCTCTTAATTTCATTATTTCCTTATATTGTTCATTTATCCTCATTTCATAATCTTCAACTAATTCAATTTGGTATTTTTCCATTCTTTCTATTTTGTTCTTATTTTCACTAAGTATTCTATCTAAAGAATTTGATGTTTCTTGTTGCTCAATCTCAATAATTTTTTTTAACTCCTCATTCTCCTTAATTAACTCTTCAATTCTCTCTTCATAACATTTTTCTATTAATGATGTTGATTCTTCATCTGAATCTAATAAGTCTGTCTGTTTTTCTTTCATTGAAGATATTCCCTCAATTTCACTATATTTATACTCAAGTAGTTGTTGCTTAAGCTCATAATTTTCTTTTTTATATTGGTTTAATGCATATCTTAAATTATCTAATTCAATAAAATTAAAATCCTTATTATCTTTATCATTACATGTAAATTTGCATGCACATGCAGATTCTTTAGCATCATATATACTTTCATCCTTTAATGCTTTCAAATCTTCTTTATTGAAAAAAACAGAAGAATCTTCAACTATATAATTCACTTCAGGTTTATCTTTATTTAAATCTTTAGAATCTTCATCTTTTTTCTTAATATTATAACATTTTTGTTCCTTATTTTTATTATCCCTATATCTTAAACTATTCTCTTTAAATTCTCTTAAGTCTTTAATAATATCCAAATCCTCCTCTAATTCTTTATTTAAAGAATCTATTTGATCCTTTAATCTGTTATTCTCATCCAACAATGTTTTTATACGCCGATTATCTTTAATAATAACTGTAATATCATTATCCAATAAAGATAGCATCTTTAAAAATTTATCTACATAATAACCAAGTTTTTCATTCTCAAGTAAATTATCTAAACTAATATCCCAATTATTTCTAGTTATATTAACTCCTTCTATAGTACAAAACAACTTCTTACCACCTTTTATACATCTTAATAATAAGCTTTCTAGATATTTAATTTTACGAGATAGCCCTTCATTTTTCTTGACAATATCATTTAATTGCTCTTCAAAGTTGACTCTATCTAAACATAAATCAATTTCTTCATCTTGTATACAGTTTATAAACAGTCTTAATTGTTTCTCATTTTCTTTTAATCTCAAGTTACTACCCCTCAATTGAAGGTTTTCATATTCTTGCTTTTCCAAAATTTCTTCTAAATCTTTATATTCTAAAAATAAATTAGGATTATTTTCAAAGATATATTTTTTATGTTCTAGAGCCATCTCTCAAAAAAGAACACGTTTTTCGTTATTTTCCTTTTTTTTTTTTTTTGCATGTTCCCACATTACCAAAGCATGTTATTTCAACAGTAATAATATGGCCTCAGTACGTTTGGGCGGGTATTTTACTGACAATTCCTAAAATGGTCATTATCTAAGTTAAACTTTAAACATATAAAGTAACTTTACTATATTTATAATAAATCCTTATTAGATATAACACCTTGTAAGTATTGAACTATTATTGCTGATTCTTAAATCTATTAAGATCAAAATTATTTTCTAGATTTTACACAATATATTATTGTATTAGCGCTAAGCTAAATTTCAGTTTTAATTTTTTTGTACTAAATTTCTTTAGTTTCAATTAAAAATAACCTCTTTAAGACCCTTATTATGATTATATTGATTCCATATATTCCACTTTTATTTAGAAATATATATTAATATAATTAGGAACCTTATATTTAAATCTCAATATAAATTATATAACAAATTAATAATATACGATAAAAATGTCATTAAATGTCAGGAAATATTTTTTTAACATTCTATCATATATTTATATTGTTTGACAATAATTTAATATGTATTAAAACTATTAATATTACCGTCTAAGTGTCTAATTTGTCTATTAAACCCTTTTCTATTGGATACCTAAGCAAGAGGCCCGCAGTTAAGACTGAAAAGCCAGTAATATTACCCTAGTAAACGCAAAAGATTTAATACAACCGCTAAGAAGTGGATAATATATGTTAAAACTAGCTATTACTAGTATTAAACAAGTGTCGTATATATAGTATCATAGTGTGTTGATTAAGTAATGGACTCGGAAGATATAGTAAATCAAGTTCTTGAAGAAATCAGGCAGTCCATAACAATGATCTCGGAAACTTTTAACAAAGATAAAGATGAAAACTCTTCTATATACAACTTTTCTATTTCATCATTATTGGAATATTGTGAAATCCATATTGTA
The DNA here is from genome assembly GCF_000006515.1 of Cryptosporidium muris RN66. Lineage (NCBI taxonomy): Eukaryota > Apicomplexa > Conoidasida > Eucoccidiorida > Cryptosporidiidae > Cryptosporidium > Cryptosporidium muris. Next base: position 2,873 of record NW_002196580.1, on the reverse strand, counting down.
GATGAGTTACCATCTATACCTTCATACTCTAATGAAGAAATATGTATGATACCCTGTCAAGAATTGAATAATGAAAACTATGAAAATAATTGTAATAATCCATCAAGTATCATATTAATGTCCTCTTTAATATCAGATTCTATAGATTCTTCTAGTACTGATACCTACATAGCCCCTTTTATTACTCAGGAAGATTATGAATCAACAAGTGCCGGTAGTTGTATTTCTGATGACTCAGATATTGAAAATATTGTTTATGATGAATCAATAAATATTCACTCATCTACTATACCAAATCGAAATTTTAATGAAGGTGAATTACTATCTTCTCAAAGGTGTATTAATATTTTTAAAAGGTCATTTATGGAATTAGCTAATCAACATGATTCCACAAATATATCTAATACAAATAACTATCGATGTAATAATAATTATAAACTATTAAAATATGATCACAATTACAATTGCATAAATAATAATACCGAAAATATAAGTAATTGCTACTTTTACCCAGAACTAGACTAATTAATAGAATAAAATATCTTGATAAAAAGCAAGTAGCAACAAGTATATTGGTCTCTCTTCTATTAAGAATGTGTTCATTAATATTTATTTTATCACTTGACAATCTATATTTAGTAATTACTAAGTGAAAATTGGGATATTTTTATTAAATCCATAATACATTAAAGCTTGCCCAATACCTGCTGCATATGATAAAGTTGATACGTAAACCTATAATAAGTAAAATAATAGCTAAAAGAAAATTATACAGAAAGAAGATAATATAAAGGAAAACTTACATTAGATGGAGGTTGAATATCCTGCTTTTCCATAATCTTTATAAGTAATAAACCCTGAGAAGTGACTTTAGCATTATCTAAAGTATCTACTAAATCACTTTTTATATTATCCCCATGTACTAAATAATCTTTTAAATCTTGTTGTGCATTATTTACACAACATGTCTTTACATTGGGAATAGAAAACATATGGGCATCATTCCCAGAATCTCCACATACAAGAAATTTATCTATTGTTATTTTATTTTTTATATATTTATCATATAAAAACATCACAGAATTATCTTTACCTCCTAATAATGGGAGGATATCTAGATATCTCCATTTACCTATTCCACTAATTGCATATTTATAATTCTTGTTATTTATCTGAATTTTATCTATTATTGATATTATGTCGTCACTACATATAGAAATAGATAGACGGAAGGGATCATGAAATTTGTTGCCATTTATGTAATATTCTATATTTTCTAAGTTAAGTATATTACAAATATTACATTTAACTAATTCATGATTAAATTCACAACTTATTATATCAAACCAACTTTCCAATGGTCTTGCATATAATCGATTAGGACACCAAATGGGGAAACTATTAATTATATCTAAATCTTTATAATATTTTGTATTATTTTCATTATCAAGTGATAAATTACAAATTTCTAATCCTTCATCTTGATATTTTAAAAAATTATTTAAATTTGAAAGTTCATTATCATTTATTCTTTCTTTTAAACTCTTAGTTAAATCAGAAATTTTCATAGGAATCCCAGGAAATGTATATATTTCAGTTCCAACTCCACATATTGCATAATCTGGCCTAATTAAACTTTTTTCTTTCGATACTTTAAGAAAATCTTTTAAATTCCTTCCAGTAGAATATATTAAAATTGATCCTTTAAAAGCATGTTGACGTATCCAAAAATCTTGAAATATTTCTAAATATTTATCACTTCCTAACAATGTTCCATCTAAATCAGTAATAAGAACTATTGGAGGAGTATCTTCAATAATACTTAGTATTCCATCTTTTAAACAAATTTTCATATTCTGCAAATTATTATCAGCATATATAATATAATTTTTACGATTTTCCCACCTTGGAGGATTATCCCATTCAGATTTTAAATCATTTGTCATGACAAACTCCATATGGGTCCTAATATTGCAAATATTGTCACATGCAAATTAAGTTAATATAACAATAATATATGGTTTATATATTTTAATATTTAAATTTACATTATTTTTTTTAAAATATGCTTACCTTATCAATTCTATTTCTATATAATGCCAATTTATCCAATTTTCTACTTTTTTTAAAGGCCTTTCTTCCCATATTTTATTTTCAATATTATTTTGTGACTCATGATATAATAAAACTTTATCCCATCCAGAGTAATAAAATAGCTTGATATTTACCATATTGTAATTTATAGATATTATTTATTAGATATAAGTTTACAGAAAATGAAGATGATGGTATTTTTACCCTCTTTAACATGCTTTATTATAAATTTTCCTTTTTTATATATTTAGCGCCTAATTTTTTTTTATTAACAATACCGTTATTGAAATTTCTAAAGGGATTATGTGTTACTTAATTAGCGAAATTAATTTCTAATAATTCACTAATATTAGATAAGATTTATTTACATTTTTTGAAATATATGTCTATATTCTAATGGATCATCAACATAGAGGAGGGCATAAAACTGGTAGTGGAGCACTAGCTAGCTCTCAGGATATTGCCATTGAAAGGCGTGAAAGGCTTAGGAGACTTGCTTTAGAGACAATTGACCTTTCTAAGGATCCTTATTTTATGAAAAATCACCTTGGTATGTGTAGTAATGTAATATTTATTTTTATTACTCAATACCTTTGTTTCTTTTATAATTCTTTTAGGACAAATTGAATGTCGTCTATGTTTGACAATACATACAAATGAAGCTTCATATTTATCACATACTCAAGCTAGGAGGCATCAAACAAATTTAATATATCGTGCTGCAAAAGAGAAAAGTGGAAAATTATCTAAATTAACTTCAGATCAAATAGATTTATCTA